>NC_059433.1:72182247-72482247 GCF_021028975.2 Sphaerodactylus townsendi
AGACTCACAGTGGCTTACAAACTCCTTTCCCTTCCGCTCCCCACAACAGACACCTTGTGGGCTGAGAGAGTTCTGAGAGAACTGAGACTAGCCCAAGGTCACCCAGCAGGCTTCATGTGTAGGAGCATGGAAACAAATCCAGTTCACCAGATTAGAATCCATCTGCTCTTAACCACTACACCACGTTGGCTCTATGAGGGGAATCCAAGGGATTTCAAGAGAAAGGGGAAATGCTACCTGCCTCTGCCCCCCCCCATTTCCTGACATCCTGTATCTTCCCCTTCTCACAACTCCAACTGCACCATTTGAGCTGCTACAGAAACCTCAAATGCCATCCCATATGCCGCTCAAATTTTATTTTGTTTAAATATTTATATCCCACCACTGATCATGATTTAAGGCAGCTTACAGTAATAGTTAAAAACATTTTGCGTAAAACCAAAATACAATAAGAAACCCCACTTCTTTCCCTCTCTTTATAGGATGCCTGCTAATTCAAACTACCTCAAAAGTCCTGGGAAACTGCTTACATTAGGCATAAGTGTTTTCGGATTTTTTTCTGCAACCTGGATTCCCCCCAGATTTGTGGAACTAACAACTGAATCTCAAGGTTACCCCTTTGAGCAGATTATTTTATTGTTGTGTGATGCTAAGATAAATAACAGGGTTTCCATCCATACAACATATTATATTCCTTTAGGACTGGGTAAATTATTTTGACAAACACTGTGCGACATGTATTGTCGAAGGCTTTCATGGCCGGAATCACTGGGGTGCTGTGTGGTTTCCGGGTTGTATGGCCGTGTTCTACCGTGTTTCCCCGAATATAAGACAGTGTCTTATATTAATTTTTGCTCCCAAAGATGCACTATGTCTTATTTTCAGGGGATGTCTTATATTTCTGTATTCTGTTCGTCAGGCATGCTTCCAAACAAAAACTTTGCTACGTCTTACTTTTGGGGGATGCCTTATATTTTGCACTTCAGCAAAACCTCTGCTACGTCTTATTTTCAGGGGATGTCTTATATTCGGGGAAACAGGGTAGTAGCATTCTCTCCTGATGTTTCGCCTGCATCTGTGGCTGGCATCCTCAGAGGATCCTCTGAAGATGCCAGCCACAGATGCAGGCGAAACGTCAGGAGAGAATGCTGCTAGAACACGGCCATACAGCCTGGAAACCACACAGTACCCAACTGGGCGACATCTGCATTTGTGAAGTATTTGGAACCCTGCTTGTAGAAGACAGCTGAGCTTTCTAGTATTTTAAATAGAATGTGTTTCGTGAATTGTTTCATGCTGTCTTTTTACTATCCAGTTGCACCTCCCTAACTACCGGAGTTGCAAAAATATTAGCAGCAAACTCCAAACTTCCTAGCCTGCTTCAGCCCCTTAGTCTCCAGTTATGAAAGAAAAACCAGGGTGATTTTGTTTTCTTCCAGGAAAAACAGAAAATGCTTCCAAATGCAGCCTTGCGAATTTATCGTACTCCCCACAAAAAAAAAGTGAATTATCTGGATTTTTTGCACCTCAAGGAAAATGTGTTTTTTCTGAAAAGTTTAAATATGACAATCTGCAGCAATTGCCACATGAAGCCATCAACAGGAGCAAATTCAGCAGCCTTACCAAAGAAGTTGTTTTTACTTGCCAATATTGCTTAACTTCTTCATTTGTCTTATGAAGCGCAAATGATTTAGACGATCTCCTAAAATAAACACAGTGGACAAATCCCTCCAGCCTGGCATAATTGCCTAAGTCTAAGATGAGATGAGACCACATTCCACAATATCCCATTTAAATTTTGCTTCTCCCTGGTGAAAAATGACCCTATGGGGCTTTCCCCACTACAGAAGGGAGCTAAGGTCGACTCGGTTCCCTTCAGTGGAGGGCGATTCCAGGCTGCTCCCACAGCAACTGAGTTGGCCCCCTGGAACCGAGCTAAGTGGGCGGGATCATCTTGGTGCCTGTTTCGCTCCTCGATCGTGATTGGTGCTTGTGTTACGGCAGGAAACGGGAGCGTTCTTTTTTTTAACAGTTTTTACAGTTTTTACAGTTTACAGCTACATGTGCTTTCTGCCCGCCACGATTCTCCCATTCTGCGCATGCCACAAAAGCGGCTAGTGATTGGTTGAACGGATGAGGTGTCGTTTTGATGCTTCCCCACTTCGAAGCTTCGAAGCGGTATCGACCTTGTTCCGGCAGAAAAGTGTAGTTCATAACTGCAACAAGGATGTCGCAGTTCTGAGGGGGAGGAACTGAGACAAAACAATGTTGAGCTCGGTGGCAGTGGGGATTTCCTGAGGCGAACCTAGGTAGAAACCAGTTCAACTCTGTGGGGAAAGCCCCTATGAGTAGTTATTTTCAGGCAATGAACCCATGAAGCAGCGTTATGCTGAGCCAGGTCATTGGCCTACCGAGATGAAGATGGTGTGCTTTGATTGGTAGCAGATCTCCAGGTTTTCAGCTTTGGAGTCTTTTGTATCACCTGCGACCCAGTCCTTTTAACTTGGAGATGCCAGGTGTTGAACCTGGAAACGTCTGCATGCTAAACAGATGCTCTGTCACCGAGCCACAGTTCTGCCAGTTCCCCTTTCAACTCACTGCATAACTGTAAGTATTGTCTGACTTAATTTTTGCATTAAAAGGTAAAGTTTCCCCTTCAGTCGTGTCCGACCCTGGAGTACCACTGCAAGCAGTGATTTCATAGGCAAGCCGTTTTTGTGGGGTAGTTTGCCATTGCTTTCCCCGGCTATTCTTTACCTCCTAGCTATGTGCTAGGTACTCATTTACCGACCAAGGAATGGATGGATGGCTGAGTTGACCATGAGCCAGCTGCCAGGATATCTGACCCACAGGGGGCTCGAACTCCTGACCGTGTAAGTGGCAGTCCAAGCACTTAACCGCTACGCCACGCGGCTCCTGAATTTTTTCATTAGTTGTATATAAATGATGTAGCATTGGTATAAAGGTGGTTTAAAATGCTGAGAAAGAGCAAAAGGGTCATGAGCGACAACAAAGTATCTACCTATGAACCTACCCACCCACCCACCTGCCTGCCAACCTATCTATCTATGCATCAATACATCATCCATCCATCCACCAAACCCAGCCATCCTACTTATCTACCTATCTACCTATCTACCTACCTACCTATCTACCTATCTATCTACCTACCTACCTACCTACCTACCTACCTACCTACCTGCCTGCCTGCCTGCCTGCCTGCCTGCCTGCCTGCCTGCCTGCCTGCCTGCCTGCCTGCCTGCCTGTCTGTCATTGGAGGAGGGACTGCAGAAATCAGTGTTGCACAAATTGATACCCAGAAGTTTGTATGCAAAAGTGATGTCATGGTATCATACAGTGCTCTAAGAATTCTGCCAACTTCTGTGGGAAATACCATAGAGACATGGAAAAATCCCTCTTCAAGTTTTTAGCTAGCTCTACTACCTGTGGAAACAAATTTCCACCTACAGGGGGATGCAAAATAGGGGCAAATGGCTCTTTTCTAGTCTCTTACTTAAGGAAGTCTGGCCTGTAAACCTGGTTATACAGAAAATGAAGCTGTGACTGTCTATCTGCAGCCATTATAGGAATCTATACAAGCACAGAGTCAAGGACTACACGCTGCCCAGTTTATAATCAAAGCATCCTGGGACCTTTTGCCTTTTTTTTCTTTGCTTAAAAGCAAATAAGCAAACAGAAATGCAATGGCATTGGCTTCGGTCCTACTGTTGAAATTGTTTTTATGACCCGAAAATTATACACCGACTGCCTTTTGGCCCTTCTCCCAGAAGCAGTCTTCTCAGCACATTCTGGCATGCCTCTCATCCGATGCATTAGCCATTACTCCAGAGCTGATATCTGTAGGCATTTTGTAGGTCTATTCTGGTATAACTGTCTGGTCTGCAGGTGCCGGAGCATGGGCTATCTCCATGGCTTTAATGCCACACAGCATAACAAGTCAAGGTGGGGCCTTACATGGTACCACACGCCATGTACTCGTGCTCAGCATGGCGTCAGAAGCGATCTCAGGCCTTAATTGATCCAGTGGTCTCAAGTAAAACTGGGATAGATCTCAGCCTGATAGCTGGAATACTGTGCTGAACCAGAGGTCTCCAACGTGGTGCACGCTGAAACTTTTTCTGGTGCCTTCCTTGCTTCAGTCGATAGTAGACGTGTTGATCAGATCAGTGGTGGGATCCAAAAATTTTAGTAACAGGTTCCCATGGTGGTGGGATTCAAACTGTGGTGTAGCGCCAATGGGGCTGGGCAGGGCACGACAGGAGCATGGCGGGGCATTCCGGGGGCGGGACATTCCTGGGCGGGGCTGTGGCAAGGACGCAGCCGCTGCGCCGGTCCTTGGGCGGGAAACAAATGCATGCAGGCGCAGGCTGCCACACATGCCGGTGCACCTCCTGCTAGACTGCTTCCAGTTCTGCGTGCTACTGCTGAGAGGAGGGGCGTAACTAAGGCAAAAATCACATGGCAAAATCACCCATTAGTAACCCCCTCTCGGCACACACAAATAATTAGTAACCTACTCTCGGAAACCTTTGAGAACCTGCTGGATCCCACCTCTGGATCTGATCCAGCAGGATATAAATTTACATGTGTATATAACCACTAATGGGATTAAAATAATTTTACAACCAGTTCTGGTGGTGGGATTCAAATATTTAACAACTGGTTGTTTACAAGCGCCATTTTAACAACCGGTTCTGCCGAAGTGGTGCGAACCGGCTGAATCCCACCACTGTAAATAACCCGCCTGTGTTTTCACCCCAGTAGTAGGCCAAAAACACTTACAACTGAAACACATGAGAGAGAAACTGTTTCTTCCCATCCTAGATATTGCAGCGTACATTATTTAATAATGCTATGTTACATGCTATTATATAATCTTTCCGCTAATGGATTGTATATTTTGACTAATTTATTTTATGGAGGAAATGGTGTAAACTGTTCTGAGCCCATATAAACAAGAGGGGGAGCTGTCTAATGATCTGCTAAATAAATAAACGCATACATACCATTTTTCCTCTTCCATTTTCTCCTCACAACAACAAACCTGTGAGGTAGTGGGAGCAGCAGTGGCGTAGGAGGTTAAGAGCTCGTGTATCTAATCTGGAGGAACCGGGTTTGATTCCCAGCTCTGCCGCCTGAGCTGTGGGGGCTTATCTGGGGAATTCAGATTAGCCTGTGCACTCCCACACACGCCAGCTGGGTGACCTTGGGCTAGTCACAGCTTCTCGGAGCTCTCTCAGCCCCACCCACCTCACAGGGGGTTTGTTGTGAGGGGGGAAGGGCAAGGAGATTGTCAGCCCCTTTGAGTCTCCTACAGGAGAGAAAGGGGGGATATAAATCCAAACTCTTCTTCTTCTTCTAGGTTAGACTGTGGCCCTTTCCACACAAACCTTTTAAAACGTTTTGAGCTTGACAGCTCTGGAAGCCAAGGAGAGCTCTTTTTTTCCCCTTTTAGGGTGAGGTTTTTTTTCCCTTTCTCAAGGCTGGCCAGAACGGACCGTGATTCACTATTCTCGCTCACACAACACGAGCATTTTTCATGCCATTCTTAACTACTGCCCAGAAATGTCAGCACCGTTTACTGAACTGAGTATCAGAGTCGTTACCAGCATATGAGGGAACATTTCCATACATAACCACGAGCCTTTCGCGGTCAACCAACAGCACTCTCTGAGCGCTTCCACATTTTATCTTGTCAAGGTGGAAGTTACTCTGAGATGGAGAGGCCTACACGGAACCGCTGCCGTTCTGTAGTTATTTTTCTTGTCAAGTGCTTCTTGGGAGCGCGCTGATTTATATTTACGATTATTTATTCAAGTATATTTGTACTACCTTCTGGCCCAAGTGTGAATATAAATGCGACCAAGTCGCAACTAACTCATTGTGCCGAGCAGTCTCTTCTTGTTTTGTGAATAATTATAAGTGCAAAATGTCTTCGTTTCTTTCCAAGATATATATATATATCGCTGCCACCAGGAATCTAATTCCAAACCCCTTTTTCATTCCTCCCAAAGTATTGTGTTTGAGAAGCATAGGTGGTTTGCCATTGACTTTTGTGGTGTCCTCCCACGCAACTGCCGACTCTGCTTAACACGTGAAATCTGATAATATCAGGCTAGACCCTGCCATCTTTTCTCCCTTTTGGCACACATAGTCCCCATATTCCCTAGCATGCTGTTCATGAGTATCTCTACTCCACTATTGTGTTTCCCCGAAAATAAGACAGTGTCTTATATTCATTTTTGCTCCCAAAGATGCGCTATGTCTTATTTTCAGGGGATGTCTTATTTTTCTGTGTTCTGTTCGTCGGGCATGCTTCCAAACAAAAACTTTGCTACGTCTTACTTTCGGGGGATGCCTTATATTTCACACTTCAGCAAAACCTCTACTGCATCTTATTTTCAGGAGATGTCTTATATTCGGGGAAACAGGGTAAATCTTGTGTGGCACTCTTCCCTGCCCCCATTTCTTCTCAAGCCCCCTATTCACAATATGAATACCCTCTGAACATTTGTGGCATCTGATGGCTCTATATGTCATCTGGGAAGGCTAAAAAGCCTAGCCATTCTTCCCCCCAAAAGAAGCCACTCTTCTTTTCCTCCTAAAACGAATTTGTGGTGACCTGAGAGATGTTTGCCCCCAATCAGCACGAAAGATAAAGGGCACCCACGAGAAGGGGATTCGGTTGCCACAAGTAGTGGTGTCCATGAATATTCCCAGCTGCTCATTCAGGACCCTGGACAGCAACCTCTTAGAGCTCTAGTGAGTGAGGAACTCAACTTGCATAGAACATGAACCCCTTCCTTGACAACTAAAAGTGGGAAGTGTTGGGAAAAAGAGGGAAGAAGAGGGATTGGAATAAGGATAGATGTCATTTGGGAATCAACAAGGATTCAGTCAATAAGGAAATAAAGGATGCCTACCAAGGGCCATCCTTTCTCCTACTCTGTCAGCGTGGGTGGGTGAAAACAGAATCATGTTAAATACGACCGGACAAAACAAGCTACAAGGCAAAACTTGAGTGGAGAAGCCAACAGTTTAAGAACATAAGAACATAAGAACTAGCCTGCTGGATCAGACCAGAGTCCATCTAGTGCAGCACTCTGCTACTCGCAGTGCCCCACCAGGTGCCTTTGGGAGCTCACATGCAGGATGTGAAAGCAATGGCCTTCTGCTGCTGCTGCACCTGAGCGCCTGGTCTGCTAAGGCATTTGCAATCTCAGATCAAGGAGATCAAGATTGGTAGCCATAGATCGACTTCTCCTCCATAAATCTGTCCAAGCCCTTTTTCAAGCTATCCAGGTTAGTGGCCATCACCACCTCCTGTGGCAGCATATTCCAAACACCAGTCACACGTTGTGTGAAGAAGTGTTTCCTTTTATTAGTCCTAATTCTTCCACCCAGCATCTTCAATGAATGCCCCCTGGTTCTAGTATTGTGAGAAAGAGAGAAAAATTTCTCTCTGTCAACATTTTCTACCCCATGCATAATTTTGTAGACTTCAATCATATCCCCCCTCAGACGTCTCCTCTCCAAACTAAAGAGTCCCAAACGCTGCAGCCTCTTCTCATAAGGAAGGTGCTGCAGTCCCTCAATCATCCTCGTTGCCCTTCTCTGCACTTTTTCTATCTCTTCAATATCCTTTTGAGTTTGATTTTTCATTGACTTAATTTTCAGCGGACCTCTGAGACTTTTTCTCCCAACTGAGTAGATGGGGAATTAATGGGCAATGGAAGGTATGGGAAGACCTGGAGGGCCAGCATGGAGTAGTAGTTAAAAGCAGTGGATTCCAATCTGGAGAGCCAGGCTTGATTCCCCAGTCCTTCGCATCAGTGGTGGTCTCTTATCTGGTGAAATGGGTTTGTTTCCCCACTCCTCAAGAAACCTGCTGGGTGACCTTGGGCTACGTTCCTGCTGGATGACCTTGGGCGAGTCACAGTTCTCTCAGAACTCCCTCAGCTCCACCTCCCTCACAAAGTGTCTGTTGTGGAGAGAGGAAGGGAAGGAGCTTGTCAGCCACCTCGAGCCTCCTGACAGGAGAGAAAGGTGCGGTATAAATCCAAACCTCTCTTCTCTCTGGCTGAAGAGCCTGGAGAGGGGAGGATTTGAAGAGGAGAGAGACATCCGCAAGTTATAATGCCATAGAGTTTATCCTCCAAAGCATCCATTTTCTCCAAAGGAGCTGGTCTCTTGGGCCTGGAGATCAGTTGTAGTTCCAGGATGTTCCCAGGTCCTGCCTGTAAGTTGGCAGCCCTGCATGGGAGAGGCAAGAGTGCGAATCTTTTGATTCATTTCTTCTGCTTCCAGGCTTTCTATCTGGTTGGATTCTGGGAGGAAAGAAGAGGCTGGATTCAATGGACATTTGGTGAGGGCAGCTATTCTATTCTTACCTGCAATAGGTACCATCGTGGTACCTATTAGAACAATGATGGCGAACCTTTTTGAGACCAAGTGCCCAAATTGCAACCCAAAACCCACTTATTTATCTCAAAGTGCCAACCCAACAATTTAACCTGAAGGCTGAGGTTTTAGTTTAGAAAAAACCGGTTGGCTCCTTCTTCCTCTGCCCCACCCGCTCGAGCAGAGGCCAGCCTCCTCTAGCCTCCAGCAAGTCCCGTGCGCACTGCTCTGTGCCTCTCTAGCATCTCTGCCTCCTCTGCGCCCCCCTCCCTCGGGCAGCAGCCACCTGGAGCACAGGCACCAGGCCCATCGTCCTCAGTGGCCCAGACCAGCCTAGATGTGTGTGTGTGTGCGGGGGTGTCATTTTCCGCCCCCCAAATGACGAACTCTGTGCCCACAGAGAGGGCTCCAAGTGCCACCTCTGGCACCCGTGCCAGAGGTTCGCAATCACTGTATTAGAGTCTTATGATATGCAAGAACATGTTATGCTGCTGTACTTATCATCACAAACTTCATGACATTTCCCCAGTGTATCCTGGTTTCTTTTCAGCCTATGTATATATTTTAAAAAAACACCACTGCATTTTTAAATTTCATCTCACATTTAGTTCGTTCCTTTTCTCTGACGGACGACTTTAATATTCATCGTTCTGGCGAATACATCTTTTGTCTTGCTTGGCTTCTGGTGCACGGGGGATTTCTGTCAGCGATAATTTCTCTCCCGGAGAAGGCGGTGGTTAAGTGACAGGAGCTAATAAGGTTTGATCGGTGACTTTCATATGTTCAACTAGCAGGGCCCTGCATATTAACTCTGCTCCCTGTAACACCCCTGGAAGATGGAGCCTGTCTGAATATCCCGGCCCAGCACTGATGCTAAGCAAGCTTCCCCCCCCCCCCCAGAAGGCCTGAATTATCTCTTCTATTTAAAAGCCCGCCCTTGCAAACCCTTCAATAAATCTGTCTCCTACAATATTCATACTCAGTTGGATTCACGGTGAACAAGAAGCTTGGAGAAAAATGAGAGGAAGCGGCCTTGGGTTAGAAGCAATAATATACTTAATGGATGGCATCTAGGTAAGTGATGGCATCTTTATGAGGAACACCACCAGAGGTGGGATCCAGCAGGTTCTCACCAGTTCCCGAGAGTGGGTTACTAAATATTTGTGTGTGCCGAGAGGGGGTTACTAATTGGGTCTGCTTTTCCGTTAGAAATTCCATTAGGTCCAAAAATCATAAAGTCCTATTGTTTCCTATGTGGCTGGTTAGCGAAGGTCAAAAACGGGATCATTCTCCCTGTTGGGCTGTTTTAAAAACATGTTTTAGAAGTATGGTAAAGTTCCTTGTTTAAGGAAAGTATCCTTCTTTTGATTTCTAGAAACAAAATTAAGTATTTGAAAGTATTAAGTATTTGACTCCTCAGTTAGAGGAGAAGTAGTTGTTTCTGTTGGCAGTAGACAATAGGACTTGCTATAATGAGTTTAAATTATGGACAGAAAGATACCAGCTGGAAATTAGGAACTTTTTTTTACAGTAAGAGTGAAATTATAAATGCCCCGGCCCCGGAATGCCCAGCCACGCCCCCATCGTGCCCCGCCCAGCCCTTTGGCGCTACACCACTTTTTGAATCCCACCACCATGGGAACCTGTTACTAAAAATTTTGGATCCCACCACTGAACACCACCTTCAGCGACCGTCACTTGCTTGTGGCCTTTTGCCACCAGTTCCTTCCCTTGCAGGTTGTGTGGGTAAAGTGCTATCAAACCACAGCCAAACTATGACTATGCCAAAGGGTTTTCAAGGCAAGGGAAAAATATATATGGCTTGGCATTGCCTGCCTCTGCATATTGACCCTGCTATTCCTTGGGGGTCTCCCCTCCAAATACTAACCAGGACAGACCCTGCTTAGCTTCCGAGATCTGACAAGAGCAGACTAGCCTGGGCCATCCAGGTCAGGGCTCCATTCAGCCCACCTCACGTGAACACATGAAGCAGCCTTATATTGACTCAGACCATGGCTGTATTGAGGTCAGTACTATCTGCTCAGACAGCTCTCTGGACTCTCCGATCTTTCACATCACCTACTACTTGCCCTGAGAGCCAGCGTGGTGTAGTGGTTAAGAGCAGGTGGATTTTAATCTGGCGAACCGGGTTTGATTCCCCACTCTTCCGCCTCAGTGGCAGAGGCTTAGCTGGTGAACCAGGTGTGTTTCTGCACTACTACATTCCTGCTGGGTGACCTTGGGCTAGCCACAGTTCTCTGAGAGCTGTCTCAGCCCCACCTACCTCACAAGGTGTCTGTTGTGGGGAGAGGAAGGGAGAGGAGCTTGTAAGCCATACTGAGTCTCCTTACAGGAGAGAAAGGTGGGGTATAAATCCAAACTCCTCCTCCTCTTCCTCTTCTTCTTCCTTTTCCTCCTGAAATGCATTGAGACTGTCATTTACAAGCTCAATCTCATATCTCAGCAACCTCACAAAACAGTACCAAAATCATGACACACACACCTCCCTGACAAAGTCTCCGGCCCCCAACCCGCACTATACATTATTGAAGTGTGGCTAATGTGTGTGAGATAGGCTACTGCCTTTCCAGCAGGTAGATTTATGGCAACCCAGCCTTCAAGCCATAAAGCGCAAGGCCTCCCCGTGAAAGTGGCCATAAAGGAGATTTATCTGATGTTCACTTTATCGAAGGGAATTTGTCTGGGGGGCAAACTTTGGAATGGAAGGCAGACGCCTCATCTGCACCAGCTGCGGGTCTGTGAGCACTTCATCGGGAATTAAAAATAGAATGTGTTATTCCAAATGAAAAAAAAAGAAGTTGGAAATTTAAACAGGTACGCATTCCAGAATGTCAGTTTATTGCCTTTGTTCTTCAACGCTGCTCAGTTCGGAAAAGTCAGAAGTTGGCTAGGTCAGGGGTAGGGAACCTGCGGCTCTCTAGATGTTCAGGAACTACAATTCCCATCAGCCCCTACCAGCATGGCCAATTGGCCATGCTGGTATGGGGGGGGGGGGGTGGGGGTTGGGGTGCGGGGGGGGGGGGGGGTGGTGGGGGGGGGGGGGTGGGATATGGGGGGTGCCGCGGGGGGGGGGGGGCGGGGGGGGGTGGGGTGGGGGAGGGGGGGGTGGGGAGGGTGGGGGGGGGGGGGTTGGGGGGGGGGGGTTGGGGGGGTGGGGGGGGGGGGGGGGGGGGGGGTGGGGGGGGGGGGGTTGGGGGGGGGGGGGGTGGGGGGGGGGGGGGGGGGGGGGGGGGGGGTTGGGGGGGGGGGTGGGGGGGGGGGCGGGGGCGTTT
Organism: Sphaerodactylus townsendi; assembly: GCF_021028975.2. Classification (NCBI taxonomy): domain Eukaryota; kingdom Metazoa; phylum Chordata; class Lepidosauria; order Squamata; family Sphaerodactylidae; genus Sphaerodactylus; species Sphaerodactylus townsendi. The sequence continues at coordinate 72,193,962 of NC_059433.1, forward strand.
GGGGGGGGAGGGGTGGGGGGGGCGGGGGGGGGCGGGGGGGGGGGGTGGGGGGGGGGGGGGGTGGGGGGGGGGGGGGGTGGGGGGGGGGGGGGGTGGGGGGGGGGGGGGGTGGGGGGGGGGGGGGGTGGGGGGGGGGGGGGGTGGGGGGGGGGGGGGGTGGGGGGGGGGGGGGGTGGGGGGGGGGGGGGGTGGGGGGGGGGGGGGGTGGGGGGGGGGGGGGGTGGGGGGGGGGGGGGGTGGGGGGGGGGGGGGGTGGGGGGGGGGGGGGGTGGGGGGGGGGGGGGGTGGGGGGGGGGGGGGGTGGGGGGGGGGGGGGGTGGGGGGGGGGGGGGGTGGGGGGGGGGGGGGGTGGGGGGGGGGGGGGGTGGGGGGGGGGGGGGGTGGGGGGGGGGGGGGGTGGGGGGGGGGGGGGGTGGGGGGGGGGGGGGGTGGGGGGGGGGGGGGGTGGGGGGGGGGGGGGGTGGGGGGGGGGGGGGGTGGGGGGGGGGGGGGGTGGGGGGGGGGGGGGGTGGGGGGGGGGGGGGGTGGGGGGGGGGGGGGGTGGGGGGGGGGGGGGGTGGGGGGGGGGGGGGGTGGGGGGGGGGGGGGGTGGGGGGGGGGGGGGGTGGGGGGGGGGGGGGGTGGGGGGGGGGGGGGGTGGGGGGGGGGGGGGGTGGGGGGGGGGGGGGGTGGGGGGGGGGGGGGGTGGGGGGGGGGGGGGGTGGGGGGGGGGGGGGGTGGGGGGGGGGGGGGGTGGGGGGGGGGGGGGGTGGGGGGGGGGGGGGGTGGGGGGGGGGGGGGGTGGGGGGGGGGGGGGGTGGGGGGGGGGGGGGGTGGGGGGGGGGGGGGGTGGGGGGGGGGGGGGGTGGGGGGGGGGGGGGGTGGGGGGGGGGGGGGGTGGGGGGGGGGGGGGGTGGGGGGGGGGGGGGGTGGGGGGGGGGGGGGGTGGGGGGGGGGGGGGGTGGGGGGGGGGGGGGGTGGGGGGGGGGGGGGGTGGGGGGGGGGGGGGGTGGGGGGGGGGGGGGGTGGGGGGGGGGGGGGGTGGGGGGGGGGGGGGGTGGGGGGGGGGGGGGGTGGGGGGGGGGGGGGGTGGGGGGGGGGGGGGGTGGGGGGGGGGGGGGGTGGGGGGGGGGGGGGGTGGGGGGGGGGGGGGGTGGGGGGGGGGGGGGGTGGGGGGGGGGGGGGGTGGGGGGGGGGGGGGGTGGGGGGGGGGGGGGGTGGGGGGGGGGGGGGGTGGGGGGGGGGGGGGGTGGGGGGGGGGGGGGGTGGGGGGGGGGGGGGGTGGGGGGGGGGGGGGGTGGGGGGGGGGGGGGGTGGGGGGGGGGGGGGGTGGGGGGGGGGGGGGGTGGGGGGGGGGGGGGGTGGGGGGGGGGGGGGGTGGGGGGGGGGGGGGGTGGGGGGGGGGGGGGGTGGGGGGGGGGGGGGGTGGGGGGGGGGGGGGGTGGGGGGGGGGGGGGGTGGGGGGGGGGGGGGGTGGGGGGGGGGGGGGGTGGGGGGGGGGGGGGGTGGGGGGGGGGGGGGGTGGGGGGGGGGGGGGGTGGGGGGGGGGGGGGGTGGGGGGGGGGGGGGGTGGGGGGGGGGGGGGGTGGGGGGGGGGGGGGGTGGGGGGGGGGGGGGGTGGGGGGGGGGGGGGGTGGGGGGGGGGGGGGGTGGGGGGGGGGGGGGGTGGGGGGGGGGGGGGGTGGGGGGGGGGGGGGGTGGGGGGGGGGGGGGGTGGGGGGGGGGGGGGGTGGGGGGGGGGGGGGGTGGGGGGGGGGGGGGGTGGGGGGGGGGGGGGGTGGGGGGGGGGGGGGGTGGGGGGGGGGGGGGGTGGGGGGGGGGGGGGGTGGGGGGGGGGGGGGGTGGGGGGGGGGGGGGGTGGGGGGGGGGGGGGGTGGGGGGGGGGGGGGGTGGGGGGGGGGGGGGGTGGGGGGGGGGGGGGGTGGGGGGGGGGGGGGGTGGGGGGGGGGGGGGGTGGGGGGGGGGGGGGGTGGGGGGGGGGGGGGGTGGGGGGGGGGGGGGGTGGGGGGGGGGGGGGGTGGGGGGGGGGGGGGGTGGGGGGGGGGGGGGGTGGGGGGGGGGGGGGGTGGGGGGGGGGGGGGGTGGGGGGGGGGGGGGGTGGGGGGGGGGGGGGGTGGGGGGGGGGGGGGGTGGGGGGGGGGGGGGGTGGGGGGGGGGGGGGGTGGGGGGGGGGGGGGGTGGGGGGGGGGGGGGGTGGGGGGGGGGGGGGGTGGGGGGGGGGGGGGGTGGGGGGGGGGGGGGGTGGGGGGGGGGGGGGGTGGGGGGGGGGGGGGGTGGGGGGGGGGGGGGGTGGGGGGGGGGGGGGGTGGGGGGGGGGGGGGGTGGGGGGGGGGGGGGGTGGGGGGGGGGGGGGGTGGGGGGGGGGGGGGGTGGGGGGGGGGGGGGGTGGGGGGGGGGGGGGGTGGGGGGGGGGGGGGGTGGGGGGGGGGGGGGGTGGGGGGGGGGGGGGGTGGGGGGGGGGGGGGGTGGGGGGGGGGGGGGGTGGGGGGGGGGGGGGGTGGGGGGGGGGGGGGGTGGGGGGGGGGGGGGGTGGGGGGGGGGGGGGGTGGGGGGGGGGGGGGGTGGGGGGGGGGGGGGGTGGGGGGGGGGGGGGGTGGGGGGGGGGGGGGGTGGGGGGGGGGGGGGGTGGGGGGGGGGGGGGGTGGGGGGGGGGGGGGGTGGGGGGGGGGGGGGGTGGGGGGGGGGGGGGGTGGGGGGGGGGGGGGGTGGGGGGGGGGGGGGGTGGGGGGGGGGGGGGGTGGGGGGGGGGGGGGGTGGGGGGGGGGGGGGGTGGGGGGGGGGGGGGGTGGGGGGGGGGGGGGGTGGGGGGGGGGGGGGGTGGGGGGGGGGGGGGGTGGGGGGGGGGGGGGGTGGGGGGGGGGGGGGGTGGGGGGGGGGGGGGGTGGGGGGGGGGGGGGGTGGGGGGGGGGGGGGGTGGGGGGGGGGGGGGGTGGGGGGGGGGGGGGGTGGGGGGGGGGGGGGGTGGGGGGGGGGGGGGGTGGGGGGGGGGGGGGGTGGGGGGGGGGGGGGGTGGGGGGGGGGGGGGGTGGGGGGGGGGGGGGGTGGGGGGGGGGGGGGGTGGGGGGGGGGGGGGGTGGGGGGGGGGGGGGGTGGGGGGGGGGGGGGGTGGGGGGGGGGGGGGGTGGGGGGGGGGGGGGGTGGGGGGGGGGGGGGGTGGGGGGGGGGGGGGGTGGGGGGGGGGGGGGGTGGGGGGGGGGGGGGGTGGGGGGGGGGGGGGGTGGGGGGGGGGGGGGGTGGGGGGGGGGGGGGGTGGGGGGGGGGGGGGGTGGGGGGGGGGGGGGGTGGGGGGGGGGGGGGGTGGGGGGGGGGGGGGGTGGGGGGGGGGGGGGGTGGGGGGGGGGGGGGGTGGGGGGGGGGGGGGGTGGGGGGGGGGGGGGGTGGGGGGGGGGGGGGGTGGGGGGGGGGGGGGGTGGGGGGGGGGGGGGGTGGGGGGGGGGGGGGGTGGGGGGGGGGGGGGGTGGGGGGGGGGGGGGGTGGGGGGGGGGGGGGGTGGGGGGGGGGGGGGGTGGGGGGGGGGGGGGGTGGGGGGGGGGGGGGGTGGGGGGGGGGGGGGGTGGGGGGGGGGGGGGGTGGGGGGGGGGGGGGGTGGGGGGGGGGGGGGGTGGGGGGGGGGGGGGGTGGGGGGGGGGGGGGGTGGGGGGGGGGGGGGGTGGGGGGGGGGGGGGGTGGGGGGGGGGGGGGGTGGGGGGGGGGGGGGGTGGGGGGGGGGGGGGGTGGGGGGGGGGGGGGGTGGGGGGGGGGGGGGGTGGGGGGGGGGGGGGGTGGGGGGGGGGGGGGGTGGGGGGGGGGGGGGGTGGGGGGGGGGGGGGGTGGGGGGGGGGGGGGGTGGGGGGGGGGGGGGGTGGGGGGGGGGGGGGGTGGGGGGGGGGGGGGGTGGGGGGGGGGGGGGGTGGGGGGGGGGGGGGGTGGGGGGGGGGGGGGGTGGGGGGGGGGGGGGGTGGGGGGGGGGGGGGGTGGGGGGGGGGGGGGGTGGGGGGGGGGGGGGGTGGGGGGGGGGGGGGGTGGGGGGGGGGGGGGGTGGGGGGGGGGGGGGGTGGGGGGGGGGGGGGGTGGGGGGGGGGGGGGGTGGGGGGGGGGGGGGGTGGGGGGGGGGGGGGGTGGGGGGGGGGGGGGGTGGGGGGGGGGGGGGGTGGGGGGGGGGGGGGGTGGGGGGGGGGGGGGGTGGGGGGGGGGGGGGGTGGGGGGGGGGGGGGGTGGGGGGGGGGGGGGGTGGGGGGGGGGGGGGGTGGGGGGGGGGGGGGGTGGGGGGGGGGGGGGGTGGGGGGGGGGGGGGGTGGGGGGGGGGGGGGGTGGGGGGGGGGGGGGGTGGGGGGGGGGGGGGGTGGGGGGGGGGGGGGGTGGGGGGGGGGGGGGGTGGGGGGGGGGGGGGGTGGGGGGGGGGGGGGGTGGGGGGGGGGGGGGGTGGGGGGGGGGGGGGGTGGGGGGGGGGGGGGGTGGGGGGGGGGGGGGGTGGGGGGGGGGGGGGGTGGGGGGGGGGGGGGGTGGGGGGGGGGGGGGGTGGGGGGGGGGGGGGGTGGGGGGGGGGGGGGGTGGGGGGGGGGGGGGGTGGGGGGGGGGGGGGGTGGGGGGGGGGGGGGGTGGGGGGGGGGGGGGGTGGGGGGGGGGGGGGGTGGGGGGGGGGGGGGGTGGGGGGGGGGGGGGGTGGGGGGGGGGGGGGGTGGGGGGGGGGGGGGGTGGGGGGGGGGGGGGGTGGGGGGGGGGGGGGGTGGGGGGGGGGGGGGGTGGGGGGGGGGGGGGGTGGGGGGGGGGGGGGGTGGGGGGGGGGGGGGGTGGGGGGGGGGGGGGGTGGGGGGGGGGGGGGGTGGGGGGGGGGGGGGGTGGGGGGGGGGGGGGGTGGGGGGGGGGGGGGGTGGGGGGGGGGGGGGGTGGGGGGGGGGGGGGGTGGGGGGGGGGGGGGGTGGGGGGGGGGGGGGGTGGGGGGGGGGGGGGGTGGGGGGGGGGGGGGGTGGGGGGGGGGGGGGGTGGGGGGGGGGGGGGGTGGGGGGGGGGGGGGGTGGGGGGGGGGGGGGGTGGGGGGGGGGGGGGGTGGGGGGGGGGGGGGGTGGGGGGGGGGGGGGGTGGGGGGGGGGGGGGGTGGGGGGGGGGGGGGGTGGGGGGGGGGGGGGGTGGGGGGGGGGGGGGGTGGGGGGGGGGGGGGGTGGGGGGGGGGGGGGGTGGGGGGGGGGGGGGGTGGGGGGGGGGGGGGGTGGGGGGGGGGGGGGGTGGGGGGGGGGGGGGGTGGGGGGGGGGGGGGGTGGGGGGGGGGGGGGGTGGGGGGGGGGGGGGGTGGGGGGGGGGGGGGGTGGGGGGGGGGGGGGGTGGGGGGGGGGGGGGGTGGGGGGGGGGGGGGGTGGGGGGGGGGGGGGGTGGGGGGGGGGGGGGGTGGGGGGGGGGGGGGGTGGGGGGGGGGGGGGGTGGGGGGGGGGGGGGGTGGGGGGGGGGGGGGGTGGGGGGGGGGGGGGGTGGGGGGGGGGGGGGGTGGGGGGGGGGGGGGGTGGGGGGGGGGGGGGGTGGGGGGGGGGGGGGGTGGGGGGGGGGGGGGGTGGGGGGGGGGGGGGGTGGGGGGGGGGGGGGGTGGGGGGGGGGGGGGGTGGGGGGGGGGGGGGGTGGGGGGGGGGGGGGGTGGGGGGGGGGGGGGGTGGGGGGGGGGGGGGGTGGGGGGGGGGGGGGGTGGGGGGGGGGGGGGGTGGGGGGGGGGGGGGGTGGGGGGGGGGGGGGGTGGGGGGGGGGGGGGGTGGGGGGGGGGGGGGGTGGGGGGGGGGGGGGGTGGGGGGGGGGGGGGGTGGGGGGGGGGGGGGGTGGGGGGGGGGGGGGGTGGGGGGGGGGGGGGGTGGGGGGGGGGGGGGGTGGGGGGGGGGGGGGGTGGGGGGGGGGGGGGGTGGGGGGGGGGGGGGGTGGGGGGGGGGGGGGGTGGGGGGGGGGGGGGGTGGGGGGGGGGGGGGGTGGGGGGGGGGGGGGGTGGGGGGGGGGGGGGGTGGGGGGGGGGGGGGGTGGGGGGGGGGGGGGGTGGGGGGGGGGGGGGGTGGGGGGGGGGGGGGGTGGGGGGGGGGGGGGGTGGGGGGGGGGGGGGGTGGGGGGGGGGGGGGGTGGGGGGGGGGGGGGGTGGGGGGGGGGGGGGGTGGGGGGGGGGGGGGGTGGGGGGGGGGGGGGGTGGGGGGGGGGGGGGGTGGGGGGGGGGGGGGGTGGGGGGGGGGGGGGGTGGGGGGGGGGGGGGGTGGGGGGGGGGGGGGGTGGGGGGGGGGGGGGGTGGGGGGGGGGGGGGGTGGGGGGGGGGGGGGGTGGGGGGGGGGGGGGGTGGGGGGGGGGGGGGGTGGGGGGGGGGGGGGGTGGGGGGGGGGGGGGGTGGGGGGGGGGGGGGGTGGGGGGGGGGGGGGGTGGGGGGGGGGGGGGGTGGGGGGGGGGGGGGGTGGGGGGGGGGGGGGGTGGGGGGGGGGGGGGGTGGGGGGGGGGGGGGGTGGGGGGGGGGGGGGGTGGGGGGGGGGGGGGGTGGGGGGGGGGGGGGGTGGGGGGGGGGGGGGGTGGGGGGGGGGGGGGGTGGGGGGGGGGGGGGGTGGGGGGGGGGGGGGGTGGGGGGGGGGGGGGGTGGGGGGGGGGGGGGGTGGGGGGGGGGGGGGGTGGGGGGGGGGGGGGGTGGGGGGGGGGGGGGGTGGGGGGGGGGGGGGGTGGGGGGGGGGGGGGGTGGGGGGGGGGGGGGGTGGGGGGGGGGGGGGGTGGGGGGGGGGGGGGGTGGGGGGGGGGGGGGGTGGGGGGGGGGGGGGGTGGGGGGGGGGGGGGGTGGGGGGGGGGGGGGGTGGGGGGGGGGGGGGGTGGGGGGGGGGGGGGGTGGGGGGGGGGGGGGGTGGGGGGGGGGGGGGGTGGGGGGGGGGGGGGGTGGGGGGGGGGGGGGGTGGGGGGGGGGGGGGGTGGGGGGGGGGGGGGGTGGGGGGGGGGGGGGGTGGGGGGGGGGGGGGGTGGGGGGGGGGGGGGGTGGGGGGGGGGGGGGGTGGGGGGGGGGGGGGGTGGGGGGGGGGGGGGGTGGGGGGGGGGGGGGGTGGGGGGGGGGGGGGGTGGGGGGGGGGGGGGGTGGGGGGGGGGGGGGGTGGGGGGGGGGGGGGGTGGGGGGGGGGGGGGGTGGGGGGGGGGGGGGGTGGGGGGGGGGGGGGGTGGGGGGGGGGGGGGGTGGGGGGGGGGGGGGGTGGGGGGGGGGGGGGGTGGGGGGGGGGGGGGGTGGGGGGGGGGGGGGGTGGGGGGGGGGGGGGGTGGGGGGGGGGGGGGGTGGGGGGGGGGGGGGGTGGGGGGGGGGGGGGGTGGGGGGGGGGGGGGGTGGGGGGGGGGGGGGGTGGGGGGGGGGGGGGGTGGGGGGGGGGGGGGGTGGGGGGGGGGGGGGGTGGGGGGGGGGGGGGGTGGGGGGGGGGGGGGGTGGGGGGGGGGGGGGGTGGGGGGGGGGGGGGGTGGGGGGGGGGGGGGGTGGGGGGGGGGGGGGGTGGGGGGGGGGGGGGGTGGGGGGGGGGGGGGGTGGGGGGGGGGGGGGGTGGGGGGGGGGGGGGGTGGGGGGGGGGGGGGGTGGGGGGGGGGGGGGGTGGGGGGGGGGGGGGGTGGGGGGGGGGGGGGGTGGGGGGGGGGGGGGGTGGGGGGGGGGGGGGGTGGGGGGGGGGGGGGGTGGGGGGGGGGGGGGGTGGGGGGGGGGGGGGGTGGGGGGGGGGGGGGGTGGGGGGGGGGGGGGGTGGGGGGGGGGGGGGGTGGGGGGGGGGGGGGGTGGGGGGGGGGGGGGGTGGGGGGGGGGGGGGGTGGGGGGGGGGGGGGGTGGGGGGGGGGGGGGGTGGGGGGGGGGGGGGGTGGGGGGGGGGGGGGGTGGGGGGGGGGGGGGGTGGGGGGGGGGGGGGGTGGGGGGGGGGGGGGGTGGGGGGGGGGGGGGGTGGGGGGGGGGGGGGGTGGGGGGGGGGGGGGGTGGGGGGGGGGGGGGGTGGGGGGGGGGGGGGGTGGGGGGGGGGGGGGGTGGGGGGGGGGGGGGGTGGGGGGGGGGGGGGGTGGGGGGGGGGGGGGGTGGGGGGGGGGGGGGGTGGGGGGGGGGGGGGGTGGGGGGGGGGGGGGGTGGGGGGGGGGGGGGGTGGGGGGGGGGGGGGGTGGGGGGGGGGGGGGGTGGGGGGGGGGGGGGGTGGGGGGGGGGGGGGGTGGGGGGGGGGGGGGGTGGGGGGGGGGGGGGGTGGGGGGGGGGGGGGGTGGGGGGGGGGGGGGGTGGGGGGGGGGGGGGGTGGGGGGGGGGGGGGGTGGGGGGGGGGGGGGGTGGGGGGGGGGGGGGGTGGGGGGGGGGGGGGGTGGGGGGGGGGGGGGGTGGGGGGGGGGGGGGGTGGGGGGGGGGGGGGGTGGGGGGGGGGGGGGGTGGGGGGGGGGGGGGGTGGGGGGGGGGGGGGGTGGGGGGGGGGGGGGGTGGGGGGGGGGGGGGGTGGGGGGGGGGGGGGGTGGGGGGGGGGGGGGGTGGGGGGGGGGGGGGGTGGGGGGGGGGGGGGGTGGGGGGGGGGGGGGGTGGGGGGGGGGGGGGGTGGGGGGGGGGGGGGGTGGGGGGGGGGGGGGGTGGGGGGGGGGGGGGGTGGGGGGGGGGGGGGGTGGGGGGGGGGGGGGGTGGGGGGGGGGGGGGGTGGGGGGGGGGGGGGGTGGGGGGGGGGGGGGGTGGGGGGGGGGGGGGGTGGGGGGGGGGGGGGGTGGGGGGGGGGGGGGGTGGGGGGGGGGGGGGGTGGGGGGGGGGGGGGGTGGGGGGGGGGGGGGGTGGGGGGGGGGGGGGGTGGGGGGGGGGGGGGGTGGGGGGGGGGGGGGGTGGGGGGGGGGGGGGGTGGGGGGGGGGGGGGGTGGGGGGGGGGGGGGGTGGGGGGGGGGGGGGGTGGGGGGGGGGGGGGGTGGGGGGGGGGGGGGGTGGGGGGGGGGGGGGGTGGGGGGGGGGGGGGGTGGGGGGGGGGGGGGGTGGGGGGGGGGGGGGGTGGGGGGGGGGGGGGGTGGGGGGGGGGGGGGGTGGGGGGGGGGGGGGGTGGGGGGGGGGGGGGGTGGGGGGGGGGGGGGGTGGGGGGGGGGGGGGGTGGGGGGGGGGGGGGGTGGGGGGGGGGGGGGGTGGGGGGGGGGGGGGGTGGGGGGGGGGGGGGGTGGGGGGGGGGGGGGGTGGGGGGGGGGGGGGGTGGGGGGGGGGGGGGGTGGGGGGGGGGGGGGGTGGGGGGGGGGGGGGGTGGGGGGGGGGGGGGGTGGGGGGGGGGGGGGGTGGGGGGGGGGGGGGGTGGGGGGGGGGGGGGGTGGGGGGGGGGGGGGGTGGGGGGGGGGGGGGGTGGGGGGGGGGGGGGGTGGGGGGGGGGGGGGGTGGGGGGGGGGGGGGGTGGGGGGGGGGGGGGGTGGGGGGGGGGGGGGGTGGGGGGGGGGGGGGGTGGGGGGGGGGGGGGGTGGGGGGGGGGGGGGGTGGGGGGGGGGGGGGGTGGGGGGGGGGGGGGGTGGGGGGGGGGGGGGGTGGGGGGGGGGGGGGGTGGGGGGGGGGGGGGGTGGGGGGGGGGGGGGGGGGGGGGGGGGGGGGGCGGGGGGGGGGGGGGGTGGAGGGGAGGGGAAGGTGGGGGGGGGGGGGGGGGGGGGGGGGGGGGGGTGGGGGGGGGGAGTAGGGGGGGGGAGGGGGAGGGCGGGGGGGGGAGAGGGGGGGGGGGGGTGGGGGGTGGGGGGGGGGGGGGGGGGGGGGGGGGGGGGGTGGGGGAGGAGGGGGGGGGGGGGGGGGGGGGGTGGGGGAGGGGGGGGGGGGGGGGGGGGGGGGGTGACAGGGGAGAAAACAAAAGGACCGCTCACAGAAAATATCATCACAACTCAGAAAGATCAAACAAAGGCTGTACATTTAGCCCCCACTTTGTTCAATATATTCCTTAGTGATCCTAGTGCCAACCACTCCAAGAGGCCAATGGGCATGTTCCCAAACTAAAGCTAAACACGTGCCAGCGTTACTTTTATGCTAGCTGACTTACCCGTTCTTCTTTCCCACACTAAAGTTGGTCTCCCTTTCGTCTCTTAAATTGCTGTACTGAATATTGTAAGAGGAGGCGAACTGGTAGTGCTCATGAGAAAACCAAAATAGTGGTGTAGCTAGAAGACCCCCTAATCATACATGGACCATCAATAACAGACCCATAGAACAAGTTAACCAGTTCAAATATTTGGGCATAACTCTTACCAGCATCCTTAATTGGGCAATACATAGGAAATTAGCACTTTCGCTGCAGCTAACAACAGTGCCCTAGCAATTCAGTGTTTCTTTTTCACTGTGGGCCTTGGTATATACCATCCGCATTGAAGGTGTTCAATGCTAAATCGCGACTCTCAGCTCCTCTATGGAGCACCAATTTGGATGGGAGCTGTAAACAAAAATATAAACACAGCCCAGTCCCGTTTCTTCCATAAAATTATGGGCTTACCAAATTGTGCTTCATATGCAGACCTATATTTAGAACTTCGAGGGCAAATATCATATGCCACAATGGCCTGGCTGAGAACTGTCAGATGCAGGCTCACATTATCCACTATTTTGCAGGATCACTCCAGTTTGCACCACACCTCATGCTTTCCGACTATGCAAATTCTAGGTGGCTGAAACTGGTTGAGGGAAAAAATCAGCGCTCTTGGCTTTTCATTAGAGTCGTTAGTCCCTTGTTCCCTATCAGAAGCATATAGCTGCTTGAAAACTAAGCTATTAGAACAAGAGTATCAGGATATGATAACGGCTGCGAGGAAAACGTGTTCCCCCCTGACCCTGCTTATTCCAGTTGAACAAGGACACATGGCCAATTATTTACATTGGATCACCAACCCTAAATTAAGAAGAGCCTTAACACTGGCCAGATTCAATCTAATGCCTTCTATGCTGCTCTATGGCAGATATCAACAAATTGATAAACAGAGGAGGCTATGTCCATGCTATATGGGTCAGGTGGAGACACTCAATCATACCCTCTTTCATTGTGTAAGGTTTGCAAAAATCAGAATGTCGCAATCTGCACTTATCCCATTTCTGTATAACAATCTAACCGATGCTCTTAAGATACCTATGCTTTTGAACAACATGGATCCCACAGTGTGCGAGAATGTAGCAAAATTTCTGCTAAAGATAATATACATAAATCTAGATGAATACCAATCAATGCCTATGTATTATGACCACATATAGCCAGCAGTAATTTTTCTAGCTTCTGTCAGTATCCAGTGATGTTTAAGTGAGTCAACTTAGCTGAAGGAATGTCCTATAGTTACAGAAGGACCATGTATATATTTTAGTACCAGTGTCTATAACTGTGAGCAATAATGGGCAAATTTTGTATGCTTATTTTGTATGCTTATTTTATGCCAATAAAGGCTTGTTACTTACTTACAGGGGAGAATGATGGGGTATAAATCCAAACTCCTGCACCTCTTCCTCTTCCTCCTCCTCCTCCTCCTCCTCCTCCTCCTCCTCTTCTTCTTCTTCTTCTTCTTCTTCTTCTTCTTCTTCTTCTTCTTCTTCTTCTTCTTCTTCTTCTTCTTCTTCTTCTTCTTCTTCTTCTTCTTCTTCTTCAGCTCCCAGAAGGAGTCAGTGTGTGTGCAAAATGTATGTGCATTTTTGGAAGGATGAGACACGAATGTCAGACCCCATTTCTCCTGATTTGCCTGTAACAGGACTAAGTCATGCATGCAGGGCTAGTGGTCATCCTACCTTTTAGGGGATAGGGGATAAATGACACTTAGAAGTAGAGAGAGACCCTCCCTTCCCCTGCAACAAGGAACCTCATATGTGCAGGGAGGTCAACATCCCCAGGAACTGATTCAATGGGTGATTATTTCTTTCCTGTTCCCCACATTTGTGAAACTGTCAGGCATATTGAGAGGAACGCTTCATTCTTGTTTGATTCCAAGGGAATCACTTTTGATGGGGAGGATTTCAAGCAGGGAGCTAAATACACTTCCTATCGGACTTCCCTCCTGCTGGTGCAAAAGAGACATGAATTATGAAACATCCTCTTTGAATGTTCAATTGGAAAAGCTTCCCTCAAACACACTACATTCAGAGTGGCATCCTTCTCCATTATTTTTTGTACTTCCTGGAGGTGGTTGTGGTCAGTCACTGAATATAGGAGGATGACTGTGCGGAATTCCTTCTTTGACCCTGACCTCGATAGCCTAGACTAGCCTTGTTACCGCTGCTGCTCGGGTAACATTAAGTGATTTCAGCTCAGGCAACGTAGTGAGGCGCAGAAAGCCGGTGTTTTTCAAAGCAAAGAATTTTATTTGGAAGTGGTGGTGACAGCTCGGGCAGGAGAATTGCGCTCTTGTAGCCAAGCGCAAGAACTTTTATACACACACATGAAAAGGGGCAAAGGGGCAGGTAAGGGGGCACGAAGGGAGGCAGGTCCCGTACTGAACACCAATAAAGAAACATCAATACAAAAGAAAGATACAGTTACAACTTTTGTGAATGGGACCACGAAATCTCGCTGTCAAGCGTCTTCTCGTGATACTTTACAATGGTGCTGAAAAGAGAGCGGAGAAGGTCCATTCATAGAACTGGGTGGGCCTGTTACCGTACCCAGTTATCTCTGTAATCAGACGGGTTATTTCCTTCAGTTATGACCTGAGGCTCCCGCGCCTCAGTTCCGCAACAAAAGAAAGTTCAAACTGTCCAATGACTGGGACATCTGGGTGCTGTCATCAGATTTGATTTGCAAAACCAAAGGGGTCTTTGTTTTTGCTGAGGAGTCGGCTGGGTGTTGGTCTAAGCTGAATTCCAAGGCTAACTTCCTTGTCCCTTAATATCAGCTTCTACAGGCTATTGCTTTTACTAACCAACACAAAATATCAAAAATAACATTTCTAAACTTAAACATTAGAGAAGACCTTAAAGAGTACAAGCACATATATTTATAGGCAAGAATATCCTAAATTAACAATAACCAAACCTTAAATCAACTGGAAAACCTAGCTAAAATATAAACCTAGACAATGGGTAAATAATACATTCAATACTAAAGGGTTTTCATTATATCCTAAAAGGGGCAAAGGCAAGAGGGAAACCATATACAACATTGGTATAGTCACATATATATGTCCTTTGCAAGCCTTATGGAGGCCTCTGAAACACACAGGTCTCTGTGTCCTGACCTAGAGCCAGTGTAGTCAGGTAACTCTATTCAGGAAAATATTTTGGCTATTTGGAGTGCTGTGTGGTTTCCAGGCTGTATGGCTGTGTTCTAGCAGCATTCTCTCCTGACGTTTCGCCTGCATCTGTGGCTGGCATCTTCAAAGGATCTGATAGTAGGAATGGAAAGCAAGTGGAGTATATATACTGTGAGGTCAAAAGGTGAGGCCCTCTGAATAGAGTAGCCTGGCATGTGAGTCACAAAGAAGTCTGTAGCCTGGGAGTAACCATGAAGATAGCAAGGTCAATAGGTGAATGGATCTGAATCGAAGTATCCTGGTCTTTGTTTCCTTTGATTGATATTGTCTATAGTTGTCCTGTGTGGAGCTGATTTGTCACTGTCTTGATTCTAGAGTTTATCAGATCCTCTGAAGATGCCAGCCACAGATGCAGGTGAAACGTCAGGAGAGAATGCTGCTAGAACACGGCCACACAGCCCGGAAACCACACAGCGCCCCAGTGATTCCAGCCGTGAAAGCCTTCGACAATACATTTTGGCTATTTTCCTGGGCGGTAACAGCCTGATCTCATCAGATTTCAGAAACTAAGCAGGGTCCGCCTGGGTGAGGAGTTGGATGGGAGACCACCATGTTGCTGTTGAATGGGTGCTCTTTGAAGAGACAAAAATCATGTCTTCTCAGCTGTGGTGGTGTGCCCTCCACTTAAGTGAGTGGTAGGAAAGCCAAAAGTGGGTCTTTGCTTTGGGGTAAAGATTGTTCAAGGAAGAAGCCAGTGGGTGCCAAGAAACCCATCTGTGAGTGGCACGGTGCCCACGGGCACCACACTGGGAATGACTGCATTATTGATAATGTCGTGCGAAACATCTTACGAGGTAAGAACTATGAATACCTTTCCTCATCCATTTATTTATTCGAAAGAAAACTGGCCTCACCACTCTCCTTTCCAATTCCTAAGGCAGCAGATTAATCATATATCTCTCTCAGCAGAAAGTACACGCCAGCCTGCCGGCAGCGTTAAATCCTCTTCTATCAGAAGAACGACACAAATGAAATATTAATTGCCAAATAAAAACAAGGTGATGTCTGCTGTTAAATATTAAACCAAAAGAGCTTTTCTATATTTTTAGGGTGAGCACTAGAACTGAAAAGAACTTGACAGGCCTGTCTGCCAGCACTGAAGTTGTCAGGAAAGATTCCTAAGGGAAAACTGTTCCATAACTTCTGTAACTACACAGAAAATCCTACCCAGAACCCTTGGAGATCTTAACTTTATTATAGACAAGACCTGGAATAGAGTCTTACTAGTGTAGCACATTAAAGTCCTCCTCCTGAGGACTCTCCCCATGGTGTAGCGGTTAAGAGCAGGTGCACTCTAATCTGGAGAACTGGGTTTGATTCCCCGCTCTGCTGCTTGAGAGGTGGTTTATCTGGTGAACCAGATTAGCATGGACACTCCAGCTGGGTGACCTTGGGATACTCACAGTTCTTCGGCGCTCTCTCAGCCCCACCTACCTCACAGGGTGTTTGTTGTGATGGGGAAGGGTAAGCCCCTTTGAGTCTCCTTACAGGAGAGAAAGGGGGGATATAAATCCAAACTCTTCTTCTTCTTCTTTTATTAGTGTTTTAGTGCACTGTTGTTATTATAATTTTGTGCATTATAATTTTATTGTTTTTATATTGTTGTGAACTCCCTACAGCAGGGGAGAGTGGGAAAGGAGGAGGAGGAGGAGGAGCTTGGCTTTATACCCCTCCTTTCTCTCCTGCAAGGAGACACAAGGCAGCTTACAAACTCCTTTCCCTTCCTCTGTCCACAACAGACGCTTTGTGAGGTAGGTGGGGCTGAGAGAGTTGGAAGAGAACTTTGAACTTCTCCTCCTCTTCTAGCAATATTCTGGCACTTTTGGATCACATTCAGCAAAATCAGTCCATTCCGCTGTTTTCAAACTACTAATAGAGCCAGCATGGTATGGTGCTTAAGGAATCAGACTAGGATCTAGGAAACTCAAGTTTGAAGCCCAATCTGCCATAAGAAACTGCTGGGTGATCTTGGGCCATTTCAGCCTGGACATTGGAAAGATGGGCGACACCTTTGAGGATGAAATACCCCCAAGGAGTGCTGGGGCGTGACACAGAGGCAGGCAATGGCTAACCTCCTCTAAGCATTACTTGCCTTGAAAATCCTATGGGGTCACTGTGACTTGGTGGCAAAAAAAGCAAAAAGGTACTGGGAAATCAGCTACCCAGAGACATGGTGAGCAGCAGTGGCGTAGGAGGTTAAGAGCTTGTGTATCTAATCTGGAGGAACCGGGTTTGATTCCCAGCTCTGCCACCTGAGCTGTGGAGGCTTATCTGGGGAATTGAGATCAGCCTGTACATTCCCACACACGCCAGCTGGGTGACCTTGGGCTAGTCACAGCTTCTCGGAGCTCTCTCAGCCCCACCTACCTCACAGGGTGTTTGTTGTGAGGGGGGAAGGACAAGGAGATTGTCAGCACCTTTGAGTCTCCTGTAGGAGAGAAAGGGGGGATATAAATCCAAACTCTTCTTCTTCTTCCTCACTGGCAAACAGCCAGACACACATTTGTTTCAGATGCTCTCGGCTGATCCTGAATTGAGCAGGGGGTTGGATTGGATGGCCTCTATGGACCCTACCAACTCTATGATTCTATGGAGGCAAAAATAAGTCATTCTAATGATTTGAATTGCTTCCATGTTAGAGTACTTTGCTTTTTTCATGTTGACAGTCCCCTTCCCTCTATTTTTATTTATTTTTAATTCTTGCAGTCATCTAGATTTTTCCTTTTTTTAAGTCGTTTTGGGGAGGGCTTTTAAAAAAATACTAAGTAGTTTTTTAAAATTAAGAAATGCACAGAAGATCTTTCCAATGATCCGTGCTGCTTAGGGGTTTTCTGTTGGATGTTTAAAGCTGGCCCTTTAAGGATTTATTCATACATGAACATTGGTCCTTTCCCCACTCACCTTTGTCCGAGGGTTGCTGCGCGCAATTCCCAGCGCGCGCAATTCCTGGCGCACGCCCCAGCTTCCCCATGACATCATCAAAAGACGCCATTTCAAAAGGCGCCAGGAATTACACACACTGAGGGGGCGCGAGAGAGGCAGCGTCGGGGCGGCTGCGTTCTCCCCGCCCCTGACGTGGGGAGTGCAGCTGGACCCCGCGCTACTTGAGGAGAGTAGCGCGGGGCTTTAGGTAAGTGGGGAAAGGGCCATTGTTTCATAGTGTTTCAATTAGAGCATAATAAACATGCATGGCAAACCAAGCTACATCCCAAACTTTGTCTCATGACCCAACATCACCTCAAACATAAAGATTTTCAGCGGAGGCTATTCACACATTCAGCTGCAGTTCATTGACCGCATAAGCACGTGTGAATCCATGCAAAAAAAAAAATAATAAGGTTCTGTGGAGCATTTTCTCATTTGGATCACCTTCTACTTCCTTGGTTTCTCTCCCTGCTCAAACAACACCAATTCTAGCAACCTGCTAACAACATCAGAGGTGACCACAACCCTGCAAAGCAAATTGCATTTCATTCTGTGTGTGTATGTGTTCCCTTTAAAAAAAAACACTTTAAATAAGTGCCAGCACTAAAAATAAATAAGCAAAGCCAGCAGCCTAGAATTCGCTTCAGCTGGCAAAGTGATTTCTCAGGCAAAAATGACTCAGCCGTTTTCCACTGAAATTAAATCTCTCTCTGTTTTTTTTTAAGGTCCAGGATTCTTTATGTAACAGTGGCCTACATTTCTGTTTTGAAAATGACAGAGGTATTGGAAAATAAATATTCCAAGTCAGTCTTGTTCTACAGCAACGTACCAACCTCTGCCTTTGTGGCTTATAATCCTACCCAAAAGGTGTAACTTGGAAAAAAAGGAAGGACAACATTTTTTTTACATATTTGGAAAAGATCTTCTAGTTCAGTGGTGGCGAACCTATGGCACGGGTGCCAGAGGTGGCACTCAGAGCCCTCTCTGTGGGCACTCGTGCACAGAGTTCATCATGTGGGAGAGGGGTGGAAAATCACCCCGCCCACACACACATCTAGGCAGGCCTGGGCATGATCCTTTACCTGGGAGTAAGCTTGGTTGCTGGCAATGGGGCTTGCTTCTGAGTAAACCCTCCTAGGATTGTGATTCACCCATTTGCACGGTTGCTTCACTAAGCTTACTCCTGAGTAACGCGTGCCTCGGAGCCAACCGGTTTTTCTAAACTAAAACCTCAGTATTCAGGTTAAATTGCCATGTTGGCACTTTGCGATAAATAAGTGGGCTGTGGGTTGCAATTTGGGCATTCGGTCTCGAAAAGGTTCGCCATCGCTGTTCTAGTTCTTTGTTATGGAGCCAGAAGCAATGACTTTAGCTGTGTGGAGCGGGGGGAATTCCATGCTTAGACGAGAGTTTATTCTAATCTACGCTGTTATCTTTTGGCAGGGAGGTGATTTTTCTGAGCTAGGAAGATTATTCATAAAGTTCAGACCCAGACAGGCATCAATATTGTTTAGGCTTCTCATTTTTCCACCCTCTTCCCCATTCCCCTGCTCATGAGAAACAGAGCAGCAGGATAAGAAATGGACCACAATTTCCGTCTGTTTCTATGGACTTTCTAGTGAGTCACCTGGATGTGACATTCCTCCCTCTCCGAACTCCATCCTCTGAGGCACCCTGCCTCAAAAATCTCTCAGCATTTTGCAGGACAGGAGAGGCAACCCTAGTGTGGGGTTTATTTTGGGGTGTTTTTTTTAAGGGGGGGTGTTTTTGAACCTAGGACCCACTGCATCAGTTTATATAACAGTATGACCACACAGGTCAGCTGATTTTCAATCCGTTCCCTGAAGATGCTAATCCCTGAGCTTGCCTTATGGAACACTGCAGGACTTTCAGGTGGTATTTTTTGTGAGTCCTCTTCCTCAGCCCCACCTGTTGTGGGGCAAAATTATAACATATTTTTCTTACAGCGAAGAGAAGGATGGTGAGCCGTGTGGAAAGCATCACCCGATTGAGATCAGGTCGATTTGGGGAACTGACATGACTGAACAGCTGTCAGACCCCAAGATGACCCATCACTGACCCCAAAAACCAGTCAGCGTGAAGGAGGACAACTCAATACCTTCTCACATCGTCCTCTCAGTGAAAAATGGGAGATTACCCCCATTGACCCCTATGGCAGTCTCTGGGGTAATCTTTCAGCAGTGGCGTGGGAGGTTAAGAGCTCGTGTATCTAATCTGGAGGAACCGGGTTTGATTCCCCGCTCTGCCGCCTGAGCTGTGGAGGCTTATCTGGGGAATTCAGATTAGCCTGTGCACTCCCACACACGCCAGCTGGGTGACCTTGGGCTGGTCACAGCTTCTCGGAGCTCTCTCAGCCCCACCCACCTCACAGGGTGTTTGTTGTGAGGGGGGAAGGGCAAGGAGATTGTCAGCCCCTTTGAGTCTCCTGCAGGAGAGAAAGGGGGGATATAAATCCAAACTCTTCTTCTTCCTGAGGTGGAAATCCAGAAAGCAACTTGGCTGAGTTTGGCCTGCATCCAAACGTTGTGAAGAAGAACTGCTATATGGTATGAGCTAACTTGGTGTAGTAGTTAGAGCCAGGGGTGTACCGTCTAGGGGACATATAGGGTCAAATGTCCCTGGGCTGCAGCCATTTAGTCACGTGGGGGGCAGAAAATTGCCCCCACCCTCTCCTTTTCCCCCACGGGTCCATACACTGACTTCAAGGACTTCAAGACCTGGTGCAAAAAAACGTTGTTTGGCCATGGTGGGGGTGGGCAGCCGCCCATACGGGGAAGGGGGAAACCTCAGATTTTGCTCCGGGCTACATTTTGCCTAGATATGCCTCTGGTGGGAGCAGTGGCCTAGGTCACAAGCGTGCTTGCTTCAAACTCGCTTATAGCCTTGGCGCACCCTTTCTGACCTTGGCCCAGTTAATTTCTGTCAGTCTATATCCTCTCCGACAAAATTGTCACAAGGAAAAAAACAGGAAGGGAGAAAAATATGTGCCGCGCAGTGTTCCCTGCCAGAATGACATATTTGCAGCTATCACACAGTAGAAATCCACACACTTCTTTGCTTGTTTTTGGCCATTTGCAGAATCATCTCATACAACTCCAACTGGATCCCGGCCTTTCCATTTGCACATGGAAGACTGTAAGTTTGAAGGCATTCCTTAAAAAACAAGTTTCTTCACTCAGAAAAGCAGGATGTTGAAAAGAGAGTTTTTGCCTTAGCTGTCCCTCTGGTTTGCAAATTTTTTGTACGCCGGAGGGAGGTTTTTTTATTATTATTTGTTAAGGGAGGCTCTCAAAATTCAGTTTCCTTCTTCCTGTCTGAAATATTGCAAGACGGCTGGAATCACGTTATATGATCCTCCTGATAAGAAAGTTTGACACAATGGGCCTTTCCCCACTCCCTTCCATCCCCCCTATGCCGCGCGCTGCTCTCTCAGCCTTGCGGCATCCTGACTCGCAGCTCTGTCGCGAAGTCGTCAAAGCGCCACCGTTAATGGAAAGAAGCGCCTGGGATGCCGCTGGCGCTAAGGGAGGCTGCTTAACAGCGGCAAGCGTCGAGGCGGCTTTCTTGCTGTGGCTCAGCCCCTGCCGTGGGGAGGAGGAGGAACCAGGCTACTCTCCTCAAGTAGCGGCCCAGGGCTTCTGACCAAAGTGAAGGGGAAAGGCCCAGAGTTAAATAAAATGCCTTGGTTATGAAGATCAAGCACATGCAGGTCTATTCAGAAATAAATCCCATTGTATTCTGTGGTCCCTACTCCTAGGAAAGTGGTCTCAGGATTATAGCCATAATATCAAGCATATTCTGTCTCGAGGAATTTGTGACGTTCGCTTCCTCTTTTGGAAAATCTGCGAGTGGTTGCAGCTGTCTTCGCGGACAGAAGTTTGCAAACTGTTTCATTCCGCTCCACACGCAGAGCGAGGGGAGGTGTGCATTTGTTCTGGACAGCAGGTTTTGCTGTGTTTTGGTCTCCTAACATCTGGGGTGCCAAAACTGAGGAATGCTCGAATACAAAAGAGAAGCTATCTGGACAGAACAGACAGTGCGTACCAGTTGGATTCCATCTGAAAAAGTTCAAGGAACTGAACTTTTGCCTGCTTTGTAATCTGGACAGGCGGAACAGCGGTTTTAAACGTCTGGCCTTTCCTAAATGGAAAACTCAGCATCCCCCCCCCCCCCCACGCCGTCCCGCTCTCTCTCTTAGTTTGCTACCATGATAGAAATTGACTCAAAGGATGCAGGGGGGCCGCGTGGCCTCCTGCCAGGAAGCTGCGTTTTTTAACCATGGCTCCTTGAGCAAAAATCTATAAATCATACTCTGCCATCAAGCCACGGCTCGGGCTCAGTTTCTTATAAACACAGCAGCAACATCAAATGAAACGTGAGCTCAGCCACGGCTCTTGGATTACCCAGGCCGTCCTGCAGAAGGCGAGGCTCTCTGCAGACATATGGCAACCAGGTGGCTTTCGGAGAGCCAAAGGGTAACGTTTTTGCGCTCTAGAAACGTGTGGGTGGTCTGTGGCGTCAGCCCTCCCTCACGTTCCTGGGTAACTCGGCTTGCCCGGCTTCAAGAATTTGGCCTGCGAGGTGCAGACTCGCCAGTTCTTTCTAGGGTTGCCAATTCCGAGTTGATAAATTCTTGGGAGATTTTAGGGCGGGGCCTGGCGAAGGACCCCAGAGAGGCATAACAGCATAGAGTCCACGCTTCAAACCATCAGTGTTCGCCAGGGGAAGTAAACACGGTCATCTGGAGGTCAGTTTTAATTCTAGGAGATTGCCATCCCTTGCCTGAAGGCTGACCATTCTTGTGGGGTGTTGCGATGGGGGGAGGGGGCATCTGCCCTCTGCAAGATCTGGAATGAATTTGGATTGTGATTTTCTTTCTGTTCCTGTGCCTGCCTGAACATGGAACGGTTAAGCTGGTTCTGGGAGTAACCCTTTCAGTCCGAGTTAGACTCTCCAAAGCTTATTGACTTCACTGCGCTCAGAAGAATGTCATTCTGATTAACGTCCACCTTGATTGGTTAAAACACTTTTTTAGGCCCCTTCTGCACACGCAAAATAATGCGTTTTCAAACCGCTTTCACAATCGTTTGCAAGTGGATTTTGCTATTCCGCACAGCTTTGAAGAGCACTGAAAGCAGTTTGAAAGTGCATTATTCTGCATGTGCAGAATGAGCCTATTAGAGCTGTTTAGCTTAGTAATAAGGTGAGAAAGGGAGACATGATTGGGGGCTGTAAGAGTTCGGATTTATACCCTGCTTTTCTCAAGGAGGCTTACAAACTGCTTCCCTGCCTCTCCTCGCGACAGGAACCTGGTGAGGCAGGTGAGGCTGAGAGAGTTCTGAGAGAACTGGGATTGGCCCAAGGTCACCCAGCAGGAATGTAGGAGCAGGGAAACAAATCCAGTTAGCCTGGGCCATCCTTCATTGTGTGTGAAGTGCTGTCAAGTCACAGACGACTTATGGAAACCCATGCCTTCCTCTACATAGCGACCCTGGGATTCCTCCCTTCTAAACAGCCAGGGTCGATCCTGCTTAGTTTCTGAGATCCGGCAAGATCAAACTAGCCTGCAGCGTCCAGGTCGGGGATCACCAATGTACATTGGGAGACAAGTGTTGTAAGCTGCTAAAAAGTGGAGCGTGGCTCAACCTGTTCGGGCCTGTTCTACCCCCACACTTTGAATTCGCTTCAAAAAATGTTCCTCATAATAGCTTGTAACGTGTAATTTTATTATTATTATTATTATTATTATTATTATTATTATTATTATTATTATTATTATTATTATTATTATTTATTTAATTTGTATACCGCCCGATCCCCGAAGGGCTCCGGGCGGTGAACAACATTCACTACAACATCAACAGGAGCGGTCGTACAAATATAAACACATAGGCTCCATCCCATAAAATAGCTTAAAACTCATAAAACAGCAAAAAACCATAATACATAATAAAAGGCGTCTGACCCCAATTTAAAACCTACCCCCATGGGGGGGGGATGGCAGGACCCCTCAATATGAGGGGACCCTGATGTAACTGCCCTAGGGGCAGGGCAGTAAGGGGGCACCATGTCAGCAGCTGGACACTCCAAAGGCCCGGTGGAACAACACAGTCTTACAGGCCCTGCGGAACTCACCCAGGTCCCGCAGGGCCCGGACAGCTGGAGGAAGGGTGTTCCACCAGGCCGGGGCCAGTGCCGTAAAGGTCCTGGCCCGCGTGGAGGCCAGCCGCATCATAGAGGGGCCGGGGGCCACCAGTAAGTTGGCCTCTGCAGATTTAATATCAGTCTGCAGCTATGAGCATGTCAAGGCCTAATTGATGCCAATTAAGCGGTGAAATAAAATTCAGTCACATGCTGCAATGTATACTAGGGGAATCATCGGAGCTGAGTCACGGCCATCGGTCGCTCTACCCAAATCCAGGCTCAAGATGGATGCTTTCCAAGCCGGGGACCAGCTGTCTGTTGCTCTGTTCTGATGCAGGCAACATGTCAGGGGCAAAAGAGGCTGATGGGAATGCATTTGGCAGAAGGTACAAGAGAGAGGAAGAACATCCGCTTCTTAGAATCATAGGTCGATTCCGCACTTGCGTTATCGACCTAAGTTCGAGCTGCGTTCGACCTAAGTGCTCCGCACAACCACTGGGATCGACGTGGTTTTGTACCAGCTTTGCCCCAGAGTAGCAGGTCGGAAATTTCGACTCAGTTGGGAGGCGACTACTTTTCAGGAACCAACGCTCCAAACTCAGCTTCGATGCCAGTAAAGTCACGGGAATCTCTGGTGCCAGGAGTCCCCATTCAGCCAATTGTCGCACAGCTGAGTGTTTTGGGGCATCGCATTACAGCTGGCCAATCAAAAAACGCCACCTTTGTCCCTCCATTCCTGTGGCAGTTTTTTAGCGATGTGTATTGAGGGATAGACGGAACATGGCCATAGAACAGCAGCCAATCGGAACGGAGCGGCGAAGAGGCACAGGATGATTCTGCCCTCCGAGCTGGGATCAAGCTGGTTGCAGTGGGGAACAACAGTGGCTTGAACCTAGGTCAGTACCCTTCTCAAGGAACTGGGTCGAACCTATTTTACTCATGTGCAGAATCGCCCTTAGACTGGAGCACCTTCCCTATGAGGAGAGCCTACAGTGTTTGGGACTCTTTAGTTTGGAGAGGAGATGTCTGAGGGGGGATATGATTGAAGTCTATAAAATTATGCATGGGGTAGAAAATGTTGACAGAGAGAAATTTTTCTCTCTTTCTCACAATACTAGAACCAGGGGGCGTTCATTGAAAATGCTGGGGGGAAGAATTAGGACTAATAAAAGGAAACACTTCTTCACACAACGTGTGATTGGTGTTTGGAATATGCTGCCACAGGAGGTGGTGATGGCCACTAACCTGGATAGCTTGAAAAAGGGCTTGGACAGATTGATGGAGGAGAAGTCGAACTATGTCTCCCAATCTTGATCCTCCTTGATCTCAGATTGCACATGCCTTAGCAGACCAGGTGATCGGGAGCAACAGCCGCAGCAGAAGGCCATTGCTTTCACCTCCTGCACGTGAGCTCCCAAAGGCACCTGGTGGGCCACTGTGAGTAGCAGAGAGCTGGACTAGATGGACTCTGGTCTGATCCAGCAGGCTCGTTCTTATGTCTTATGTTCTTATGTGCCGATTTCTCCTGCAGAAAGGGCTCCGCAAAGTGATCCTTCTCGGACGATCTTCCTGCCCTTCCTGTCTCCTCCTGTTGTGCTTCTATAAGGTCTAAGTGCAGCTGACGTGACCTGGAAAACATTATCTTCTGATAAAGGAACAGATCCATCTATCAATGAACTGCATCAGCCCTGCCAAGAAAACATACCTTGCTGTGATTTGTCCGTCCACATGGGTGGCGTGTTCGAACACCTGGGAGGCTTGTCCGGCCCACCTGGGAGGCGTGTCCGGACACCTGGGTGGCCTGTCCGGCCACCTGGGAGCGTGTTCGAACACCTGGGATCGTGTCCGGACACCTGGGAGCGTGTCCGGACACCTGGGAGGCGTGTCCAGCCACCTGGGAGGCGTGTCCGGACAGGGGGCCGGACAAGCCTCCCAGGTGTTCGAACACGCCTCCCAGGTGGCCGGAAAGGCCACCCAGGTGTCTGGACACGCCTCCCAGGTGTCTGGACACGCCTCCCAGGGGGCCGGACACGCCTCCGAGGGGGCCGGACAAGCCTCCCAGATGTTCGAACACGCCACCCATGTGGGCCGGACAAGCCTCCCCAGGTGTCCGAACCGCCTCCCAGGTGGCGGACCGCCTCCCAGGTGGCGGACCACGACTCCCAGGGGCGGACAAACCTCCCAGGTGTTGAACCATGCACCCCAGGTGGGCCGGACAAGCCTCCCGGAGTGTTGAACCGCCTCCCAGGTGGCGGAAGGCCACCCAGGTGTCGGACACGGCTCCCAGGTGTCGGACCCGGCTCCCAAGTGTCCCGGACCTGCATGCCCAGGGGAGCCGGACAAGCCTCCCAGGTGTTCTGAACACGCCACCCATGTGGGCCGGACAAGCGTGATGCTCCCAGGTGTTCTCGGGAACCGCGCCTCCCAGGTGGCTGGACATGCCTCCCAGGTGTCCGGGAAGCGACTCACCGAGGGGCCGGACAAACTCTCCCAGGTGTTCGAACACGCCACCCATGTGGACGGACAAGCCTCCCAGGTGATCGAACACGCCTCCCAGGTGGCCGGACACGGCTCATAGGGGACCGGACACGCCTCCCAGGGGGCCGGACAAGCCTTCCAGGTGTCTGGACACGCCTCCCAGGGGGCCGGACAAGCCTCCCAGGAGTTCGAACACGCCACCTATGTGGACGGACAAGCCTCCCAGGTGTTCGAACACGCCTCCCAGGTGGCCGGACACGCCACCCAGGTTTCCGGACACACTCCCAGGTGACTGGACACGCCTCCCAGGTGTCCGGACACGCCTCCCAGGGGGCCGGACAAGCCTCCCAGGTGTTCGAACACGCCACCCATGTGGACGGACAAGCCTCCCAGGTTTCCAGACACGCTCCCAGGTGGCCGGACAGGCCACCCAGGTGTCCGGACACGGCTTCCAGGTGTACGGACACGCCTCCCTGGGGGCCGGACAAGCCTCCCAGGTGTCCAGACACGCTCCCAGGTGTCCGGACACGCCACCCAGGTGGCTGGACACGCCTCCCAGGTGCTCGAACACGCCACCCATGTGGACAGACAAGCCTCCCAGGTGTTTGAACACACCTCCCAGGTGTCCGGACACGCTCCCAGGTTTCCGGACACGACACCCAGGGGGCCGGACACGCTCCCAGGTGTCCGGACATGCCTCCCAGGGGGCCGGACAAGCCTCCCAGGTGTCGAACACGCCTCCCAGGTGGCCGGACATGCCTCCCAGGTGTCCGGACAAGCCTCCCAGGTGTTCGAACACGCCACCCATATGGACGGACAAGCCTCCCAGGTGTTCGAACACGCCTCCCAGGTGTTCGAACACGCCTCCCAGGTGTCCGGACACGCCTCCCAGGTGTCTGGACACGCTCCCAGGTGGCCGGACACGCCACCCAGGTTTCCGGAACCGCTCCTAGGTGTCCGGACACGATCCCAGGTGTCCAGAAAAGCCTCCCAGGTGTACGAACACGCTCCCAGGTGGCCGGACACGCCACCCAGGTGTCCGGACATGCCTCCCAGGTGTCCGGACACGCCTCCCAGGGGGCCGGACAAGCCTCCCAGTTGTTCGAACACGCCACCCATGTGGACGGACAAGCCTCCCAGGTGTTCGAACACACCTCCCAGGTTGCCGGACTGGGTGACACGCCACCCAGGTTTCTGTACACGCTCACAGGTGTCCGTACACGCCTCCCAGGTGTCCGGACACGCCTCCCAGGGGGCCGGACAAGCCTCCCAGGTGTTCGAACATGCCTCCCAGGTGGCCGGACACGCCACCCAGGTTTCCAGACACGCTCCCAGGTGTCCGGACACGCTCCCAGGTGGCCGGAAACGCCTCCCAGGTGTCCGGACATGCCTCCCAGGTGTACGGACACGCCTCCCTGGGGGCTGGACAAGCCTCCCAGGTGTCCAGACACACTCCCAGGTGTCCGGACACGCCACCCAGGTGGCAGGACATGCCTCCCAGGTGTTCGAACACGCCACCCATGTGGACAGACAAGCCTCCCAGGTGTTCGAACACACCTCCCAGGTGACCGGACACGCACCCAGGTGACCGGACACGCCACCCAGGGGGCCGGACACGCTCCCAGGTGTCCGGACACGCCTCCCAGGGGGCCGGACAAGCCTCCCAGGTGTTCGAACACGCCTCCCAGGTGGCCGAACAGGCCACCCAGGCGTCCGGACATGGTTCCCAGGTGTCCGGACATGCCTCCCAGAGGGCCGGACATGCCTCCCAAGGGGCTGGACACGCCTCCCAGGGGGCCGGACAAGCCTCCCAGATGGCTGGACACGCCACCCCGGTTTCCGGACACGCTCCCAGGTGTCCGGACACGCTTCCAGGTGTCTGGACACGCCTCCCAGGTGTCCGGACACGCCTCCCAGGGGTTCGAATACGCCATCCATGTGGACAGACAAGCCTCCCAGGTTTCCGGACACGCTCCCAGGTGGACGGACAGGCCACCCAGGTGTCTGGTGCATACCTCCCGAGTGTCAGGGACTTTGCCTCCCCAGGAGGAGCCGTGGGACAAACCTCCCAGGTGTTGGTAACACGCCACCCATATGAATGGACGGACAAGCCTCCCAGGTGTTCTCAACATGCCTCCAAGGTGTTCGAACACACACCACCCACTCAATGAGGGCCGGACAAGCCTCCCAGGTGTTCAAACACGCCTCCCAGGTGTCCGGACAGGGCATCCACCAGGTGTCCTCGGACACGTCTCCCAGGTGGCCGGACATGCTCCAGGGGGGTCGGACATGACTTGTGGGGCCGGACAAGCCTAGGGGGGCCGGGCAAGGTGTTCGAAACACGCCCCCCATATGGCCTGACAAGCCTCCCAGGTGTTCGAACACGCCTCCCCAGGCCAGACTGGCCGTGACAGGCCACCCAGGTGTCCGGACCACGGTGCTCCCAGGTGTCCGGACACGCTTCCTAGGTGCCCGGACACGCCCTAGGGGCTGGGCTGGACAGGGGGCCGGACAAGCCTCCCAAGGTTTTTCGAACACGCCACTCCATGTGGGACAGACAAAGCCTCCCAGGTGTTTGAACACGCCTCACAGGTGGGCGGACATGCCACCCAGGAGTCCGGACCACGCCTCTAGTCCAGGACATGCCTCCTAGGTGTTTGTTTCACGCCTCCCCAGGTGGCGGACCGCTCTCCCAGGTGTCGGATCACATGCCTCCCAGAGGCCGGACAAGCCTCCCAGGTGTGTTCGAACCACGCTCACCCCAGGTTGACCCCGGCGGGACAAGCCTCCCAGGTGTTAGAACACGCCTCCCAGGGGGGGCAGTCACGCCTACCCAGGTGGGGGGCGGACAAGCCTCCCAGGTGTTCAACACGCCACTCCATGTGGGCCGGACAAGCCTCCCAGGTGATCAAACATCGCCTCCCAGGTGGCCGGACACGCCTCCCCAGGTGGCCGGACATACGCCTCCTAGATGTCCGGACAAGCCTCCCAGGTGTCCGACATTCTGTGTGTCCGACATTGCTCACCCAGGTGGGCGGACAAGCCTCCCAGGTGTTCGAACCACGCATACTCCCAGGTGGCCGGAAAGGCTCAACCAGGTGTCGGACACGGCTCTCAGGTGTCCCGGACACGCCTCCCAGGTGCCCGGACATTCTAGGGGCCAGGACAAGCCTCCCAGGTGGTTTCCGGACAGCTGGCCACCCATGTGGACCGGACAAGCTCTCTCCCAGGTGTGGGAACACGCCTTCCCAGAGTGGCCTCACGGAGCCCAGCCTCTGAGGTGTCCCGGACACGGCATCCCAGGTGTCCGGACACGCCTCCCAGGTGTCCGGAGAAGCCTCCCAGGTGTCCTGACATCGCCTCCCCAGGTGTCTCGAACACGCTTCCCCAGGTGGCCGGACAGGCTCACCCAGGAGTGCTCCCGGACACGCCTCCCAGGTGCCCGGACAAGCTCTCTCCCAGCTGTTCACAACACGCCACTCCATGTGGGACGGGACAAGCTCTCCCAGGTGTTCTTCTGAACACGCCTCCCAGGTGACCGGACACGCCTCTCAGGTGTCTTGGACATCGCCCTGTGGGACGGGACAAGCTTCCCAGGTGTTCAAACACGCCTCCCAGGTGGCCGGATAGGCTAGCCTAGAGTATCTGGACACGGCACCTAGGTGGCCGGACAGCTGCCTTCCCAGGGGGCCGGACATGCTAACCTCCAGGTGTGGGCGGACAGCCTCCCAGGGACGGACAAGCCTCCCAGGTGTTCGAACACACCTCCCAGGTGGCCAGATTGGGTGACACGCCACCCAGGTGTCTGTACACGCTCCCAGGCGTCGAGACACGCCTCCCAGGTGTCCGGACACGCCTCCCAGGGGGGCGGACAAGCCTCCCAGGTGTTCGAACACGCCACCCATGTGGACGGACAAGCCTCCCCGGGTGTTCGGAACTACGTTTCTCCCAGGTGGCCAGACAGGCCACCCAGGTGTCCGGACACGCCTCCCAGTTTTCCGGACACGCCTCCCAGGTGCCCGGACACGCCTCCCAGGTGTACGGACATGCCACCCAGGTGGCCGGACACGCCTCCCAGGTGTCCGGACACGCTCCCAGGTGGCCGGACACGCCACCCAGGTATCCGGAACCGCTCCCAGGTGTCCGGACACATTCCCAGGTTTCCGGACACGCCTCCCAGGTGTCCGGAAATTCCTCCCAGGGGGCCGGACAAGCCTCCCAGGTGTTCGAACACGATCCCAGGTGGCCGGACAGGCCACCCAGGTGCCCGGACATGCCTCCCAGGGGGCCGGACAAGCCTCCCAGGTGTTCGAACACGCCACCCATGTGGACGGACACGCCTCCCAGGTGTTTGAACACGCCTCCCAGGTGGCCGGACGCGCCTCCCAGGTGGCCGGACACGCCTCCCAGGCGGACGGACAAGCCTCCCAGGTGTTCGAACACGCCTCCCAGGTGGCCGGAAAGCCACCCAGAAATCTGGACACGGCTCCCAGGTGTCTGGACACGCGCCTCCCAGGGGGCCGGACACGCTCCCAGGTGGCCGGACACGCTCCCAGGTGGCCGGACACGCCACCCAGGTTTCCGGAACCGTTCCCAGGTGTCCGGACACGATCCCAGGTGTCCGGAAACGCCTCCAAGGTGTCCGGACATGCCTCCCAGGTGTTCGAACACGCTCCCAGGTGGCCGGACAGGCCACCCAGGTGTCCAGACACGCCTCCCAGGTGTCCAGACATGCCTCCCTGGGGGCCGGACATGCCTCCCAGGTGTCCGGACACGCCACCCAGGTGGCCGGACACGCCTCCCAGGTGTCCGGACACGCTCCCAGGTGGCCGGACACGCCACCCAGTTTCCGGAACCGCTCCCAGGTGTCCGGACACCGCGATCCCAGGTGTCCGGACACGCCTCCCAGGTGCCCGGACACGCCTCCCAGCTGTTCGAACACGCCACCCATGTGGACGGACAAGCCTCCCAGGTGTTTGAACATGCCTCCCAGGTGGCCGGACACGCCTCCCAGGGGGCCGGACAAGCCTCCCAGGTGTTCAAACACGCCTCCCAGGTGGCCGGACAGGCCACACAGGTATCCGGACATGGATCCCAGGTGGCCGGAACCATCAAGCCTCCCCAGGTGCTGTCCAGGACACGCTCCCCAGGTGGCCGGACAGCATGCTCTCCCCAGAGTGTCCGGGACACACGCCCCTAGGAAATGGCCGGACATGCCTCCCAGGTGTCCGGACACGCCTCCCAGGGGTCCGGACAAGCTCTCCCAGGTGTTCAACCACGCCATGGCCATGTGGGACGGGACAAGCCTCCCAGATGTTGAACCATCGCCCTCCCAAGGGTGGCCGGACCTGCGGCTTCCCAGGTGTGTCTAGTGACACGCCTCCCAGGGGGCCGGACAAGCCTACCCCAGGTGTTCTGGAACCGCCATGCCTCAGTGTGTGACCGGACAAGCCTCCCAGGTGTGTTCCTTGGACACGCCTCCCAGGGGTCCGGACATGCCTCCTAGGGGGCCGGACAAGCCTTCCCAGGTGTGTTCGAACCACGCCACCCATGTGAGACCCGGGGACAAGCTTCCCCAGGTGATCTAACACGCCTCCCAGGTGGCCGGACATCGTACCTCCCAGGTGTCCGGACATCGCCTCCCAGGGGCCGGACCAAGCTCTCCCAGTAGGTGTTCAACATGCCACCTGTAGGTGGACGGACACGCCCCAGGGGGGCGGACAGAGCCTCCCAGGTGTTCAAACACGCCTCCCAGGTGGCCGGACAGGCCACACAGGTATCCGGACACGGATCCCAGGTGGCCGGACATGCCTCCCAGGGGCCGGACATGCCCCCAGGGGCCGGAAAAAGCTCCTCTCCAGGGGCCGGGCAAGAGTGTTCAACATCGTCACTACCCATGTGGACGGACAAGCCACCCAGGTGTTCGAACACACCTCCCAGGTGGCCAGACTGGGTGACACGCCACCCAGGTGTCTGTACATGCTCCCCAGGTGGTGGCCGGACACGCCTCCCCAGGTGTCTCGGACACGCCTCTGAGGTGGCCGGACAAGGGGGCCGGACAAGCCTCCCAGGGTGTTCGAACCACGCCACTCCAGGTGGGCCGGGACAAGCCTCTCCCAGGTGTTCCGAAACCACGCCTCTCCAGGTGGCCGGACACGGCTCCCAGGTGTCCCAGACACGCCTCCCAGGGGGCCGGACATGCCTCCTAGGGGACCGGACACGCCTCCCAGGTGACCGGACAAGCCTCTCCAGGATGTCCGGGACCACGCCTCCCAGATGTCCGGACGGGCCTCCCAGGGGAGTCCGGACCTGTGGGTGTCCACCCATTCTAGTGGGCCGGACAAGCCTCCCAGGTGTTCCGAACACGCACTCTAAGGTGGCCGGACACGCTCACCCAGGTGGCTGGACCTGCGCTTCCCCAGGTGGCCTGGACACGCCACCTAGGTTTCTGGAGACACGCTCCCCAGATGTCCGGACCACGTCCCAGGTTTCGCTTACCCATGTGGGACGACACGCTCTCCCAGGTGTCCGGACACGCCTCCCAGGGGTGGTTGGCCCGGACGGCCTCCCAGGTGTTGGAACACGCCTCCCAGGTGGCCGGACAGACCCACCCAGGTGTCCGGACACGCCTGCCTGCCTCCCAGGTCTGTCCTGGACACGCCTCCTAGGATGTCAGACCGCCCAGCACCTTACCGCCTTGCCTCTCCGAGGGGGCCGGACACGCCTCCCAGGTTTTCGGAGACACGCCACTCCATGTGTGGGCCGGACAAGCCTCCCAGGTGTAGGAACAACACGCCTCCCAGGGTGGCCGGACAAGCCACCCAGGTGTCCGGACACGCCTCCCAGGTGGCCGACACGCTTCCCAGGTGTCCGAACACGCTTCTCCCAGGTGTCCGGACAAGCCTCCCAGGTGTTCAACATGCCACTCCAGGTGGACCTAGACAAGCCTCCCAGGTGTTCTAACATCAGCCCCAGGTGGCCGAAAGGCCAACCATGTGTCCTCGGACACGGTTCCCAGGTGTCCGGACATGCTCTCCCAGGGGGCCCCGGACAAGCCTCCCTGCAGGTGTTCAACATGCTACCCCTGTGGACGGACAAGCTCTCCCAGGTGTTCAAACATCGCTTCCCAGGTGGCCAGACTGGGTGACACGCTACCCAGGTGTCCTGGACATCCCCAGGGGCCGGACAGCCTCCTAGTGTGTCCGATCCACTTCACCCAGGGGCTCGGACAAGCCTCCCAGGTGTTCGAACACGCCTCCAGGGTGGCCGGACACGCCACCCAGGTGGCCGGACACGCTCCCAGGTGGCCGGACACGCCACCCAAATTTCCGGAACTGCTCCCAGGAGTACGGACATGATCCCAGGTGTCCGGACACGCGTCCCAGGTGTCCGGACATGCCTCCCAGGGGCCGGACAAGCCTCCCAGGTGTTCGAACATCAGCCTCCAGTGGTGGCCGGACAGGCTACCCAGGTGGCCCGACATGCCACCCAGGTGGCCGGACACTCCCCCCAGGGGGCTGGACATGCCTCCTAGGTGTCTCGGACGCCACCCAGGTGGCTGGGACATCGCCCCAGGTGTCCTGACGCACCCCAGGTGGCCGGACACGCCACTCCAGGTTTCGGAATCAAGCCTCCTAGGTGTCCGGACACGATCTCCAGGTGTCCGGACATCGCCTCCCAGGTGTCCGGACATTCTCCTAGGGGCCGGACACACCACCCAGGTGTTCCGAACATCGCCCCAGGTGTCCTGGACACGCTAGCCCTAGGTGTCCGGACACGCCTCCAGGGTGTCCACTGGACATTCTTCCCAGGGGGCCGGGATTAAGCCTCCTAGCTGTTCAACACACCACCCAAGGGACAGACAAGCCTGGTGGTGTTTGAACACGCCCCAGGTGGCCGGACAGGCTAGCCCCTAGGTGTCCGGACACGCCCCAGGTGCCCGGACATCGCCTCCCAGCTGTTCGAACACGCCACCCATGTGGACGGACAAGCCTCCCAGGTGTTTGAACATGCCTCCCAGGTGGCCGGACACGCCTCCCAGGGGGCCGGACAAGCCTCCCAGGTGTTCAAACACGCCTCCCAGGTGGCCGGACAGGCCACACAGGTATCCGGACACGGATCCCAGGTGGCCGGACACGCCTCCCAGGTGTCCGGACACGCTCCCAGGTGGCCGGACATGCCTCCCAGGTGTCCGGACACGCTCCCAGGTGGCCGGACATGCCTCCCAGGTGTTCGAACATTTGTGGGGGCCGGACAGCCTCCCAGGTGTTCAACATCGCCACCTATGTGGGACGGACAAGCCTCCCAGATGTCTCGGGACATTCGGATCCTAGGTGGCTGGACAGGGCTCCCAGGTGTCCAGACACGCCTCCCAGGGGGGCCGGACAAGCTCTTCCCTAGGTGTTCGAACACGCCACTCAGGTTGACGGACAAGCCTCCCAGGTGTTCAACATCGCCCTAGGGGGCCGGTCACGCCCTAGGGGCTGACAAGCCTCCCAGGTAAGTACCAACACGCACCTATGGGACGGACAAGCCTCCCAGGTGATCGAACACGCCTCCCAGGTGGCCGGACACGCCTCCCAGGTGTCCGGACACGCCTCCCAGGGGGCCGGACAAGCCTCCCAGGTGTTCGAACATGCCACCCAGGTGGACGGACACGCCTCCCAGGGGGCCGGACAAGCCTCCCAGGTGTTCAAACACGCCTCCCAGGTGGCCGGACAGGCCACACAGGTATCCGGACACGGATCCCAGGTGGCCGGACATGCCTCCCAGGGGGCCGGACATGCCCCCCAGGGGGCCGGAAAAGCCTTCCAGGGGGCCGGGCAAGGTGTTCGAACACGCCACCCATGTGGACGGACAAGCCACCCAGGTGTTCGAACACACCTCCCAGGTGGCCAGACTGGGTGACACGCCACCCAGGTGTCTGTACATGCTCCCAGGTGTCCGGACACGCCTCCCAGGTGTCCGGACACGCCTCCCAGGGGGCCGGACAAGGGGGCCGGACAAGCCTCCCAGGTGTTCGAACACGCCACCCAGGTGGACGGACAAGCCTCCCAGGTGTTCGAACACGCCTCCCAGGTGGCCGGACATGCCTCCCAGGTGTCCGGAAACGCCTCCCAGGGGCTGGGCCGACAGCCCCAGGTGTTCAACATCGCCACCTATATGTGGGACGGACAAGCCTCCCAGATGTTCGAACACGCCCCAGGTGGCCGGACACGGCTCCCAGGTGTCCAGACACGCCTCCCAGGGGGCCGGACATGCCTCCTAGGGGACCGGACACGCCTCCCAGGTGACCGGACAAGCCTCCCACGTGTCGGGACACGCCTCCCAGGGGGCCGGACAAGCCTCCCAGGAGTTCGAACACGCCACCCATGTGGACGGACAAGCCTCCCAGGTGTTCGAACACGCCTCTAAGGTGGCCGGACACGCCACCCAGGTGGCCGACACGCCTTCCCAGGTGTGTCTGGACACGCCACCCAGGGTTTCAACACTCGAACCATGTGGACGACACGCCACCCAGGTGTGTCCGACGCTTCCAAGGTGGTTGACAGGGCTACCCAGATGTCCGGATACACCCAGGTATCCGACAAACTTCTCAGGTGTCCGGACACGCCTCCCAGGTGTCCTGGACACGCTTCCCAGGTGGTCGGGACACGCCTCTCCCAGGTGTTCAACACGCCACTCCAGGTGGCTAGACATGACTCACCCAGGTGTCCTGGATATCAGCCCAAGGTGGCTGACAGGCTACCCAGTTGTCCTGGGACACCTCCCAGGTGTCCTCGGACACGCCTCTCCCAGGGGGCTTCTGGACAAGCCTCCCAGGTTGTTCTAACACGCCTACTCCATGTGGGACGGACAAGCTCTCCCTAGGTGTGGGGAACACGCCTCTCCCAGGTGGCCGGACACGCCTCCCAGGTGTCCGGACACGCCTCCCAGGGGGCCGGACATGCCTCCCAGGTGTTTGAACACGCCACCCAGGTGTACGGACGTTCCTAGGTGTCCGGACACGCCTCCCAGGTGTTCAACATTCCCAAGTAGGTGGCTGGACACGCTCTCTCCAGGGGGACGGAAAAGCCTCCCAGGTGTTCTAACACGCACTCCAGGTGTTGGACACGCCCAGGGGCCGGGACAAGCCTCCCAGGTGTTCTAACACGCCACCTAGGCTGGCCGGACGCCTCATAGGGGCCGGGACAAGGCTCTCCCAGGTGTTCGAGACACGCTTACTCCATGTGGACGATGTTTCCAGGTGTGACTTAGACACGCTCCCAGGTGGCCGGACACGCCTCCAGGTGTCCTGGACACGCTTCCTAGGGGCCGGACAAGCTCTCCCAGGTGTTCTCGGGAACACGCCACCCAGGTGGGACGGGATGTACAAGCTTCCTCCCAGGTGTTCAAACATGCCTCCCAGGTGGCCGGACAGGCTAACCATGTGTCCGGGACACGTCTCCCAGGTGGTGTCTGGACATGCCTCCCAGGCTCCCCGGACAAGCCTCCCCAGGTGTTCAACACGCTACCCATGTGGGACTGGGGACAAGCCTCCCAGGTGTTCGAACACGCCTCCCAGGTGGCTCCTACAGGCCACTCCAGGTGTCCGGACACGCCACCCAGGTGTCTCTGGGACACGCACTCACCAGGGGCTCGGAGAAGCCTCCCATGTGTCCGGACACGCTTCCCAGGTGGCCGGACAAGCCTTCCCAGGTGTGCCGGGACACGCTTCACCCAGGTGGCCGGACACGCCATCTCCAGGTGTTCTCGGAACTGCCTCCCAGGTGTCCGGACACGCCATCCCAGGTGGATCCGGAAACGCCTCCCAGGTGTCCGGACATGCTCACCCTAGGTGGGCCGCGTGATTGAAGCTTCCCAGGTGTTCAACATGCCGCCCAGGTGGCCGGACAGGGCTACCCAGGTGTCTGTAGACACGCCTTCCCAGGTGTCCGGACACGCCTCCCAGGGGGCCGGACATGCCTCCAAGGCCGACAAGCTTCCCAGGTGTCTGGACATCGCCACCCAGGTGGCCGGACACGCTCCCAGGTGTCCGGACATTCCCAGGTGGGCCGGACACGCCACCCAGGGGCCGGACATTCCTCCTAGGGAACCGACAAGCCTTCCCAGGTGTCCGGACACGACTTACCCAGGTGTCCGTGACAAGCTTCTCCCAGGTGTCCGGACATGCCTCCCAGGGGCCGGACACGATTCCCAGGTGCTCCCAACACGCCCCAGGTGGGCCGTGACAAGCCACCCAGGTGTCCGGGACGCTTTTCCCAGTTGTCCTGACATGCCTCCCAGGTGCCCGGACACGCTCCTAGGGGCCGGGACAGGTCCCTAGGTCCGACACGCCCCAGGTGTTTCTAACACGCCACTCCATGTGGGACGGACAAGCCTCCTTAGGTGTTCGGAACACGCCCCAGGTGGCCGGAGGCTACTCAAGGTGTGTCCGGACATTCTGTGGGGCCGGACAAGCCTCCCAGGTGTTCAAAAACGCTTCCCAGGTGGCCGGACACGCCTCCTCAGGTGTCCGACACGCCTCCCAGGGGTCCTCACCGGACACTGCTCCCAGGTGTCCGGACACGCTCCAGGGGCCGGACACGCTCCCAGGGGCCGGACAGCCTCCCAGGTGTTCTCAACACGCCACCCATGTGGGACGATTTCAAGCAGGTGTTCAACACGCCTCCCAGGTGATCAACACGCCTCTGTGGGTGGCTGGACATGCCTCCCCAGGGGGCCGGACACGCCTCCTAGGAACCGGACAAGCCTCCCAGGAGTTCAACACGCTTACCCATGTGGACGGGACAAGCCTCCCAGGTGTTCAACACGCCTCCCAGGTGGCCGACACGCCACTCCAGGTTTCCGGACATCACTCCCAGGTGTCCTGGAAACATGCCTCCCAGGTTTCCTCGGACACGCCTCAGGTGTCTGGACAAGCTCTCCCAGGTGTTCTAACACGCCACTCATGTGGACGGACAAGCCTCCCAGGTGTTCGAACACGCTTCCCAGGTGGCCGACAGGCCACCCAAGTGTCTCGGACACGCCTAGGTGTCCGACACGCCCCAGGTGTCCGGACACGGGCTCCCAGGGGCTCGGCACGCCTCAGGGGCCGGACAAGCCTCCCAGGTGTAATCGAACACGCCACCCATGTGGGACGGACAAGCCTCCCAGGTGTTCGGACACGCTTCCCAGGTGGCCGTGGACACGCCTCCCAGGGGCCGTGGGACATGCCTCCTAGGGGACCGACAAGCCTCCCAGGAGTTCGAACACGCCACCCATCTGGATGGACAACTGCCTCCCAGGTGTCCGGACATGCCATTCCCAGTGGTTTCCTGGACACGACCCCAGGTGTCCGGACAGCCCCAGGTGTTCAACACGCCACCTATGTGGACGGACACTCTAGGTGGGTTCTAACACTACCAGGGGGACAGACAAGCCTCCCAGGTGATCGAATACGCCTCCCAGGTGGCCCGAACAGGCTACCAAGGTGTCCGGACACGGGCTACTCTGGGTGTCCGGACACGGCTCCTAGTCGGACACGCCCAGGGGCCGGACAAGCCTCCCAGGTGTTCGAACACGCCACTCTATGTGGGACGGACAAGCTCTCCCAGGTGTTCGAACACGCCTCCCAGGTGGCTGGA
The DNA here is from genome assembly GCF_021028975.2 of Sphaerodactylus townsendi. Taxonomy (NCBI): domain Eukaryota; kingdom Metazoa; phylum Chordata; class Lepidosauria; order Squamata; family Sphaerodactylidae; genus Sphaerodactylus; species Sphaerodactylus townsendi. The sequence goes on from NC_059433.1 coordinate 72,231,308, forward strand.
CATACCTCCCAGGGGGCTCGGACATGCCTCCTAGGGAACCGACAGCCTCCTAGGAGTTCAACATCGCCACCATGTGGACGGACAAGCTCTCCCAGGTGTTCGAACACGCCCCAGGTGGCCGGACATGCTCACCCAGGTTTCCGGACACACTCCTCAGGTGTCTGGACGCCCCAGGCTCGGACGCCCCAGGGAGTTCGGACAAGCTCTCCCAGGTGGCGTGGACGATTACGCTCCCAGGTGGGACGGACACGCCTCCCAGGTTTCGGGACACGCCTCAGGTGACACGACAGGCTACCCAGGTGTCCGGACACGCACCCAGGTGTCCGGACACACATCCTGCAGGTGTCTGACATCAGCCTCCCAGGTTTCCGGGACAAGCCTCCCAGGTAGTTCGAACACGCCTCCCAGGGATGTTCGGGACAAGCCACCCAGGTGTCCAGACACGCCTCCCAGGTTTCCTCGACACGCATCCAGGCACCTGGACACGCCACCCAGGTGTCCGGACACGCCACCCAGGTGTCCGGACACGCCTCCCAGGTGTTCAACACGCCTACCCAGGTGGACGGGACACGCCACCCAGGTGTTCGGAACACGCCATCCCAGGCCGGACAGGCCACCCAGGTGTCCGGACACGATCCCAGGTGTCCGGACACGCCTCCCAGGTGTCCAGACATTCCTCCCAGGAGGCCGGACAAGCCTCCCTGGTGTTCGAACACGCTCCCAGGTGGCCGGACAGGCCACCCAGGTGTCCGGACACGCCTCCCAGGTGCCCGGACACGCCTCCCAGGGGGGGGGTTCAACACGCCACCTGTGGGTGGGACCGGACAAGTTTCCCAGGTGTTCAAACTGTTACGCCACTCCAGGTGGGCCGGACAGGCCTCCCAGAGGTGTCCGACATCGCCCTACCCAGGTTTCCGGACACGATCCCAGGGGTCCGGACACGCCCCAGGTGTTCTAACATCGGCCACTCCATGTGGACTGACAAGCCTCTCCAGGTGTTCAACATCGCCACCCAGGTGGACGGACAAGCTCCTTCCCAGGTGTTCGAACACGCCCCAGGTGGCCGGAAAGGCCTCCCAGGTGTCCTGACACGGGCTCTCCCTAGGTGGCAACCGGGACATGCTCCCCAGGCAGGAGTTCGACACGCCACCCATGTGGACGGACAAGCCTCTCCCAGATGTTCGGAACATCAGCCTCCATGTGGCCGGACAAGCCTCCTAGGTGTCCGGACACGCATCCCAGGTCGCCGGACACGCCTCCCAGGTGTTCCGAACACGCCACCCATGTGGAACCGGACAAGCTCTCCCAGGAGTTCAACATCGCCACCTAGGTGGGACGGGACAAGCCTCCCAGGTGTTCCTCAACACGCCTCCTAGGTGGCCGGGAACACGCCACCTGGTAAGCTCCGGACATCGCTCCCAGGTGATCCGGACACGCCTCCTAGGTGTCCGGACACGGCCTCCCAGGGGCTAGACAGTTCTCCCAGGTGTTCGAACACGCCACCCATGTGGACGGACAAGCTCTCCCAGGTGTTCGGAACACGCTACACCCTGTGGTGGCTGGGACACTCCCAGGGGCCGAGGCTCCTAGGGAAACCGGACAGCCCCCAGGAGTTCAACACGCACCCATGTGGACGGACAAGCCTGGTGGGTGTTCAACACGCCACCCAGGGTGGCCGGGACACGCCTAGCCACAGGTTTCCTCGGACACACCCCAGGTGTCTGGACATACGCCTCCCAGGTGTCCTGACATCACTCCCAGGGGCCAGACAAGCCTCCCAGGGTTCGAACACGCCACCCATGTGGACGGGATAAGCCACCCAGGTGTGTTCGAACACGACACCCATGTGGGACTCGCACAAGCCTCCCAGGTGTTCGGAACACGCTCTCCAGGTGGCCGGACACGCCACCCAGGTTTCCTCGGACATGCTCCTGTGGCATGTCCGGACACGCCTCCCAGGGGGCTCGGACACTTCCCCAGGGGCCGGATAAGCCTCCCAGGGGCCGGACAAATGAAGTTCGAACACGCCACTCCATGTGGACGGACAAGCCTCCCAGGTTTCCGGACACGCACCCAGGTGGCCGGACACGCCTCCCAGGTGTCCGGGACATCACCCCAGGTGGCGGGACATCGCTTCTCCCAGGTGTCCGGACATGCTCCCAGGTGGCCGGACACGCCACCCAGGTTTCCTCGGACACACTTCCAGGTGGCTGGACACGCCCCATAGGTGTCCGGACACTTCCCAGGTGGCGTGGGACACGCCCCAGGTGTCCGGACATCAGCCCCAGGTGGCCGGACACGCCACCCAGGTTTCCGGACACGCTCCCAGGTGTCCGGACACGATCCCAGGTGTCCGGACACGCCTCCCAGGTGTCCGGACATGCCTCCCAGGGGGCCGGACAAGCCTCCCAGGTGTTCGAACACGCCACCCATGTGGACGGACAAGCCTTCCAATCCTAGACCTTTAACATGATTGGTTAGTTCAACTGTAACTCTAGACCAATGAGAGGCTGTTGCCTAGGCGGGGGGAAAGTATCCTGTTGGATGTATGCATTGTATATATGCTAAGTAGAGATAGAGTCTGAGTTGAGTTCTGTATGTGTTGAACTTTGTTATTGGTGATGAGTTCTGTATAGTTTTATAGTCTTGTATGGACTTGCAACTGCTAAAGTAAAATCTTCCTATGGAAAGAACATCTTGTGTGGGGAGTATTCTTTTCCAAGAGTGGTAGGAGGTTGCAGAGAGACTCCGCTTTAAATTGGCCATGCTGGCAGGGGCTGATGGGAATTGTAGTCCATTAACATCTGGAGAGCCGGAGGTTGCAGACTCCTGGAGTAGACAGAACTGACTTTTGTGAACCAAGAGTCTGATTCGGTGTAAGGCAGTTTTATAGTTGGCATTCCACCCCAATACCAGCATCCACGCTCTAGACCAGCCGTTCTCAACCTGTGGGTTGCAACCCCTTTGGGGGTCGAATGACCCTTTCACAGGGGTCACATAAGACTCTCTGCATCAGTGTTCTCCATCTGTAAAATGGATAAATGTTAGGGTTGGGGGTCACCGCAACATGAGGAACTGTATTAAAGGGTCGCGGCATTAGGAAAGTTGAGAACCACTGCTCTAGACTGTTACCTGGTCTGCCTCAGGTACCACTCAAGACCAGGTGTGTTTAAAGTGCACAACTCTGCTTGTAGAGGGACATTGGCATGGTATAGCCCCGTGGTGGCGAACCTATGGCACTCCAGATGTTCATGAACTACAACTCCCATCAGCCCCTGTTAGCATGGCCAATTGGCCATGCTAGCAGGGGCTGATGGGAATTGTAGTTCGTGAATATCTGGAGTGCCATAGGTTCGCCACCTCTGGTATAGCCCAATCTTATTGGATCTTGGAAGCTAACCAGGATTGGTCCTTCGATAGGAACAAGAAGAGTTGGTTTTTATACCTCACTTCTCTCTACCATAAGGAGTCTCAAAGCAGCTTGCAATCACCTCCCCCCACCCCCAAAAAAGATACTTAATGAAGTTGGTGGGGCTGAGAGAATTCTGAGAGAACTGTGACTGGCCCAAGGTTGCCCAGCAGGCTTTGGGGGAGGAGTGTGGAATCAAACCCAGTTCTCCAAATTAAAGTCCGCCACTCATAACCACTACATACGCTGGCTTTCTTGGTGGAAGACCACCAAGGAAGGTTCTGTAGAGGAAGGCAATGGCAAACCACCTCTCCTTCTTTTTTAAAAAAAATATTTACTAAAATGTTAACATGAAACTGACGCAAGCAAAATTCTAAGAATTCTAAGGATTACAGAATTATTACAAAACATTGCGTGCATGTGCTCAAAATTAATTTCTCATTCTACGTAGGAAAGTATTCTGTTTCTTAAATTTATCAGACGTTTGACCATGTAGACCTTGCCAGGGTCACTGCAGTTTGTTTATGAATTGATGGCACTTATGTATGTAACTCTATCAGCCAGAGGTGTATCTAGGGAAAAGGTAGCCTGGTGTAAAATCTGAGTTTTCTGCACACACACCCATGGGTGGCCGCCCTCCCCAACCAATACCAAACAGGTTTTTTTTGCACTAGGTCTTGAAGTCAGTGTATGGATCTGGGGGGGAGGAGGGTGGCAATTTTCCAGCCCCCCACATGACTGAATGGCTGTAGCCCAGGGACATTTGACCCTATATGTCCCCTTGGGCAGTACGCCCCTGCTGTCAGCAGTCTATCATGCAAAATGGGATTAAATATGCTATAAAATGCTACAGGTTACACTTGGGTTGGGAGGATTGTCTTTCCCTTACCCACGGTGTATTGAAGATTATCCAGAACTTTTGAGCAGTCTTTGAAAGTAGGGAAAGGAAGAGCAATTTCATGTATGTTCTTCCTTCACTGGTGCTTTGCAATCCAGGTGGTTTCGTTCCACATGCCAGGGCAAGGTCAGAAATCACTTCCAACGCCACCTAGATCCAACTGCTCGCTGGATATGTCAGGAGAACGAAGCTAGCTCCAGATTGTTAAAAAAATCCCCCTTGGGCTTTGGAAGCATGCCAGAATAGCCCTGGGATTTATTTCCTGCTCTTGTGTCGGATTTCAGTCTGCCAGTGCTGGTAAGCCTCCCGCTCAGTGAGTTACTAGCAGTCCTGGTCTCTGTGCCAGATGAAACATTGACTCCTCGCTTTCTGGTTCAAGAGCTCAGCTCGCGTTGCCATTTCTCATCCCCGGGAGAAGGGGCTGAGCTGCCATTGATGGGAGGAGGAGAATCAGAGGCAGAGCCGCACGCATTTGCAACGATGCCCTCAGAGCCCTGCGAAAGCACAGACTGCGCAAACGGGTGCGGAGCAATGCTTCATCGAAACCTGTCCTGTTTACTAGAGATTTGAAATAATACCGGTGTGTCATCAATTCGTAACGAAAAATGTGCCTTTGAATATAACCAAGCATAAGCATAAGCATTTTATTGTCATTGTGCACGCACAATGAAATTTACAGCAGCATTCCTCGATGCACACAATTTCAGACTCATACCCCATCCTCACTTTCCCCTTCCTCCACCCATCCCTACACAGCCCCAAACACATCAACACGAAGCCGCGGAGTTTAGCATAGCCACAGCTCTAGAGTAGAAGCTGTCTCTAAGCCTCTTTGTCCTAGTTTTGATAGACCTGTATCGTCTGCCGGATGGTAACAGTTCAAAAAGAGAGTGTGCTGGATGAGACGGGTCTCTCAGAATATTTTGGGCTTTCTTTAGGCTTCGGGAATTATAGAGTTCTTCCAAGGAGGGGAGAGGGCAGCCGATAATCCTCTGTGCAGTAGTGATCACCCTTTGGAGCGCCTTCCTATCCGCCACTGTGCAACTGGAGAACCATACACAGGTGCAGTAGGTTAAGACACTCTCTGCAGCACAGCGGTAAAAGGACACCAGGAGTTTTCCATCCAGTTGTTGTTTCCTTAAAAGTCTGAGATAGTACAGTCTTTGCTGAACATGTATCTAAAAAATACCTTATTGGTATTTTTTTAATATTGTCAAGAATCCCAAAAATATTCAATTTTTTTTGGAATTCTAAAAATGAGTCCAAAAATTCTGAAAATATTTGGAATTAACTGGGAATACGGGGAGCTGATGTTTGCAGGCTCCAAGGACTGACTTCCCTTCCCCCAAGTGTTTCTGTGTCTCCCGGGTCTTGGCATCTGTTTGCCAGGCACCTTTAGGCAAGATTCTGACAACTTCAAGTATTTTTCTTGTTGTTTAAAAGTTTATTCTCCGCTGAAATTGATTTGGGTCAGGCTTATGCAGCTTTGTGGATTCTTGCATTTTACATAGTTTTCCAGCCCTGTCGATAGACCGGGGGCCAAATCCACCTGTGGAAGCAGCGCACAGCAGCACCAGAGGATCTGCCCTTCCAGCAAGCCTCCAAAGAAGGAGGCAACGTATTCCACTGTCAAACTGCTCTTACTGTCAGGAAATTCTTCCTCATGTTTAGGCGGATTCTCTTTCCTTGTGCTTTGAACCCATTATTCCTTGTCCTAGTCTTTGGAGCAGCAGAAAACACACTTGCTCCATCTTCAACATGACATCCCTTCAACTATTTAAAATGACTATCATGGGACACGCCCACACACCCCATGCCCTTAACCTTCTCTTATCCGGACTAAACATACCCAGCTCCCTAAGCCATTCCTCAGAGGGCACGTGTCGGTATTAGGCAAGAGGCAGACACATAATCCAGTAATGAAGGAGTTAATGTTGTGCATGCTAATTAGTTAGTGAGGTCAGAAGTCAGTGACCAGATAATTGAGCCCTATTGGTCAAGCAGACCCAGCATGAGATACAAGCTGGCAGGGGCTGATGGGATTTGTAGTCCATGAACATCTGGAGAGCCGCAGGTTGCAGACCCCTGGTATATATTCTTTGTTACTCTCTGCACGTGCTCAAAGTGGTAGCTCTAGTAGCTTATTAGCCATATGATAGCCAAGCAGGAGCTAGCTAATGGAGCTAGCCAGTTAGAAAGATACTTTCTTGTTTTGTATCCAAGTTACCCTTCCTATTTTATAGTTAGTAAACTTTCTTTACAGTAAGCAACTGTCTCTGCCTCTTTATTGCGCAAACTCTGCATGTGTAAGAAGTGTGATAGCCATATCACAACTAAGATTCACTTCAGCATGGGATCCAGACCTTATACCATTTTGGTCATCCTCCTCTGGACCCACTCTAGCTTCTCAACGTCCCTCTTGAATTCTTGACCAATGCAGAATAGAGTGGCACTGTTACATCCCTTGAGCTTGACATGATGCTCCTATTGATGCAGCCCAGAATTGCACAGTAGAATGTGGTTTGATGAGTATGGATGTTCAGTGCAAGTTCTTGAGTATGCAATTTACCCAAGTATGGTCGATTCCCCACTGGCAGGTTTGACCTAGGTTAAACCTAGGTTTGACTTAGGTATTCCCCACAGCCACTGAGTTCGACACGGTTCAGTCCCAGCTTCACCCCTCAAAGGTCGATTCCCCACTGGCAGGTTTGACCTAGGTTCAACCTAGGTTTCACTTAGGTATTCCCCACAGCCGCTGAGTTCGACACGGTTCCGTCCCAGCTTCACCCCCTCAAACTGTCAAATTCCGACTCCATCAGGGAGGCACAACTTTTTCAGTGAACCTAGGTCGAACTCAGGTCAAAGCCGGTAAAGTGGGGAATCATCGAGGAACTATTCCCTCCAGTCAGCCAATCACAGTTCAGTGTTTTGGGCATGCTCAGAACGAAAGACTCATGGCGGGGAAAACCACACCCTTTAAAAAAATCCTTCTTGTATATGAAGCGATGGCCATACATATGAATAGCACACCTTTACACGCAGCTTTTAGCTACATAGAGCACTGATTTGTGGCTATGTTGCCGCTATGTAAAAAAACGGACACACGTTCAAGTTCCCATGGTAACACGACAGCCAATCGGGAACAAAGAGCAGAAGAGGCACTGAGGTGATCCCGCCCTCTGAGCTCAGCTCCGGTGTGATGAACTCGGCTGCTGTGGGGAGTAACAATGGAGTCGACCTAGGTCAGTTCCTTTTCAGGGAACCGGGTCGAATCTAGTCGACTCAGCAGTGGGGAATCAACCTATAAGGAGTGTATGTGGTGTCAAATGACCTATAGCTGACAATCACCCTGATTTGAATAGACCAGACTTACTTCATTTTGTCAGATTTTAGAAGCTAAGCAGGGTTGACTCTGGTTAGTACTTAGTTGGGAGGCCATCAAGGAAAGCAAGGGTCTGTATGCAAAGGAAGGCAATGGAAAATCAGCTCTGTTTGTCTCTTGGCTTGAAAATCCTACAGGGTCACCATACGTCAACTGTGACTTGATGGCTCTTTCCACTCTCATAGCTGAGAGTCATTTCCTTTTATCAGCACTGGTGACTAGAAAATCCTTGCTTCAGTGGAGAGTCGGTGGCGGATGGCTCATCTTAGGAGCTCAAGAGAGTCTGGCCACTGCAGTTGCTTTAGGAGCAGGAAATCTGTGTTCTGTAGTGGTTGACCAAACAGAACCACAGGGAAAGGCATTTTGTTTGCTTTGGGGAATAGTGGTGTTATTTTGCAGACCGAGACTTTCTGTCCTTCAACTGCCCCTTGTTCAACCTTTTCATTTGTAAAAAAGCAAATGTTAGGAGAACACAAATGTCCACGTCTCTCTGCTCACAAGGAAATGTAACCTTTCAATGGTTAACACTGTCTGGTGAGAAAACTGGGAGTTGCAAAATGCAAGTATCAAGAAAGGTATTGTCAAAGGCTATCACGGCCGGATTCAACTGGTTCTGGTGGGCTTTCTGGGCCGTGTGGCCATGATCTGGTGGATCTTGCTCCTAACGTTTCACCTGCATCTGTGGCTGGCATCTTCAGAGGTGTATCACAGGGGGAAATCTGTTACACACAGTGCAGCCCGGAAAACCCACCAGAACCTAGGTTTGCTAGGAAGTTGCAATTGTGTTCAGTGACCAGCCGTCCGCCTTGAGAAACCCTGAAATGTCCTCCAGACAAACATCCACTTGAGGCTGCATGTTCCAGTCAGGGAATCTCCAAGGACAAACTCAAAGTCTCCTTCTATGGACTGGAACTGAAAATGAAGTATGCAGAAACCGGCTGAAGACTGATTCCTTTCAATCCTTCGCTTCCTGAAAAAGCTCTCCTTTCACAGCCTAATATTAAAATCGGAGATGACCCAGACCATGATAAGTGAAGCTATTTTCCTTGCACGTTGCACAGGCTTTGAGGAACATGGATGAATGGATTGCATGTTCCCAAGATGCTAGGCAAATGGGTGCACATCGAAAAAAATACATTCCTGCTTCCACCTTAGGAGAATTAACAACCAAGGCCCCTGCTAAGCAGGCAGGCATACCAGCTGCTGAATACCTTAAATAGCAGAAATATTGTTTTACCATTATTCTTCGACTCATTTTCAGTCAGTTTGGGATCGTGGGTTGTAGGACTTCAAGCTACTCGTGGCTAGCATATTTTCACTTACTAAAAGGATAGGAATGGAAAATGCATGTTTCTTTCTCTCTTTTTTTGTTCCTTTTAGTGGGAGAGATTTAATAACGGCCTTCAAGCCATAATTGAAATTACTGGGATTTTAAAGAAAACTCTGATTATGCCATTACTCAGGCAGTTTTGACAAGCGCTGGCAGCTATGTGCTTGTTATCAGCTTTGCTTGTAGAATCGATGTTTACTTGTTGAACTCGATGTCACAGTTGCCACCTTTCACCATTAGAGTGGAAGATGGCTCATTAATGAGAAAGCTAGCCTGATCTCATCAGATCTCAGGAGGTCTCCAAGGAAGTCCAGGGTTGCTATGCAAAGACAGCCAATGGCAGACGACCTTTGTTCATCTCTTGACTTGAAAACTCTATGGACTCACAACTAGTGGTGGCATTCAGCCGGTTCGCACCACTTCGGCAGAACCAGTTGTTCAAATGGTGCTTGTAAACAACCAGTTGTTAAATTATTGGAATCCCACCACCGGAACCGGTTGTTAAATTATTGGAATACCACCACTGATCACAACCCTTGCCTGGATGACCCAGTCTAGCCTGATCTAATCAGATCTCAGAGGCTAATCAGGGTCAGCCTGGTTAGTGCATGGATGGGAACGCACCAAGGAAGTCCAAGGTTGCTGTGTGAAGGCAGGCAATGGCAAACCACCAGCTAAGGTCTTTATCATAGGTCGATTCCCCACTGGCAGGTTTGACTTAGATTCAACCTAGGTTTGATTTAGGTATTCCCCACAGCTGCTGAGTTCAACACGGTTCCGTCCCAGCTTCACCCCCTCAAACTGTCAAATTCCAACTCCATCAGGGAGGTACAACTTTTTCAGCGACCTAGGTTGAACTCAGGTTGAAGCCGGTAAAGTGGGGAATCATTGAGGAACTGTTCCCTCCGGTCAGCCAATCACAGTTCAGTGTTTTGGGCATGCTCAGAACAAAAGCACATCTTTACACGCTGCTTTTAGCTACATAGAGCACTGATTTGTGGCTATGTTGTCATTATGTAAAAACCAAAACAGACGCACGTTCACGTTCCCATGGTAACACGACAGCCAATCGGGAACAAAGAGCAGAAGAGGCGCTGAGGTGATCCCACCCTCTGAGCTCAGCTCTGGTGGGACGAACTCGGTTGCTGTGGGGAGTAACAATGGAGTCGACCTAGGTCAGTTCCTTTTCAGAGAACCGGGTCAAATCTAGCCGACTCTGCAGTGGGGAATCAACCATAGGATCATAGAATTGGAAGAGACCCCAAGGACCACCGAGTCCAGCCCCCTTGCATGCAGGAACACACAATCAAAGCACTCCTGACAGATGGCCATCCAGCCTCTCTTTAAAAACCTCCAAAGAAGGAGGCTCCACCACACTCCAAGGTAGTGCCTTCCAGTGTCCAACGGCCCTGACATTCAGGAAATTTTTCCGGATGTTTAGGTGGAGTCTCTTGTCCTTCACCTTGAACCCATTACTCCTGGTCCTAGCCTCTGGAGCCACAGAGAACAAGCTTGCTCCGTCAGCAACATGTGGCTAACATGTTCAAATATGGCTAACATGGCTATCATGTCACTATCATGCTTGTAAGCCACCTTGAGTCTCCTTACAGTGTTTGGAATATGCTGTCACAGGAGGTGGTGATGGCCAATAACCTGGATAGCTTTAAAAAGGGCTTGGACCGATTGATGGAGGAGAAGTCGATCTATGGCTACCAATCTTGATCCTCCTTGATCTCAGATTGCAAATGCCTTAGCAGACCAGGTGCTCAGGAGCAGCAGCAGCAGAAGGCCATTGCTTTCACCTCCTGCACGTGAGCTCCCAAAGGCACCTGGTGGGCCACTGTGAGTAGCAGAGTGCTGGACTAGATGGACTCTGGTCTGACCTAGCAGGCTAGTTCTTATGTTCTTATGTCACCTCTTAACCTTCTCTTCACCAAACTAAATGTAACCTCTATCTGTGGGTTCTGTGGGGCAGAACTTGAAATGAGTTTGCAACAACAAATGTTAAAAACAAAATGGTTTACTTTCTTAACATATAACATCAACATTTAACATCACACTTCAAGGTCCTGTTCAGGTTGCATTTTCAAGTCCTTATATTTACAGTCTACTGATACTGCCAAGTTCAATTCTTCTTTGCAAGTGGGTTTGCTCCTGAAGACTCCAAGGGCTTGATGAACAGGATTCAACATGATGAAGGTTTCCAGGAGAACTCCAACATTTACAACATAGGAAAAATAAACAACTACCTTCCTACTAGTTCCCAACAACATTGCAGTTACCTTAACAAGGTGTTAAGGGCTTATACAAACCAAGGTCCGAGTCTGGTAGCCTTGTCTCCTCCAAACTACATGATGTCTGCAGCCTTCTGCTGCTTTGAGTCTCCACCCCTTTCTGGGTCAACCCATTCTGAGCATGGGGGTTACATAAACATACCCAGCTCCATCATATACTATCTGGCCCACTGAATGGGAGTTGAAGCTGGGATCTTTGGCATGCCAAATAGATGCTCTACTATTAAGCCAAGGTCACTCTCCCAGAGTTCGATCATTTTCACTAGAAATGCCAGGGATTGGACTTTCTCCATGCCAAAAAGAAGCAGTGCCCCTAACCCACAGTCCCTCCCCTCACCTGTGGGGCCAAGGGACCCCTCAAAAAGCTCCATCGTTGCATTTCTCGAAAGCCTGTAGACGGAGCTCTGCAGATCAGTCCTTCATAGCTTCGCTAACGTGCCCCACAGCTAGTAATTTGCTTTATGATAGCTCCCGTAAGCTGTAATTATGCAATGAGGAAGCTGAACAGCAGTGGAAGGACAACCACAGCCCGGAGTAAAGGGCACAGCCCACGCAGCAAAGAGAGGAAACACACTGGGAAGCAAACCAACCCACAGAACAAAGGGAAAGAACAGGCAAAACATTGTGATTAATATGCCAACTGTTCTTAAGTAAATTGAAGACCTTTTTTTTATTTGCCCTTCTCCCAAAATGCTCTTTTATCTTTGTTGCAATCGGGCAGCAACGAAAACGTGGCCCGTTTTCTCGGCACAACCAGTCTATGGGTAGGGTTGCCAATCTCCAGCTGGGGTCTGGAGATCTCCTAAAATCACAAGTCATTGCCAGCGTGGTGTAGTGGTTAAGAGCAGGTGGATTCTAATCTAGAGAACCGTGTTGGATTCCCCACTCCTCCACCAGAGTGGCAGAGGCTTATCTGGGGATCCACCCTCCTACATTCCTGCTGGGTGACCTTGGGCTAGTCACAGTTCTTCAGAACTCTTTCAGCCCCACCTACCTTACAAAGTGTCTGTTGTGGGGAGAGGAAGGGAAAGGTGCTTGTAAGCCACCTTGAGTCTCCTTACAGGAGAGAAAGGCGGGGTATAAATCCAAACTATTCCTCCCCCTCCCCCTCCCCCTCCCCCTCCCCCTCCCCCTCCCCCTCCCCCTCCCCCTCCCCCTCCCCCTCGTCTTCGTCTTCGTCTTCGTCTTCGTCTTCGCCGTCGCCGTCGCCGTCGCCGTCGCCGTCGCCGTCGCCGTCGCCGTCGCCTTCTTCTTCTTCTTCTTCTTCTTCTTCTTCTTCTTCTTCTTCTTCTTCTTCTTCTTCTTCTTCTTCTTCTTCTTCTACGGTGATCAATTCTCCCAGAAAAAATGGCTGTCTCGTAGGGTGGAGTCCATCGTATTACACTCTGCAGAGGTTCCGTCCCGCCCCAAACCCTGCCCTCCCCAGGCTCCGCCCCCAAATCTCCAGGAATTTTCTCACCTGGAGTTGGCATCCAACTATAGAAAACAGGTATGTTATTTTGTTTAAAACAGTGGCTGTCAGCCAATCACGCAATCCACACGCATGCATAATCGAATTAACAAAAAAACAGCTGCTTTCCCCAGGCTGTTACTAGCTTGGGAAAAAGAAGAAAAAAGACCGCCTCTTCCTCCTTGCCTGTCTCTTTCTCTCGTCTTCCGCAACAGATAACCACTTAGGGACAGCGGTATCATTCAGTGACACCGCTGACAATTGGTCTCTGGACGGCAATTGTCTGTTTTATGTAACTGCTGCCTGTTGTGGTTATTGATCTGTTTTTCAGACATTTTAATACATTTGTGTTTTATGGTTGCTATTACGGTGAGCTGTTTTGAAGACCTGGCTTGGGATGGAGGATGGGACCGAGAGATGGAACACATTAGAAATCCATCAGCATGGTTAGAAGGCAACCCACTCAGTGGTGGGATTCAGCCGGTTCGCACCACTTCGGCAGAACCGGTTGTTAAAATGGTGCTTATAAACAATCAGTTGTTAAATTATTGGAATTCCCACCACCGGAACCGGTTGTTAACTAGTTGCTGCTAGTGTTTTAATGTTTAATTTATTTATTGTTTTAATTGAAACTATTTGCTGTATTTAAATGTTGATTGTTTTGTGAACCGCCCTGAGCCCTTCGGGGGCAGGGCGGCCAATTAAATTAAATTAAATTAAATTAAATTAAATCACATTAAATTAAATTAAATTAAATTAAAATCCAGAATAATAATAATAATAATAATAATAATAATAATAATAATAATAATAATAATAATAATAATAATAATAATAATAATAATAATAATAATAATAATAATGATGATGATGATAAATTATTTGAATCCCACCACTGAACCCACTATACCAGTGGTGGCGAACCTATGGCACTCCAGATGTTCATGGACTACAATTCCCATCAGCCCCTGCCAGCATGGCCAATTGGGGCTGATGGGAATTGTAGTCCATGAACATCTGGAGTTCCGTAGGTTCGCCACCACTGCCCTATGGTTACGGGCGGCATACTCTGAAGTGCCAGTTGCTGGCAGTGGCAAATAGGAGCAGCTACCACTCCAGCCAGCACAGTGTAGTGGTTAAGAGTGGCAGACTCTAGTCTGGAGAACAATGTTTGGTTCCCCAGTCCTCCACTTGAAGCCTGCTGGGTGACCATGGGCCAGTCACAGTTCTCTCCAAATACTCTCAGCCCCACCTACGTTACAAGATGTCTGTTGCGGGGAGAGGAAGGGAAGGAGTGTATAAACTGCTTCGAGACTCCTTATGGTTGAGAAAAGCGGGGTATAAATCCAAACTCCTCTTCTTCTTCACGCCCTGTTGCAAGAACCAAGGAGTACCTGGCTGGCTCCTACTAGTGACAAGAGTCCTGGATTAAGAGGTTCGTCGTCTGATCTATCCATCGTCTGATCCATCCAATATCATTATTGATGATGTTACCAATGCTTGCAATTTTGTTGATACAGAGGATAAACCCTGGCGATTCGTGACACTCGCCTTAACTAATGAGTGCCATTGCTTTCACATCCTGCCGGTGAGCTCCCAAAGGCATCTGGTGGGCCACTGCGAGTAGCAGAGAGCTGGACTAGATGGACTCTGGTCTGATCCAGCTGGCTTGTTCTTATGTTCTTATGTTCTTAGTGTTGCAACCCAAGTTCTTCTCTGACTTCAATTTTAATTACTTCATTTTACATATGAAGCTGCCTTAAATTCAGTCAAACAATCAGATCCCTGAAGGTCAGTACCGCTCACTCAGACTGACATCAACTCTCCACAAAAATCAGACGGAAGCCACCCCTGGTTCTTTTAGGTCAGGGGTCTGCAACCTGTGGCTCTCCAGATGTTCATGGCTGATGGGATTTGTAGTTCATGACTGATGGGATTTGTAGTCCATGAACATCTGGAGAGGAGCAGATTGCAGACCCCTGTTTTAGGTGGAGATGCCGAGGATTGAACCCGGGACTTTTTGCATGCTGAGCAGATGCTCTACCACTGAGCTATGGATGCTTCACAAGTTCCTGCAGAATCACAGAAGCATAGAGTTGGAAGAGACCACAAGGGCCATCAAATCCATCCTTATGCCATGCAGGGATGCCAATCAAAGCACTCCTGACAGATGACCATCCAGCCTCTGCTTAAAAGCCTCCAAAGAAGGAGACTCCGCCACACTCTGAGGTAGTGCATTCCACTGTCAAACAGCCCTGACTGTCAGGAAGTTTCTCCTGATGTTTAGGTGGAATCTTTTCCCCGTACCTTGGATCCACGGCTCCTTGTCCTAGTCCCGTGGTAGCGAACCTTTGGCACTCCAGATGTCATGGACTACAATTCCCATCAGCCCTTGCTAATTGGCCATGCTGACAGGGGCTGATGGGAATTGTAGTCCATAACATCTGGAGTGCCAAAGGTTCGCCACCACTGTCCTAGTCTCTGGAGCCGTAGAAAGCAAGTTTGCTCCATCATGACATTCCTCCAACTATTTAAACATGGCTATTATGTCACTCCTTAACCTTCTCTTCTCCAGACTAAATATACCCAGCTCCCTAAGCCTCTCCTCATGACATCATAGCAAGCCTTTATTGGCATAGACAACAAGCTGTCTACGGATTAAAAAGCATATACAATACAGGAAATACATGTTAGGTCGAAGGAAATCTACTGGTGTTGAGTAATTTCCAGGAGAAAGTCTGCCACTATCATACAGAGAGAAGGATCAGGGTTGACCAACTAGTGTAATCTAATTAAATCGGGGAGATGGGGTAAATGTAAAGGCGTAAGATTCACATACTTGGACCTGATTTCCTTGAATCTGAGACAGTGTAGTAATTGGTGGGTCAGAGATTCAACTGAGCCATCGTTACGTGGGCACAATCTTTTAGCCTTTTCTTGCTTATTAAATCTGCCATGTAACAAGGCAGAAGGCATAACATTAAACCTGGCGAGCTCCTCCTCATGACATAGGGCATGGAACCCAGATCATTTTGGTCACTCCCCTCTGGCTATCCCTTTTCCAAGCTTTGGGTTTTATCAAATTACCCCTTCTTTGGAATTGCTTAGGTGCCCCTGAGCCTGGGACACAGCATTCCTGGTGAGGTCTGACCAATGTTGAATAGAGTGGTCTCTCAATCAAGACACTACTCCTATTGATGCAGCCCAGTTCCCCTTCTCCCTATTGTTATAGCTGTGACAGAGGCAGTGAGGAGAGACGACCCACTCAGCAGTCAGCAGCAGTGAAATATGTATTTTTAGAAGACCTTGGAATCCTCTGCACCACTACGGAGTCATGGGGTAGCTCTAGGCATTACTGGAAACTCTATAGTAAAACTGGGCAGCCCTAGATCACTTGGTACTCTGTATCATCTCTGTCTACAAAATAGAATATTCATGCAGTCATTGCTTATGGTTACAGAATCCAGGTTGAGAAACTCCTTTGGGGTATGGAACCTGGAGAGAACACGGATCCCAGTAGGGTACAATCCCAGAGAGTGTGTCTCTCCCCCCCTCGCCCCCCAGCATCTATTTTTTCCAGGGGAACTGATCTCTTCAGTCTGAGGATGAATTGTAATTCCTGGGCCACCCGAGTCCCTCCTGCCCTTCCCGGGGGCTGATTTCCTGGTTCCTTGCAGGATGAATGACAGAGGGATATTACTTTGCCAAATGCAAATGAATAACAAGTGAGGTTTCATTGTCAGGCAGATTTGTACTGTGCCAAAAGCAAGTCTTGGTGATTTTGAATGCACACTTAAAATCCTTGCTCAGAACAATTAAAAAAATTAAACCTCTGCACCCGAGTAACAGAAGAAAATCTGGATTCTTTTATTAGTGTCAATTATGCAAATTTGCCTCCTTCTGCTTGCTGTGCATAGATTATTCCATTTCAGAGAGGCGAAGGCTATGCAGGAAAGAGGAACCGCATCCTACATCCCACCTCCAGAAATCTTCTGAAGTTCCCTTTTTCCCCAGCCTCCGCAAATTCAGCAAGCATTAGAAATACACTGCACAACTTGAAGTTCCAATGGTGTCTCTTGGAACAGAGAGAATGGAAATTGAAAGCAAGGCTCTGGGAATTATATCCATACAAGGAATCTTGCTGCAATGAACATTCACCCCTGCTGTGCAGCAGACACCTTGTGCATAATGGGCTGATAAGAAAGGTGCAATTGCACCATAGAAGTTCAGTCCCAAATAATATTCTCTGGGAGGGTTGTGACTCCGAGGTAGAGCATTCACCTGGAATGCAGAAGGTCTCAGGTTCCAATTCTCAGAGTCACCAGTTGAAAGGATCAGGAAGAAGAAGAGAAAGAGAAGAACAGTTGGGTTTTATGCAACGTTTGTCTCTACCTTTAAGGAATCTCAAAGCAGCTTATAAACCCCTTCCCTTCCTCTCCACACAACAGGCGCCTTGTGAGGTAGGTGGCGCTGAGATTCCTGAGAGAACCCAGCAGGAATATAAGAGTGAGAAAACAAATCCGGTTCACCAGATAAGACTCCATTGCTCTTGTGGAGGAGCAGGGAATTGAACCCAATTCTTCAGATTAGAGTCCATCTGCACACTTGATCTTAGCCAAAAGGCTATTCAGAAGCTCATAGGAAATTAAAAGGTCAACTATTGGATAGAGAGTTCTCCACCCTAATCACCGCAGCCAAGAAAACGTGCTCCCCCCTGTATTTTTCTCTCCCATTTGAACAGGGCCACTTGGCACACTACCTGTATTGCTTAATAAACCCTGTTCAAAGGAGAGCCATAATGCTCGCCAGGTTTAATGTTATGCCTTCTGCCTTGTTACATGGCAGATTTAATAAGCAAGAAAAGGCTAAAAGATTGTGCCCATGTAACGATGGTTCAGTTGAATCTCTGGCCCACCAATTACTACACTGTCTCAGATTCAAGGAAATCAGATCCAAGTATGTGAATCTTACTCCTTTACATTTAATTCCCATCTCACCCTCAATTTGAATTAGATTACACTGCACTACTGTTGGACAACTCCTGAGTCCTTCTCTCTGTGGCTCGATAGTGGCAGACTTTCTCCTGGAAATTACTAAACGCCAGTACATACATACATACATAAGCCTTTATTGGCATAAACAGAAAAAGTTACATAAATCAGGAACAATTGCATGGATACATGATATATAGATAAAGGCCACACGGGGAGCACAACAAATAACAGCTTCTACTGGGAACTCCTCAACTATCTCCTCAAGAATGAAATTGGCAATCTCTTCTGGCACAAGACTGGGGTCCGAAGTTGTTTTAACAATAGAGATAACCTAATCAGATCAGGCAGCCCAGATTGGAAGAAAAAATGTAAGTTGGTATATTTAGATCTGATGTTATCAAATCTGGTGCAGTGCAAGAGTTGGTGAGTCAGGGTTTCAACCACATTAAGTTTGCAGCTGCATAACCTTGCGGATTTATCTAAATTGCTGAACCTACCCTTTAATAGGGCAGAGGGCATAACGTTAAAACGCGCAATGGTAAGGGCTCTCCTTGCGCGTGGGTTCGCTAAACGCCAGTAGATTTCCTTCGACCTGTATTGTATATGCTTTTTAATCCGTTTTTTTATTATTGTTGTACTGTTGTCTATGCCAATAAAGGCTTGCTTCTCTCAAAGAGTCCACCTGCTCTTAGCCACTACCCCACGCCGGCTTCCATTGATTTCATTAAAATTCCCAGTTGATTTCATTGATTCCAAGTCATTCTTTTTGTGGTGGTTTTTCCTTAAGTTGGCTGCCTGTCCCTTTATGTATTCCCTCATCTCCCCAAGGGGGGGAAAATGCCACCAAACCTTTCCGCTTGCCCTCTGCTGTTTTCGAGCGACTTCGGTATAATGAATAGGAAGGAATTCCAAGCCGGCTTCCATTGATTTCATTAAAATTCCCAGTTGATTTCATTGATTCCAAGTCATTCTTTTTGTGGTGGTTTTTCCTTAAGTTGGCTGCCTGTCCCTTTATGTATTCCCTCATCTCCCCAAGGGGGGGAAAAATGCCACCAAACCTTTCCGATTGCCCTCTGCTGTTTTCGAGCGACTTCGGTATAATGAATAGGAAGGAATTCCAAGCACCGAGTCATCGGTTTTGCCCATATTATTTCTGTGTGGAAAAGAGACCTCATTTCCCAGCTGGGGCATCTGCCTTGGACGTGCTCCCAACTTCTCGATAGCTGCAGCTCCCGAAAACAAACACATTTCCAGACATTCACGGTGACTTCAAGTTTCGGCTCAGCGGTTCAGCCTCAAGAGAGAGGGGGAGAGGCTGGGCTTTCCCTAGCAACCACAAAAGCAATAACAACGGAAGACGGTAATGGAGTCCGACTTGAACTCGCTATAAACAAACTTGATAGCCTGATCTTGGGTTTAGTGGCTGACTGGCAGACAGCTGCGGAAACCGGCATGTTGCTGGTGAAGAAGGAATTCCTTTCTAAGTCCTCTTTGAGGCATTGTGCATTATTAAAATTGGAACTCGTTGCTCAGGTGAAACCGATCTGGGGATTTGCCAGAAGGTGACCGAAGCTTATGGGAGAACTATGCATCATGGAAAACACAGGGGGGCCATCAAAACTGACAACCATGAGTTAAAACTTTCCCCGTTCCCCTCTGTATGTAGTAAGTCTTATTTTACATACTGACAGTCATGATGCTATGATTTTCCAGCACAGCACAGCATTAGCTGGTCGGACTTTCCAGTCCTTTGTCTCTGTTGCTGTCAAATCGCAGCCAATTTAGGGTGACCTCATTGGGTTTTTAAACATTGAGGTGGTTTGCCACTGCCTGCCTCTAAATAGCAACCATGGACTTCCTCGGTGGTTTGCCTTCCAAAAATTGACCAGGGATAACCCTGCTTAGCTTCTACGATCTGACTAGATCAGGCTATCTGGGGCTGTCCGTCTCAGGGCTATCCAGAACTACCTACTGTGGAAAACTCAGGACTACCATCAAAATTGGCAGTCCTGAGTTGAAGTTCTCCTTAGTTGCCTTTGCGAACAGTAAAATGTGCCCTAGCATTAAGCGTGCGTGAGACAGCTCATCAGATGAGATCGCACTAACAAATACTTATTAAATGTTCTGTTCTTTAAAATGCCATTGGACTTCTGTTTGATTCTGCCTCAAAAGACCAAGAGAGCCACCCCTCTCATTAAAACGTACTGTGCACTAACATCCTCGAATCATGTATTTCCTTGCTCAAGCACATCATTCCCTGGTGAGAGCTGGGAAACGCAGGGTCAATTTTAAAGCGAGTGTGACAAAGTCACATGGAGCTGCCATTTTTGATTGGTATCCTTGTGTCACTTGTCACTGGCAGTTCGAGCAGGGATCAAATTACACCGATCCTATACCATCTGCACTGGCTGCCGATTGAGTTCCGGATTATGTTTAAAGTGTTGGTTTCGACCTTCAAAGCCGTTCGCGGTCTCGGACCTGCATACCTGAGGGACCGCCTCTCCCCATATTGCCCCAGTAGGCCTCTCCCCTCCTCGGAGGAGGACCTTCTCGTGATCCCTGGCCCAAAAATGATCAGGCTGGCCTCGACGATGGGCAGGGCCTTTTCAGCCCTGGCCCCTACCTGGTGGAACAGGCTCCCTAGGGAGATCAGGGCCCTGCGGGACTTACAGAGTTTCTGCAGGGCCTGCAAGATGGACCTGTCCCACCAGGCATTTGGCCAGCCTGGTTAAAAATACATCTACCATGTCATCTGGCCTCCCATGGGCACAAGGGGGGGGAGGTGGGTAGCCAGACGCCATCCACATTTTAAATGGGTTCTGTTTTTATGTAATTAATATTTAAATTCTGTTTTAATGTATGTTTTAACCTTGTTGTGAACCACCCTAAGCCCTCAGGGGGAGGGCGGTATATAAAATTTATAATAAATAAAAAAATGTTGCTGCACTTTAACTTTCTCATCTTCTAGATAAATATCCCATTGCAGACTGATTGCTTTCCCCCTGCCAGTCTCCCTGCAGCCAGAGGAGAGATAATGGCAGTTTCCACACAGCAAAATTATACCTGTGTACCACCGTCTTTTTTAAAACCTGGTTCTATTTATCCCGGTTTCTCCCTCCACACGGCTGCCCATTTCTTTCCAGGAGCCGAGTCAGGACCAGGAGACAATACTCCAGTTTGTTCCACACAAGCCCGGGTCCTTTGTATTTTCACCGCAAGTGCATCCCTGCATGTGCAAACCTTTGTGTGCTATTATAGGACAGTGGCAATGAGGCGGGGGAAATAAACCAGTTCTGCTCCCGTAGCGTTTGCTTGGCAGCGGGGTCACCCCAGGATATTTGAAAAGAATCGCCAATTTGGTGGTTTTTTAAAAATCCTGGGCTAAGGGAAATATTGCTGGGCAACACCGAGGCAGGCTCATGGCCCGCTTTAGCACCGGGAACCGTGCGGAATTCGTGGCTGCACAGGGATATTTCTTTTGCTCAACCCAGGATATTTTGACAGTGCGAAAACGACCTCTGTGTCATTCAATCACCCAACGCTTCAGATCATTTTACAGACAGTAACTCTGCCTGTTGGTTGCAATATTTGCATCCCTGCAGAACTTAGGATCCCCTGACAAAGAGGTGTGAAGAAGAGATGGGATCCAGCAGGTTCTCACAGGTTCCCGAGAGTAGGTTACTAATTATTTGTGTGTGCCGAAAGGGGGTTACTAATTGGTGATTTTGCCACGTGATTTTTGCCTTAGTTATGCCCCTCCTCCTCCTCAGCAGTAGAGCGTAGAACTTGAAGCAGTCGAGCAGGAGGTGCACCAGCGTGCGTGGCAGCCTGAGCCTGCGAGCATTTGTTTCTCGCCCAAGGACCGGCGCAGTGGCTGTGTCCTTGTCACAGCCCCGACCAGCAATGCCCCGCCCCCAGAATGCCCGGCCACACCCCCATCATGCCCCGCCCATCCCCATTGGCGCTACGCCACTGTTTGAATCCCACCACCATGGGAACCTGTTACTAAAACTTTTGGATCCCACCACTGCATGGAAGGTATATATCGGTGGGATGGATAGTTCTTCCAAGCAACTAAAACAAACATTAAAAGAGTTATCTTCTCACAACAGTTCCAGTGGGTTCGCACGGGGATTAAAAAATCAGTGCTGGCTAATTGAAAATAATTCCAATAGCAAAAAAAAAAAGCAATTTTGTTTCAAAGTGCTTAGAACAACCGAGGAAGATAAACAGATATAGCATTTGAAACAAATGCTCCTCTGTGCCCCATTAAGTGTAAAATCGCTGGGTTTTGCGTAAGAGGAGGACTGCTTTCTAATTAGTGAGGCTCTCTTATTTGGAATTAGGAGCTAAATGTTCGGATGGTGACTAACTAAGAGGTGAGGGGGGGGGAATTCCCAATCCCAATTAACAGGTTCAGAGACTCTTTGGGGGAAGGACGGAAGCCACATATAGGATCTTGAAAAGCTCGTTAATTCACCCACTCTGTACAGCATCGTAGATACAAAAAATGGTGCCCGGGGCAAGCACTGAAATTGTGCCCCCCCCCCCCCGGCCTGGACTCCACTGCAGTGGGGCAGTAGATTGGAGGAGCACTGAGAAACCCTCGGGAGAAGAGAGAGAAAGGGGGAACAGAGCGAAAGAGGGGAGGAGCAAGAAAAGGGGGAAGGGAGAGAATGAGAGAAGAGAAAAGGGGAAGAGGGAGAATGAGGAAAAGAACAGAAAGGGAGAGCTTTCAGCAGCCCCAGATGCAGAGGTGGGATCCAGCAGGTTCTCACAGGTTCCTGAGAGTAGGTTACTAATTATTTGTGTGTACCGAGAGGGGGTTACTAATTGGTGATTTTGCCATGTGATTTTTGCCTTAGATACGCCCCTCCTCTCAGCAGTAGCGTGCAGGAGTTGAAGCAGTCTAGCAGGAGGTGCACCGGCGTGCGTGGCAGCCTGCGCCTGCGTGCATTCATTTCCCACCCAAGGACCAGCGCAGCAGCTGCATCCTTGCCACACCCCCGCCCAGGAATGCCCCGCGCCTGGAATGCCCGGCCGCGACACCGTCGTGCCCCGCCCAGCCCCATTGGTGCTATGCCACAGTTTGAATCCCACCACCATGGGAACCTGTTACTAAAATTTTTGGATCCCATCGCTGGACACATCCCCCCCTGCCCCCGCCACAGATTCTGGGCTGGTGAATCCTCAGAAGCCCAGAATCCAGCAGCACCCCAACAAGCACACTGGGGCCCCTTCCGCACATGCAGAATAACGCACTTCCAATCCACTTCCAATTCACTTTGCAGCTGTATTTTACTGTGCAGAATAGAAAATCCACTTGCAAACAAATGTGAAAGTGGATTGGAAGTGCGTTATTCTGCATGTGCGGAAGGGGCCTGGGTGAGGAAGGGCTGTGGATGCCATGCTAGGGGGGCAGAGTCAGGGTGGGGCAGTCACCAAGGAGAAGACTGGCAGGGGGAGGAGGCAGCAGACAATGTAGTGCTCCTAGAAGGATTCTAGAATGGCTGTAATCTGATATGCATTATAAAGACTACAGCTATCGACTAGACTAGGGTCGTTTCCTCACTTACCTCGACCACCCTTTGCTTAGCGCTACTCCCAGCGTGCGTCATTTCTGGCACGCTCCCGGGCTTCCCCACAACCTCGCGCTCTACGCGGGGTTGTGACGAATGCCCTTATAAAGCATTCAGTTTCCAGGGTGAAAGTCTGCCCTGAAGGGGGTTAAGCCCTGGCCAGCCCTGATTGGCTAGGAAAAAAATGGCAAGAATATAAATAGAGTCAGCCAGAGTGCTGAGGGTTCTTTGCCTTTTTAGTTCTTTTTGCCTTTTGGCTTTTTGGTTTTTTGGCTTTTGTGCCTTCGGATACGTTTTGGCAGAGTGAGCAGATCAAGCAGAGATCTGTCACTGCTGTTGGTCTGGCAGGAGTCAGACAGTACACTCTGTAAGCTGAGGAAGCTTACCAGAGACATCAGGAAGGTGTTTTGACAGAAAACCTCTGTCTAGGCTAAAGTCTGTCCTAACAAGTACAACACCAGTCTTGGGAGGCCCAGTCCAGTGGCAGTGTGGCCAGTTTGGAAGGTGGGAGAGGGAAGCTTGTGTGCCAGAATCCCACAGGGCAGAGACTGTGGTGTGTTGTTTAGTGGTTAGGTACAGTGGACTACGGTCTGTCAGAAGAGGGAGTGTAATGCTCTGAAATCAAACCTTTTCCTGACGTAAAATGTTTCCTAAGTGACACCTGCGAGTGTTTGTGAATGTTTTGCAACTGAAGTGCCAACAACATCCCTGAAACCAACAAGCTTTAAAATCCTCTCAGGTTACCTGAGAAGCCTACATTTTAAGCCAGTAATAAACGTTCAAGTTTTGGTCCAGTTTTTTTTTTTTTCTGAGTGTGTTCCCCGAAAGAGTGGTGACCATTTAATCAGTGTATGGGCTATAGTATAGCTTGGTGGCAGCGAAAAACAAATTTATTAATAGGAAGGTTCCTAAAACAGCTGACAGGAATCCTTCCTATAGCAGACGCTAACGCTCTTACGTTTAGGGGTCATCAAAAGGCGCCGTTTTGAGGAGCGCCAGGAATGACGCACACTGAGGGGGCGCGACAGCGGCAGCATCGGGGCAGCTGCGTTGTCACCGTCCCTGAAGTGGGGAGTGCCGGGGGACCCCGCACTACTTGGGGAGAGTAGTGCACAGTAGCAGGTAAGTGGGGAAACGACCTAGGAAAGAAAGCATCTATTGGATAACTCCAGTTTATTGAAGCGAGCATGGTTAGCGTGTCAGACTGGGAATCCAACTTTGCTACAGAAGTTTGCTGAGTGACCTTGGGCCAGTCACAAACTCTGAGCCTAACCTACCCCCTAGGGTTGTTTTGATAATAAGGGGGAAACGTTGCAAGCCACTTCGAGTCTTTGTCGTGGAGAAAAGTGGACTATAAATTGAGTAAATAAATAAATGGCCACGTTGCAAGGAATTGCCCTCGGAGAGCGTTTCTCTTGTATTCTGTGCGGCACCCACTAACCACAGCCGCAGATTCTCTTCCTCTCTCAAGAGACTCTCCTCTCCTGCAGTAATTTGCTGGGTTTATTTACTGCCCTTTTTCTACCTTCAACATTTCTTAGATGGAAAGAGGCCCGTGTTCACCATATTACTGTACTTATCCCCAAGGCTACTGTCTGGACCTTTCCCAGATGTCAAGCGCAAGAGCTCCTTCCTGGGCTGAGTGAGGCATTTTTACAGACTGCCCAACACCGGTTTTAAAAATTAAAATGTTTGTTCTCTTGCACTTCAAAATACGCCAGCACAGCAAACCCCAAGATAGTGCCCAAATGCTGTGGCATCTACTGATTTCCCAGGAGCTGCTTGCTTGGAGGATAAAACCCAAAAGGTTTTGAAGGGAAAAGGACATTAAAAAAAATCCCCCAAGCAAACAAAAATAAACAAAAAAATCCCAGAGAGATTCAGGTCACTCCCTGCAAGTTTAGGTTGCCAACTCTGGGTTGGGATATTCCTGGAGATTAGGAGAGGAAACCTTGGGAGGGTGGGGTTGGAGCTGGAAGGGATCTCAGAGGAGATGTGATGCTATGGGGTGAACTTCCAGTGGAGAGCAAAAAAACTCGAAAGGAAACAAGACTGCACCACTGTGCGAGGGGATCAGTCAAAAGTGCTGTAATGTTTAAGGACAGCCTTAAAAATCCTACACTTGCAACAGCCTTTCCAACAGAAAGGCCATAATATCAAACACTTATCTGATAGTAAGTAATATTTAATTTGTATGATGACTGATATTTAATCTGTAAGACAAAGCTGTTCCACCCTTTCCCCACTTACCGTTTGCTGCGCGCTACTGTCCCCAAATAGTGCATGGTCCAGCGGTGCTCCCCACGAGTCCGGGAGGCAACAACGCAGCCGCCCCGACTCTGCACTCTCACGTCCCTTCAGCGTGCGTCATTTCTGATGCTGAAGAAACGGCACCTTCTGATTGCCCCGTGGAGAGCACAGGGCAGTGGGGAACACAACCCCGCGGAGGAAATCGCTCGCACTGGGAGCAGCGCGCCGAAAATTGTAAGTGGGGAAAGGCCCCAGGTGTATATTTGAGGCTACCATGAGGTTATCTGGCCCCTCCCCCTTCTTCCCCCCACCCCACCCCACCCCCCATCCCACCCTCCTTCCTCTTCCCTTTCCTCTGTTCTATTCTGTCTTTGTTTTACCCCCCACTTCCTGGGATACAGATGTATGTTTTTATCCCAAGGAATATTTCCGTCGCTTTTTGAATTTACTGAAATGACTGAGTTATTACATTGTTTTAACATTGGTAGATGTTTTATTTGTTGTGTTTTAAACCACATTGTAAGCCACATTATTGAACTAAATTGTTAACCACATTATTAATTTATTTATTTATATTTATTTATATTTTAAATTTCTAGGCCGCCTCTTCCCCGAGGGGCTCGAGGCGGCTCAACAACATGGCTGTTATCATCAGCAACTCAACAACATGACATTAAACATTAAAACTCCGGCAGCAGTTACATATAGTTTGAACAATCCAAA
The DNA here is from genome assembly GCF_021028975.2 of Sphaerodactylus townsendi. Classification (NCBI taxonomy): domain Eukaryota; kingdom Metazoa; phylum Chordata; class Lepidosauria; order Squamata; family Sphaerodactylidae; genus Sphaerodactylus; species Sphaerodactylus townsendi. Next base: position 72,257,617 of record NC_059433.1, read on the forward strand.
AAATTCAAATAGGTTAAAACAGTTCAAACAGTTCAAACAGGCGCCCCGCTTAAGGCTAAAAGCAAGGGGGAAAAGGAAAAAGAAGGAAAGGGAGGGAACAGGTGGGCCCAGATGGAGTCACAGCAGGCCCAACCAAGATGACAAAGATGGAAAATCGGGCATGAATTTCAGTGGGGGGCAATTAAAACTGCGGCCAGCCACCTCTCCAAAGGCCCGGTGGAATAATTCTGTCTTTACAGGCCCTCCAAGCGGAACTCGCCAAAGGTCCCGCGAGGGGCCCGGACTGATCAGGAGGTAGGGCATTTCCACCCAAGGCAGAGGCCCAGAGCCGTAAAGGCCCTGGCCCGGGTCGAACCAGCCGCATCGTCGCTGGGCTAGGGGTCACCAACAATTCTGCCACTGCCGAGCGCAGTGGCCCTATGTGGGACATAAGGGTGATCACGGTCCCGTAGATATAGGAGGGCCCCATGGCGCTGTGAAAAGTACCTTTAAAGGTTATTACCAGCACCTTGGAAGAGCGATCCGGAACTCCACTGGGAGAACCAGTGCAGACCAGGCATAGCTTACAGGGGTGATTATGGTCCCTGAGTAATCATCATCTGTTAAAAGCCGTGTCAGCTGCATTCTGGACCAGCTTCAACTTCTGGATCAATCGCAAAGGGAAGACCCAGCGTAGAAACAGAAGTTACCCAAAGTAATCTAACCTCGCAGGTGACTGTCATGCATGGATCCACGAGTGGCCAGGTCGGACTGGGAGAGATAGGGGAGCCAACACGCCCGTGCCTGGCGAAGATGAAAAAAAAGCAACCTGGGTAGTATGGAGCCACCTGGCTCTCTCCATTGACAAGCAGCTAAGAGTCCAAGTGGACCCCCAGGCTACTTGAGCCAGGGATGTCGGGGCCAAAACAACCCCCTCCAGTGTGGTGGCGGCTGGGAATTCCCTTGGTCTCTCCCCCTGGCCCAGCCAGAGGGACCTCCGTCCTTTGATGGATTGAGTTTTAACCTACTCTGCCTCAACCAACCAGCGACCGACTCCAAACAGTGCGGTAGGAGGCTGCAAAGGGCAGAGGTCGCCCCCCTCTCCATCAACAGAGATGAGCTGGGTGTCATCCGCGATATTGGTGACAGACCCAGCCCAAAGCTCCGCGACACCAGCTGAGCAAGGAGGTCAGCATGTAGATGGTAAATAAAAGCCCAGGGGAAAGCAAGGCCCCCTGAGGGACCCCACAACTAAGTGGGAGCTCCTCTGGGAGGCCTCAACCCCGCGACCATACCTGCTGACCCCAAACCCTGGAGAAATGAGGAGCAATCCATTTGAAGGACAATGCCCCGCAATCCAGAGGCTGCCAGTTGTATGGTGGATCAAAAGTTGTCGTTGATCGACCACATCCAAGCACAGCTGCTGTAGAGATCAAGTAACACAAGCAGCGCTGATCCGCCTATGTAAGTCTAGCTGCATGCGGTGAGCATGTTCTGGATGGCAACGAGGGACTGAGAGTCTCTCGTCCCATGCACCCAGCACGGGAAGCCGGACTGGAAGGGGATCCCGAAAGGCACCCGATCACGTCCTCCAGGGAAGCCCTGGGAAGCTGCTCTAACACCACTCTCTCAATTACCTTCCCCAGGAACGGTAGAAGTTCGAAACGGAGACAGTAATTGGCCAGATCGTCAGGATCTAAAGATGGTCTTTTTTAAGAGTGGCGGACCACTGCCTCCCTTCGCTAACCCAATCCCGGGAAACACTCCTTGCTCAAGGGAGCTGTTGACTATATTCCAACAGGTGGGAGTCGCAATGGCACTCCTCCCAGCAAGCTTTTATCCAGCCCAAAGAGGGGCCATCGGATCCAGAGGACAGGTAAAGTAGGTCTAACAGCAGCTAGGACCCTGTCAACACTCAGACTCGCAGAGTAGGGAAAACCGGTCCAATCTAGGACCCAAAGACAGTAGAAGAAGCCCTCGAGTTCCTTATCACTGCTTATCAATTGTGGCCTGGAAGGTCCTGGCGGAGTGACGCGACTTTATCTACAAAAAGCTCTAGAGAATGCCTCACAGCCGATTAGTCAATTGGGAGATTTATAGACCCTCCACCAAAGAGGTGAGGGATCGAACAATCTGAGAATAATTGTATGCCGGGTGAGAGCTAGCAGATGCGAGGGAGGACGAGAAATGAGCGATTCTTACGCCCTCCGTTATACACGCCAACTCATAGGCTTTCATAAAAGCGTCCTATAAGTTGTTCAGCGCTTCACCTCACCGCAGAGACTTCCACGCTCGCTTCAGCTATCTTCCGAAAGTTCCTGCTTTCATTTGGCGCGATGCTCCTCGGTTTATAAGGAGCCCGCCATGAACGGGGGCGCAGAGGGTACCCCTGAGGCTCAATTTCCTCGATGGCATCGGACAGTCTGGAAATTCCAGTCTGTCACCTGCTCATCGAGGGTGCCAGGAGCTCAGGGTCCCGCAAAGCATTCAGGGAACCTAAGCAGTTCCACGTAGAGTCTTGTGCGGACATAAATGGAGTCTATGTCGCCCTAGACAGGGTTGGCGCAGCCAGAGTCCACCCCGAACCTTCAAGGGCAAAATAAGGTCGGACCATGGCACTCTGTTAACAGAGGGATACGACCATATTCCACTCCTGCCCCAAAAACCAGATCCAGGCAAGTGTGACCAGCGTCATGGGTGGCGCCGGTGTTAAGAAGGGAGAGTCCCAGCGTCGCCATGGATGACACCAGGTCCACTGCCGCTGAACATGAGGCGGCGTCCACATGGACGTTGAAGTCCCCCAAAACAATGAGTCGAGGGAATCACAACGCCCACTCGGCCACCGCCTCCAGCAGCCGTGGCAGGACACGTCACTGCCTGAGTGCGCTAGGCTGACCGGTACACCAGGAGGGGCCCGGCCAACCTCTCCCCAGACAGCCACTCCAATCCAGCACACCTCGAGATCCAGGAATTTTGAGGGGCAGGGACTGCCCTGAAGGCTGCATGGAATCTGGATGAACATCGCCATACATTCCTCCCCTCGGGCCCTGGCAGTTCGAGACTGAGTGGAGACTATGCCAAAACCTGGGGGGCATGATGATGCATTCAAGGCTGACTCCGTCTCGCCCTCTCGCAAGACTCCAGGTCTCCGGGGTGGATGCAGGAGCACAGGTCCATCAGGGGCTGTGCCTCTCGAGAAAGTCTCGAAGCGTTGCTATGGTCTTATTATTAATAATGGACCTGGCATTTATCAAACACCAGGCTAAAGCAGGGTATACACTGAGTCTCTCTGCCCGGGCATCTCTCGGGATAGGTCGGAGGCCAGAAAGGGGACGAGCATAAATGCATCTCCCCCCCCTTTCTCTCATATGGCCCCCTCCTACCCGCATATCTACCCCGTCCCCATAATACTGGGATCTCCCTGCCCCCCCACGCTGCCCCCCCACTGCCGTCTCCTCCCATGAAGAAGTCTAGTAAACTAACAATACCCTTATAGTACTACCTACTCCAACCTAACCTACACATACATACATATAGATCTAATTAAGTATATTGGCTGCCTACAATCATTCAACACTACTGTTATCTGATTCCGGCAGCCACTCTATCCCAAATAGAGTACAGCAATACTAATGAATTTCTATAAAGTGCTAGTGCATCAATTAGCAATACAACAGTAGCGATGAGTAGCCAATGATGACAATAAGAATGGCATGGGAGGATAGATCTCTATATCAACGTACATGGGTCAGGAATCACTGACCGATCAGTCAGTCAGGGGACAGACAGACAGACAGAGCGTAAATTCTCAATGGAGTTTACAGTAGAGAGCCCAAATTCTCATTTAATATCCACCTTAAAGGGATTATCAATGTTAGCAAACATTGAATGTGATGCAGGGTGGATTATCCTACCAAACACCATCACTTTCAATGCTTGAGAGTGGTTAGAGCAGGTGCGGTATTTCAATCTGGAGGGAGCGGGTTTGATTCCCTGTTGTGCGTACTTGAGCTGTGGAGGCATCTGGGAAGCTGAGTGGTCTCGCGCCTCACCAGCTGGGCTGACCTTGGGCTGATCACAGCTCTTGGGAGCTCTCTCAGCCCCACCCACCTCACAGAATTGTTTGTTGTGGCCAGGGAGGCAAGGGCTGAGGGAGCTGTATGCCCTTTGAGGTCCGTGCGGGAAAGAAAGGGGGGATATTAATTCAAACTCTGGTTCTTTTGAACCTTAGGAACTCGAAGATTCTTCCTACCAATCCATGCAGAAGGTGAATTGGGTTCAAAAGGACAATCTTTGAATGTTGAGCCTCGCTGTCAGGTGTCGCGATTGTTAGGCTAGAAACACCAAACTCAGGACATCTTTGAGTGGTCTCTCCTAATGAAGCACCAATGTTTGGCGATGTGTTTGTTCGGGGGGCCCAAAGTAAGGAACACTCAAAGATTCAGCCCCATCTTCTATTAGCTTCCTTCCAAAACAATGGGGGGATCGAGGAGCCCCCCCTTGGCAGTCCACAGATGTGTATCACGGACCACACCTCACAACAACTGGGTGGTATCAATAATGAGCTCTCCTGATAATGTGTCAGGTTTTTTTTTTTAGAACTCCGGTTCATGGAGTATTATTAAAGGTAGGGACACTCAAAGTGGTAGCCTGACTTATGGAGGATGGAGTGCATTCCTTAGGAATTCCTGAGCTTTGGGCCCACTGGACCAAACTTTTGAAAACATCAAGAAGAGACTCTCCTGAAATACATCCCAGATTTTTTCAGAAGTGTGTGTCTAGGTATCCAATTTGTGGACACTCAAAGGTGTAGCCTTCTTCTACTAGCTCCCATTGGAGATGGTGGAGGATTAAGAGGACCCCACAAGGAGGCCACAACTTTAATTCCTTAAATAAACCTCAACAAATTCAGATGAAAAATATCATTGTGAGTTGCCACAACAATCACTGGAAGTTTTGGTGCTGCCAGCCAAACAATGTGGTGATCCTGCAGGCCAAAACCGGAGAAAGCACTGAAAAGTTTAAAACACACAAGCGGAGGGTGCAGCCTTGGACAGAAGGGGTTCCAACCCTCCCTTACCCATGGCCATGGGTTTACCCGTGTTTGGGACGAAATGCTTCACACTCACCCATTCTCACGTCTCAATTGTTGATCCGGCACATGAGGGCCTGCACCTGTGACCAAGGAAAAATAGGGCTTGTTAAGAGGGTGAGGTTTCTGGCTGAGAGAGTGGCAAATCTGTAGTGGACGCACCAGACCATGGCAGCACATTTCAGAAAGGCCACGTAAGAATCAGGAACACTGGTTCCTTGCAGTTAAGCTAGAAGTTGAGGTGAGTGGTTCTGGCGTGCGGCTGGCAATCATGGCTGGCAACTGTAGCCAATTCAATGCGGACGTAACTGCTCCGCACCCTTGATATTCTCTGTTGGGATGCCAAGCACCTTCGCCCCTGCCTCACTCACCTTGAGCATTTCTCTCCGTCGACGCTGTTGGCATTGGTGATGCTGACACCACCTGTGTTGTGGAAAGAGAGGATTTAGTGGGTGATCAGTGAACCGTATCCCCCCAAGCCCGTATGAGGAAGAGATGTGCAGCTGAAACGGCCAATACTTCTCCATCGCAACGCCCAGGGGTGGGGTGGTTGGAAGTGTGCTTCACCAGGATATATAACTAAGACATTAGGAACTCACACCAACCATTTGAAGAGTTCCATGAATGAGAACCTTCAGAGTTCTTTTGCATACCTGGGGAGGCCAGATTCTGATGTGCTGGATGAGGTGTGGTTTGGGGGGGGGAATGATTTCAAGGGGATCCTTAGCAGATTTGACATGGAGTGGGACAGACTACCCAGTTGGCATCTCCATTAGCGGAAACTCCCTTCCTACAAAGCAGATGGGGTTGTTTCAGAAAATACAAAGAGCAAAGTGATGCTTCACTCACGGCTTCCAGCAAAGATGGGCTGGTTGGTCGAGATGTCCGTCTCATTTATTGTCAACAGGTCTGCGGCCTTGCGATGCTCCACCATCCAGCTGGGTGGCGCTTGATGCCCCGTGATGTTTGTGCAGCGAAGAATTGGCGGTTTACAAAAGCGCATTCCGCCTTGCGCCCTATAGGGGGGTCCTGGATTATTCACAGATTTACTTGCAGCAAATATCGGTCCAGGTCACTGTAATAGGGGATGGTTTTCTGGAATTCCCAGAGCGGTTATTGCTGCTTGCACCGTTTAAGGTCTCTTTTCAACCTTGCCGTTGTGCACTCCAGCCGCCCGACCTAAATTGGCCCTGCCGCGCATCTCTGTCGCGGCCACCGCCCGCCAGACATCGATATTCTTATTGCTGCTGCAAGGTACTCTGGACCACCTCCTCTCCCAAATGCTGATGAAGTCCCTCGTTTCGCATCATGCCAAGCCACACCTAAGCCCACCCACGTCTGCTTAACTGAAGTGGCCGATGTAGCGAAAGAGGCATCCCAAATTACTCATCATTCAAGCCGTGGGCAGTTGAACCTCGTAAAAAACGCGTCGTCTGCAGCGAAAATAGCGGAAATATAGAAGAGAAGTTACATCAAGCGGCGCTACACCTACCTGCTGCGAATTGCTGGGGTCGAAGAGTGAAAGTGTAATCGGTTCACGGTTACACCGCGACAACCTGAGCTCGACACCTGTCCTTGAATGGGGAATGCCAAGCTGCAAAACCCGAGAATTTCGAGCAAAAAGAGCAATGTTTGCATGTCTGCGTTGTGCTGAGTCTCTATTTTTTCGCCGAGCAATGTCGTGCAATGAAGAAAGGATAATAGCCATGTGATCTCGTCATCGATGCACTTTCTGTGAGAACCCTCCCAAAACAAAATGGTGGTGCCTGTTTCCTGATTGGTGAGCTGTGCATCTGGCCAATCGACATCTTGAGCAACCGAGTTCTCCACCACCCTTGCTGACACCGGGGTTTTATGTTGCTCAGAGAAGAGGACCTAATTTGCATACGGCAAGGTAGGAAGGCGGCAAATTCGGGCAGCTGGTGGCGCTAGTGCAGTGGGGCGTCAGGATCCCGATGTCAAATAAGAGGTATTGTGAATTGCTTAGAGGAATCACGGTGATTTATACAAATTAAATAAATAATAATAATTATTATTATTATTATGGTGAGTGGGGAGCGGCCCCTCAAGGGTCATAGGCTATGTCTGGATTCCCCTCTGTTTCCAGTCAGACCTGAGTTTCAGGCTCCTGCTTGAAACGTGGCATTCGTATTTGCCTGATGGGTAGAGACGTGGGGGAGGGCAGGGAGTCCAGCCTTTGCCTGAGGATGCGGCCTTCCGTGGAATTGCAGGCTACAGTGACCAGTTCCCAGAAGAGACGGGCGTTTTTGGGTACGCCCAGCGGCTGTCGGATGCTGCGTGGGTGCCTGGGGCTGCTGAGCACACTTTTGGAGGCTGTTGGGGAGAGGGAATGTCATTCAGTGTTTCATTTCTTACAGCTCTCCCCACCAGGTGCTGGCCAAGGTCAGTGCCAACGGACTCCTGCTCTTATCAAACTGCCTACATACTTCTGTCTGTTCATGGGGAGGGTTGTTCCCTCACTTCTTATTACTCCCCTGTTTCGTCTTGAGAAAAGTCAATTCTGGCTTTTCCAAGCTGTCCTCTGGATGTCTGAATAAACCTCTGTTCTCTACAAGGTGTTGTTTCTACCACTGGAGTTTGACAGTAGCCTGGGCTGCCACTGAGGCCCCTCCCCTCCCAGGTTCCACCTTCAATTCTCCAGGAGTTCCCCAACCGGGAACTCCACCTCCATCCAACCCGTTGGGGATCCTGAAGCGGCTGCTGCTCCCAGCTATTTTCCCAGCCATGTCATTTTCCATTTGGAACCACTGGGGACATCTATTGAAGAGATCAATAGGAAATCATGTTTCATTAGCTGTTTTGAGACTGCGCACGGAGCAGAATGTTAACTGTTTAGAAACTCTGTAATGTATTGTATTGATTGTGAGGTACTGTATTGTTTTAAGAGTCTCCCCTCAAAACAACAACAACAAAACAGGAAAAGGGACAAGTGCATGAAATCCCAGGGGTCGGATAATAACTCTTTCCCATGGCACTAGAATGTCAGGAGCGGCCCAGTTGTCTAGGAGTTGCAAAGCAGGAATAAATTCAGGTCAAGCAGCAATGGTTACATATACCAGAAGCACAAAGCATATAGATTCATGGCATATCAGGCACGATCCTGACACCAGTGTACACTTGATTGATCTGTGGGCATACTTTGAGTAAGTCAGATGTCACAGTCAATCCATGTATAGCTGAATGTTTGATACTCATCCCACATTTATCCGAGTCATGGTCACGGCTTTCAACAGCAAAGCAAGCACGTCTTGGCTATCTCTTACAAACAGGTGTGTGCAGGTACAGGCAAGAGGGATATACCTGCATTTACCGCAATGCGCGAATGGGGCTACTCTCTCCTCAAAACAGTCCACGAAATTCCCTGCTGCGGTGAGAAGGTGGGAGCTTGAAAGAGCAGCTGTATTTATAATTCATGTTGTGTATAATAAAAGGTATTTTATTGCAAGAATCTGATCTAGGACAAGTTAATATAAACGCATTATATATTAATAAGGCCGTTAATGTAGATCAGCTTGGACGATGGGGTTGCCAGCTTTTCTCTGAAGCTATGCCTTCGTGTTTGGGAATCAGGTGGGGAAAGTTTTCTAATCAGGGAGATGAAGACAATTAGCTGCTTCTCGTTGCTGCCAAGGCAACCGAAAAACTGGGGAGTTTTCTGGGCTGTATCCATAGGAGTACAGAGTCTAGATCGAGGGATGTAATTGTACCTCTCTATTCTGCATTGGTTAGACCTCACCTGCAATATTGTGTACAGTTCTGGGCACCATAATTCAAGAAGGATATTGACGAGCTAGAATGGGTCCAGAAGAGGGCAACAAAAATGGTAAAAGGTCTGGAATCCATGCCCTATGAGGAGAGACTGAAGGAGCTGTTTAATTTGGTGAAGAGAAGGTTAAGAGGTGACATGATAGCCATGATATTTAAAGGGATGTCATGTTGGTGAGGGAGCAAGCTTGTTTTCTGCTGCTGCAGAGACTAGGACCAGGAGTCATGGGTTCAAGGTGAAGAAAAGAGATTCCACCTAAACATTAGGAAGAACTTCCTGACAGTAAGGGCTGTTCGACAATGGAATGCACTACCTTGGAGTGTGGTGGAGTCTCCTTTGGAGGTTTTTAAAGAGAGGCTGGATGGCCATCTGTCAGGAGAGCTTTGATTATGTGTTCTTGCATTGCAGGGGGTTGGACTTGATGGCCCTTGGGGTCTCTTCCAACTCGATGATTCTATGATTTTCACAATAAGGCAAATAAATTCTCAGTTCTTGATAGTGAAACAACAAAGTTTGGCCAAATTCAAGCCATTATAACTATTTATAGCTTGCTTTTTGGCTTTTTTACAGAGCTGCCGAAAGCAGCTAAATAAACCCTAAAAATCCAATTCAGTGGCAATAAAATGTTGAATCACAAGGGTGAAAGATAATGAACCAAACCCAAAACAAAGCAGCCACAAATATAATTCACACCCCTCTGTCAATGTGACTCAAATGCCTTCTGGAATACAAAATGTTGTTACTTTTTTCTCTTATATCCGTTGAAGGGAGCTTTGACTCTCAAAAGCTTCTACCCTGGAAATCTTGTTGGCCTTTGTTGGTCAAAGCTTGATCTTGATCTTTATCATTATGGATGGTACCATGGTCTCCCCTGGGGGGTGGGGGGAATGACAAAATGTAGGAACAGCCTCTTAAAATGCTCTCTTGGGTGTCCCAATCAATCAACCAACCAACCAGCCAACCAACCAACTAAATTTACTTCCAACCAATTTGGCTTCTGCAGCAAGGGACACTTTTTTGACTTTGACATCCAGACAGATTGACACATAATAGGCTGCAGTGGCTATTAGGCTGCTCAACCCTTACCATCAGGAAGTTCCTCCTAATGTTTAGGTGGAATCTCTTTTCCTGCACCTTGAATCCATTACTTCTTGATCTAGTCTCTGGAGAAGCAGAAAACAAGCTTGCTCCCTCACCAACAGGACATCCCTTCAAATATTTGAACGTGGCTATCCTGTCACCCCTTCATCTTCTCTTCTCCAAACTAAACATCCCTAGCTCCTTAAGGCACTCCTCATAAGACATGGAACTCAGACCTTTTTACCATTTTGGTCACTCTCCTCTAGAACCCTTCCAGTTTTTCAGTATGTTTCTTGAATTGCAGTGCCCAGAACTGGACATGGTATTCTAGGTGAGGTCTGCCCAAGGCAGAATAGAGTGGTACTATTACGTTCCTTGATCTAGACACTATACTCCTATTTATGCAGTCCAGAATTGCATTGACTTTCTTGGCTGTCACATCACACTCATATTTGTGGTCTCCTAAGACTCCGAGATCCTTTTCACATGTACTATTGTCAAGCTAGGAGTCCCCTATCCTATATCTGTGCATTTCAATTTTTCTGCCTAAGTGTAGTCTCTTCCATTTATCTCTGCTGAAATTCATTTTGTTAGTTTTGGCAACTCTCTAATCTGCCCGGGTCATTTGAATTTTGATCCTTTACAGTGGGGTATTACCTGCCCCTCCTAATTTGGTGTCATCTGCAAATTTGATTAGCATGCCCTCTATTCCATCATCCAAGTGATACATTTAAAAAGGCAGTATTGAACTTCAGTGGTGGCGAACCTTTGGCACTCCAGATGTTATGGACTACAAATCCCATCAGCCCCTGCCAGCATGTCCAATTGGCCATGCTGGCAGGGGCTGATGGGAATTGTAGTCCATAACATCTGGACTGCCAAAGGTTCGCCACCACGGAACTAGATGGATCAAAGTTCGGACACTATGACATTGTCTGATGTGTCTGTGGAAATACTTTGCAGTGTGTATCTCTTTGGAATATAAACAATGCACTCTTAAAAAGCCACACCAGTGGCAATCCTGAAGGCAAGCAAAACCAGCTTTCCATGCCATCTCAAAGCAATGTTATTGGGCTCAGTTCCTCACCGCCCAACATCCTGTCTCTAATTTCGGTGCTGCAGAGGAAAGGGCAGGCAGCGAAGCGTGACCCCTTCTTGACTTCAGGAAGGATTTGGTGGAGAAGATTCATCAGCCAGAAATGGGATTCCTTACAGCTCCTGCTTGCAGATCCTTCCTGGAAAATCCGTGCAGATTTTCCATTCCAGAATCAACATTGTTCGTATCTATCCTTCCATGAGAGTCATTCCAAGATGGTTCAATGAAGGAAAAACTAAAGCCTGCCTTGAGAGTTCTTGCCTGCGGTGGGGAAGTCAAGACTGATCTGAACACTAGGGCACCAATCTGATTTTTCTCATTTTCCTTATTGTCCTTGCTTCCTTCCTTCATGAAAAGCTGATATATATGCAGCTCCTATGAGCCTAGTATTTTCTGATAGCCATAAGGAACCTTTCCTTTTTTCCCCTAGCAGAAAATCTGGTTGGATCCAGTCTGACTCTCGCAATGTGCCTGTTTTTATGGATGTGTGCTAGTAGAGGAGAGAAAAAAGGGGTTTATAGCTTTGAAACGAGTTATGACCTAGAATATGGTTCAGCATCTGCATGGTAATAAACCTGACCTTGAGATATTTGATCATGGAACAAAAGACATCTCCCTAGAAACAACTGTGTATGAACATCGCACGCTTTTACTCCCTGAATACGCGAGACTAGAGATGCAGAGGCCCTGAAAAAGTGTAGGAGGAATTCCACCCCCTGGACCTTCTCATTCTGTTCCCGGCTCTCCTTGGATGCTTCCTCAGCTATCCTCTCTATATTAAATGACTCCTTTGCTTTCCTCTCCCCACCACAGACACCTTGTGAGATAGGTGGGGCCAGAGGTGGGATCCAGCAGGTTCTCACCAGTTCCTGAGAGTGGGTTACTAATTATTTGTGTGTGCTGAGAGGGGGTTACTTTAATTGGGTCCGCTTTCCCATCTCCACGCCCTCGCCTCCCCGAGAGGCATCCTGCCTTTGAACGTGAAGGTTCCATATAGCAATTGCGATTAATAACGTAACTCCCTGAACTGGGTTAATCCCTTTCAGGTACTGCAATTCATTGATTCTCAGCCTTTCGTACCTTTTATCTCACCAGTCTCTATCAAAGGACCTGTGTGTTTCACCATTGCTGTGTTCAGATTTGTGAGCTGGGGCATTTTCTATAATGTGATGATGATTTAGAAATGACCTGGTGCAAAAAAAAAATTGGGGGGGTCATGGTGGGGTGGCTGCCCATGGGGGAGGGCGTCCAACTCAGGTTTTGCCCAGGGCTCAGGTTTGCCTAGGTATGCCTCTGCCCCCTTTGCTGAGGGGGGGCTGGCGAGGGAACCTGTTACTAAAATTTTTGGATCCCACCACTGGGTGGGGCTGAGAAAGCTCTCAGAGAACTGTGACCGGTCCAAGGTCCATCAGTCGTCAAAAGTGGGGAAACAAATCCAGTTCACCGGATTAGAGTCTGCCACTCCTGGAGGAGTGGGGAACGGTGAAGAGATTGCATGCTGGGAGAAATCTTCAGGAGTGAACATTCTATCGGCAGCAGTTAGGGCAGTTGGGGAGAAATTTTCAAGAGCGAACATTCTATCGGCGGCAGTTAGGGCAGTTAAGCTAAGCCAGGGGTCGGCAACCTTTGGCACCCAAAGAGCCGTTTGGCCCCGCCTCCCCAAGCCCTGCCTTCAGCCAAGTGGGCGGGATAGACAGCGGCGGCGACGCCAACGACAGCAAGTTGCACTTAGGATGCGGCGAGCGCACCTCCTTCTTCCCTCCCTCCCTCCCTCCCTCCCTCCCTCCGGCATCCTTTCCTCTCCTTCCCAGGCGCCAGATGACAGAAGGAGGGGAAAGGACACCGGAGAGAGGAATGAAGGAAGGAGGGGGAGGGGAAGGAGGTGCTCTCGCCGCGTCCCAATTGCAACTTGCCGTTGTTGGCGTCGCCGCTGTGGAGCCGCAGTATGAGGACGAAAGAGCCGCATGCGGGTTGTTGCTGACCCCTGAGCTAAGCCCTCACACTGAGAGGGTGGAAAAAAGCTCTCTCCATATAGGTATGTATAGTTATGTCAGAACAGATTGTTTACTGTTCAGTTTGAATTTGAAATGAGAAACAAATGAACTGTAACTACATACTAAAAAAGATACTTCGTTTACTGCAATGGTAGCGAACCTGTGGCCAATTGGCCATGCTGGCAGGGGCTGATGGGAATTGTAGTCCATGAACATCTGGAGCACCATAGGTTCACCACCAAGGTTTAGTGTGTATGGTAACAAACTCAAACTTCAGTTACATTAGTTTGCTTTTGCTGGTTTCTTAAGGAATAAAGCCAACGCTACCATAACTAACTATTTTAGGCTATTAAGAACATAAGAAAGAGCCTGCTGGATCAGACCAGAATCCATCTAGTCCAGCACTCTGCTACTCGCAGTGGCTCACCAGATGCCTTTGGGAGCTCACATGCAGGATGTGAAAGCAATGGCCTTCTGCTGCTGCTGCTGTTCCTGAGCACCTGGTCTGCTTAGGCATTTACAACCTCAGAACAAGAAGGATCAAGATTGGTAGCCAGAGATTGACTTCTCCTCCATAAATTAATTTATAGTCAGCCGTGACCTTACATAGTATTGATTTTTTTTAATCAGCTGGCTATATGTCCTATTTACATATATATATATATGGATTATCTTCTAACCTATATATATATATGTAATATAGGCTCTTATATATATAGGCTCTGAGTTTTTTATGTCAACCAAAATCAGAATCCATGTGGTGGCAGGGAGTTCCTCTTGCTCTGCATGAACCAAACCCAGTTCTCCAGATTAGAATTCACCACTCTTAACCGCTATATTAAGCTGACTCTACATCTGCTCAATGCAGGATCTACCTTGAGCGTCCCTGAAAAGTGCTCATCCATGTTTTCATTTTGTTCTTAAAGAAAAAAAAGTTGGAAAAACCCACTGCAAAGCAAACACCTGCGAAGTCAACACTGCATGCATAAATAGCCTATGATTCGAAGTGCAGCCCTAGTGAAGATTTGAGCCTGGTCCTCCTAGGTCCGTGGTGGTGAACCTTTGGCACTCCAGATGTTACGGACTACAATTCCCATCAGCCCCTGCCAGCATGGTCAATTGGCCATGCTGGCAGGGGTTGATGGGAATTGTAGTCCATAACATCTGGAGTGCCAAAGGTTCGCCACCACTGTCCTAGGTTCTCATCCAGCACTCGAACCATCACACCACGCTGACTGTCTCGTCACAAGGGTCACACAGAAGATCCATCTTTCTCCAGACTCCCAGTGGATTATCTTCTAACCCAGCATTTCAATCCTGCAAGGCCTTGCTGCACATCTGGCTTGGGGCAGCAAAAAATTGCCACGATGAGCTGGGAACGTCCGGGTGCGTTGTCTGCCTCTTGGGGAAGTCTGAGGTCGACCAGCAAGTTGTTGAAGTTAATCTCTTGGATTGCTGATGGCAAGGAATATAAGATCCCATGGCAAAAGCAGTCCTGTCAAGCTAATTCAGAGCTCTTAAGGGCTCAAAGGAGAGAAAGCAGCTGTCTTCCATGTGTTACAACGGAGTAACGAATTAAAATAAATAAGCTCAAATAAGCTCAAGTTGATAGAGAATAAAATCAGAGATCTTTATTTGGCCTACTGCGGGCAAAGACAATAATCAGGGGAGCCGCACTAAAATGGCGGTGTGTTCTCACTTTTATAGTATTAATGACAAGCCATATCACAATGGCAGCAAAGATTACACCCCAAAATGCCAACATCATCAATCAATCACACAAAAGGTGGAGATTTCCCCTGTTCCCACAGCCCTTCGGGGTTGTCCAAGATCCTTATTGGAAGATGTCATTATTTCACTCTTTGACATTACATGAACCAAAAACCCTTGTTCCTCTTATCATGTATGTTTCAAGTTGCTCTCTTCCTTAGACAAAGAGCCTGAGCTTTCTCACAGGCCTTCTTATTGTTCTCAGGAAAAGAGCAACTTTTGAGGTATCTCTTGGGTACAACAGGATCTCAAAAACAGTTTAGTTTGCACATTTTGTATAATTGTGAACAATGGGACATTTTTGGAGCTTATTAAGCTATGTTAGCAATAGAAAAGAATAGGTTTAAGGCCTGCATGATTTCTTTGGTCAAGTCAGCTGCATTATGGTTGCCATCTCTCCATTATAGGAAAAATAATGGAGGGAAAGAAGAAATAGCCTTTTTGTTAAATCCAAAACCCTTTTCGCTTTCTCTTTCTCTACTTTCTCTTTTCCTTCTGTCTACATTCTTTCCCCCTCTTTCTGCTTTCTATCTTCTGCGCCTACACATGTGGCTACCAAGTGATGCTCTCTCTCCAGCTGGGATCCATGGAGTAAAAGACACACATAACCAGGTGGTGGTGTCGATCGTCACCAAGTCAGATGAGGGCTGTACAAGTGAGATTTTGTTTTGATTCTGCCAAGCAGAAATGATGTGGCCGGGTGCTCAGACGCCAAGAGCTGCAAAGCGTCAAATCTGCAGTTAGTTTTATTGCTTTGAACATTCCCTGTCAGATTCCATCTTGCTTTCAACAAGTCTTCGACGTATTCGTTCTGGAACAAAAAGTTTCCGTCGCCGTCAGCTTCGCAGCAGCGTTGTATTTTCATGGCACTTGCATCCTCAGAAGATTTCAATGCCAAGCTATGGATTGGATCCTAGTGTACCCTTCCAATAACAGAGACTGGGGAAAATGTTGTCGTTTCTTCCCACCTAGTGCAGTCATCTAGTTCACACACACACACACAAACATACACACCCCGTGATGTTCCTGGATTTGCTTGTGGTTCCTGCAAGAGAAGCATTTCAGGAAATATTTCAGAAGTGAGGAAGTCCAGTTCTGTTGATGGAAATGTCTTCCATTAGTGGAGATCTATTGCAAGATCTCAGCCCCATCTGCTAAGATCACATGCTAGCTCCTGGGCATCAGCCGAAATGGTGGAATGCATGTTTGAAACTGCAAAACTCCCATGATTTGGAGTTAAATGTGTTTGACTTTACCACGCGATTCTTGGAAATTCACCCCAAAGTTCTTGGAAACGTAATCGACTGTGCAATCCCATGCGCAGCTGAGAATCCAGGCAGAAAATAATTGGTATGTTTCTCACTACATAGCTAGGATGAGCTGCCAATCGCAATGAGCAGCGCAGGGTTGAAGTTCACTGTCCAAATTGCAGGAGCCAAACGTCGGCCAAGTCTGTTTGTGACAAACAGAGATGACCAAAATAAGAGTTGACATAATGAGGAACTGGAAAGAAAGCAAGAGGCAGAGAGAGAGAGAGAGTGATGTCAAAAGGACAGTAAATATTATTAGACTGCGCTCTGTTTGTTTGAAGAAAATGTGATCATTATTTTAATCTTTAATGCAAGATCCGGAGGTGTGTGGCACATTCCAAGGCAGTTCTGATCAACATCAGCTTGGCATGTGTACGGAATCAGTTCCCAAAGGATTTGTCTCTCAGGGCTAATTTTAGTCTCAATTAAACCACAACAGAGGTCGATTCCCCACTTACCATCTGCTGTGCACTACTCTTGCAAAGTAGCGCGGGGTCCAGCGGCACTCCCCACTACAGGGGCGGCGACAACGCAGCCGCCCCAACTCTGCCGCTCTCGCGCCCCATTAGCGTGCGTCATTTCTGGCGCTCCTCAAAAAGGCGCCTTTTGATGAACCTGCGCAGAGCGTGGGGAAGCCCGGGGAACACGACCCCCGCACCAGAAATAAGCGCGCTGAAAGTAGCACGCAGCGAACGGTAAGTGGGGAATCGACCAGAGAATGTAAAATGCCATCCAAATGGTTGCATTATCTGCTTTGGTTGGGAAGGCAAGGGTCCTCTTCGTTAACACAGCCAGGTGACAGATTGTGGTGTGAAATGAATCTCAAAACAGAGGGTGGAAAGCATTGTCAAGTTGCAGGTGACTTGCAGCGGCCCGCCCTGTAGGGTTTTCAAGGCTGGAGCCATTCAAAGGTTGTTTGCCGCTGCCTCCCTCCATGTAGCAGTCCTGGACTTCCTTGGTGGTCTCCCATCCAAGTATTAACCAGGGTTGAAGCTGCTTAGCAGCCAAAATCTGATAAAATTGAGCTAGCCTGGGGTGTCCAGGTCAGGGGCCATCTGCACAGTACCGAAATCAATTCTCCAGCTGTGCAATATATGATCGGGTCGGGTAATGAAATCACAAGGTGGGAAAGCGTTTATTTTGTTTAGATTTATTCCCTGCCCTTTACAACAGTCTCAGGGCGGGTTGCAATAAAAACCATCATAGGTCCTTCCAACAACGATAATAAAGTCCCAATAAAACCCAATCATAAAACCAGCAAACATTATAAAAATTCTTACCCCAACCAGCCTTAAAGACTGGTGGAGTATACAGGACATCTCAAGGTTCTCACCATTCTAGCAGGCAATGGAATCAGCCTAATGCCCATGTGAAGAGGTTGGTCTTCACCAGGGCCGTTTCCGCACGGCACAATTATACCTGGTTTGAACTGGGGTCTTAGAGCCAGCATCTAATTTATCCCTGTTTCTTCTTCCACATTGCTCTCCACTTCCAGGAGCAGAGTTAGGATCGGGAGGAAGTGCTCCAGTTTGCTCCTCATGAACCTGGGACTTCTGTATTTACTTTGAAAGCATATCTGAGCATGCCCTGTGTCCCGCATTCTGATTGGCTGTTGCTTTTGAGTGGCAGCTGCCAGCACCTCTGAGCATGCCTGGTATCCTGCGTTCTGATTAGCTGTTGTTTTTGAGCGGCAGCTTGAATGAACGTCAGGTGGGGAGAACTGTGTGGAATTCTCAACTGCACAAGGATATTTTTCTTGCTCACCCCGGGATATTTTGGCAGTGTGGAAATAGCCCAGGTGCCAAAACTCCAGAAGAGTAGGTGTTTGGTGAACCTCTGGTGAGAAGTAATTCTATAGTGCAGGGGCCACTGTTGAGAAGGCTCTCCGGACTGCCCCCATATCCCTCACCTATGATGGGGGCAGGACAACCAGGTGGGCCTCCCCCTGCGATCTCAGTGCCTGAGCAGGAATTTATGGGCAGATGCGGTCTCTCAAGTACCCAGGAAGACCAAAGCCATTTAGGGATCCACGGGTTTGTACCAGCACAGGTGGGAAAGCATGACACTCATAAGGCTGCACATGTGTGAATTGACACTGAATAACATGGATATCAACAGCCAGAACCTAGCAAGACTTTTATTCTGTGATAAAATAATGTTTAAATAAAAATAAACACCCCCACCCACCCACCGTGTCTCCTGAAATGCCAGTCAGAAGAGTGGGCAAAACTGCTGTGTTGTAGACATGGAAAGGTGGGAAGGAGGGGGGAAACTCAAAAGAAGCTACATGCACACTGATTCCCTTGGTTCTTTCTGCAGAGGGAGGCAAACATTTCATTTCAGCCGGTTTCAAAAACCATGCAGAGTTTCAGCTCTGAAGCGCATGACTTCTGAAAAGGGGAAAATATGCATGCAACTTAAAATTCAATCCGAAGGGAATGTACACTAAAAGCAAAGGAGACTGCAAGTGTGTAAATGACCACGGTGCAGGCAAATAACTGAGAAGTTGGCTCACTGTCTGAATAACTGGTTGTGGAGGAGTGCATAGACAGTGAAGTTCAGAGTGGGGGAAACGAGGACTGCCACTGAGTTTCACGTGAATGCGTGCAAGGCTGCACGAGGCGTGGTTCTGCTTGAATATGTGGAAACTTGACTTGCCAAATGGAACTGAGCTACTCATAAATGCAGAGGTGTATCAAGGCAAACTGGAGCCTGGGGACAAAACCTGAGTTTGCCCCCCCTCCCCCGCCACGCTATGGGTGGCCACCCGCCCCCACCATGACCAATCAATGATTTTTTGCACCAGCTCACAAAACACCCCCCACCCCCAGCAAAACATACATGGCTCTCTCCCCACCAATTTTCTTTCCTAATTTTGTCCTCACACCAACCCTATGAGGTAGGTTATTAGCCTGAGAAACAGCTCCAAGCCAGTGCAAGTGGGTATTAAGCATGTAACTCTCTCACAAATCACCCCCAGCAAAACATTTACCAAACAAATGTCAGCATCATCTCTCACAAAACACCTCCAGTGGAATCCACCCCCAAACAGTGTTTTAACTGGGGACCTCACATTATCCCTTTAAGTCCATGCCAAAGGAGGTGGATTTAAAAGGAGAATCTGGGGAAATTTGGAGGGTGCCTGCTATCAGGGGTGCAATTGTTAAGCTAACCGCACCAAAATTTCAGGGTTTCTTTAGGTGACTCTCCTGATGATACCGCCCAGGTTTGGTGAAGTTTGGTTCAGAGGGTCCAAAGTTATGGACTCTTGAAGGTGTAGCCCCCATCTTCTATTAGCTCCCATTGGAAACAATGGGGGATGGGGCACCCCTTTTGTGAGTCCATAACTTTGGACCCCCTGAGCCAAACCTCATATAACTTGGGTGGTATCATCAGGAGGTTCTCCTGAAAAATCCTTGAAATCGTGGTGCTGCTAGCCTAAAAACTGCTCCCCCTACAGGCCAAAAACTGAAAAAACACTAAAAATACAAAAACCACACAAACGAAGCTGAAATTTTTGCGCCCCCCACTAGGGGGCACCCGGGGACATAGGGTACCCCATGTCCCCTAGGCAAATATGCCACTGCATAAATGGAAGTACTGTCTAACACAAAAAACAGCTCTAGGTTTCTGTCTGGCAAACAATGTGGGTCACGCTAGCCATTATTAGAGCATGCCTATAAGAAACTCATTAGCAGATGCTGGGCCAGCAATGAGCTGCTTTGAGGAAGCGTGCGGGAAATGCAATAGCAATGTCTTTAGATCAGGATCCCCAACCTTTTTTGAGCCTGTGGCCACCTTTGGAGTTCTGAAATAGCATTGTGGGAGCTGCCACAAAATGGCCACAAAGGTGGAGCAGGTGAACAAAATGGCTGCCACAGCTTACCTTTGGTCACATGCTGATCGTCCTTGTGCTGTGGTGGCACCTGCTGTCAAAGCAGAATTTTTTAAAAAAAAATCTGCACAACTCGTGCTTCTTGGCCCCGCCTGTGTTTCTTGGCCCCGCTCACTTTCTAAAAACACATTTCCAGTTGTTTCCCAACCCGAAGCTGGCAATTCTACTAACTGGCAAACTTAGATATTGCCAATGACACCTCCACTTGGTGGCAGATACTACCAGTATATTCCTTCTCCTCAGCAAATGCTACTGGCTACATTTTTCTCCCCACTGAAATATTTCCATTCTCATTTTCTGACGGGGGGGTGCGGGACAGATATCCTTTCTCCCAGACGTTCGTTGAACGGTGCTGGGTGAAACAGCAGCCCTGAAATCTGTGCAGATGGAATTGTTTGCTTACATAGAAAAGTAGAGCTGTAATTATTCTCTGCTTGCATTTCAAAGCAAGGTCAAAACTCTGTGATTCAGTCTATTGTTCAGGGATAAAGAGGAGTTGATTTTTTGCCGCAACGCTTGCGACTATTGTAGAAACAATGCGCAGGATGCCAACTTCCTTTTCTTTTCTTTTTTCCTCCCTTTCCTTTTCAACTAATTCCTGTTCAGACGTGCTTAAAAAGCTGGCTCCTCAATATTAAATCGGGGGAAGGGGGGACACACCCTCATATATTTGTATTTTTTGAAATAGCAGGTCTCCAGAAAACAGAAATCAGTTCCCCCTGGAGAAAATGATGCTTTGTAAGGTGGTATTATATCCCCTCCCTTCCCTCCCCAAAAGCCTGCTCTGCACAGACTGTACCTGCAGATCGCCAGGAATTTCACAAGCTGGGTTTGGCAAGCCTATATTTTATTTTATTTTTTACTTCCAATTTAAATCCCACCCTATCCCCATTGGGCTCAGAGTGGGTCACAGCATAAAATTATTCAATATCTAAAACATTTAAAATATAAGTAGGCTGACCAGACATCCCGCTTTTGGCGGGACAGTCCTGCCTTAAAACAATTTGTCCCACGTCCCGTGGGTTTTTTCAAGCATCCCGATTTTTGGAAGCCTGCCGCACTGCCTTCTGGGGCGTAAGGCAGTGCGGCAGCCTCCCGCGCGCGCAGCTGCAGGAGCGCAGGGCCTTCTGGGGCACTCCTGTTTCCTGCCCTGTGACAGGGCGGGAAACGGGATCCCCCCAGAAGGCCGCGTTCTCCTGCAGCTGCGTGCGCATGCGCGCAGCCGCCCGCCTACCCACCCATCCCGGTTCACAAAAGTGACCATCTGGTCACCTTAAATATAAATAATAATACAGTTTAAAATGATAAACCTTACAATACAACCAGATGATAAAAACAGATGGCAGAAGATAATAGAGAAGGAGATATATCTGGCTATATTTTTTAAAAATGGTTGGATGCCTTTAAAATGTCTAAGGGCTCCACCACTCCCCTCTTTCCCCAGTGGAATTGCTAGGGGCTTCTTACTTCCCTGAATGGTTAAAAGTTCCAAAGTACGGGCTAGCAGCATTGCCTTGCTTTAGACATCAGCAGTTGTGACTGACGGTACAGTCAAAGGCTTTCACAGTCAGAAATGGTGTGGGTTTTGGGGGCTGCGTGGCCATGGTCTGGTAGTTTTTGCTTCTAATATTTTACCTGCATCTATGGCTGGCATCTTCTGAGGCACGTATCTCCATGTCACAATATAGAGTGACTATGTGGTGGGGTATATGTTTTTCCAGGTCATCCGGGGGGAGGGAGGATGAGAGGCAAATCCAACTTCAAATGCCTCTTTAAGACCACTTCCGCACATGCAGAATAATGCACTTTCAATCCTTCACAATTGTTTAAAAGTGGATTTTGCTATTCTGCACAGTAAAATCCAGCTGCAAAGTGCATTGAAAGGGGATTGAAAGTGCATTATTCTGCATGTGCGGAGCGACCTGAGTACAACTGTAAAAGAAAACACAAACACACACATGCCCCAGACATGTGCAAATATGTTTATTTATTTATTTGTTGGATTTATAGGCCGCCTCACCCCCGAAGGGCTCGAGGCGGCTCACAATATGGTTGTTCTCTAAGACAGCAAATCAGTACAAAAATATAACTTAAACCCATTAAAAACTTAAGCAGCAATTACTAGAAATAAATACAAATTAAAACAACAGAAGTTGTTAAACACAGGTGCCCTGCCTAAAGACCAAAATGGGGAGGGGGTAGGCAGGGCCCAAGATGGAATCAGAGCCCAACCAAGATGGAAAAACAGGCACCACACACCTGTCAGGTAGACAAAACACACATCCCACCAGACAGGCACTCCACACTGTGCCATGGAAGGAAACACATCTTTCCATGAGAATTATCATTCGTTTTTTTCCATTGCCTTTGTCAAAACCATTATTTTGTGAATGATTGAACATGGTACATGAATACAAGAGCATCTATGCCAAAAGGTATTTTTACTTTCATACCTTCAAAAGGATAAGGAAAGAGGAGAAGCAGGGGTAGGTAGGCACTAGGACCCAGGCAAAGCCTTCTACGGCAAAGAAGGTCTAGCCTGATTTGTTCTGTGATGGAGAAATAAACAACCTTACTATCATCTTTTTGTGGAACAGAGTAGAGTTGATCAGTTTGTAGGGAGCTAGCCTTATTCTCCTTCAAATCCTGGTGGATTTTATCCTGAAGCAAGTGGACTCCAGGTAGTACATCATGGGGCCCCAATGCTGGGCATCCCTCATTTAGTCAGATGACTATTACCTTAGGGTAACAATTCTGGGATAACAGCAGTGGTGGGAACCAAAAATTTTAATAACAGGTTCCCACGGTGGTGGGATTTAAACTGTGGCGTAGTGCCAATGGGGCTGGGAGGGCACAACGGAGGTGTGACCAGGCATTCTGGGGCGGGGCATTCCTGGGCGGGGCTGTGGCAAGGACACAGCCGCTGCGCCGGTCCTTGGGCGGGAAACAAATGCACGCAGGCACAGGCTGCCACACATGCCGGTGCACCTCCTGCTAGACTGCTTCAAGTTCTGCGCGCTACTGCTGAGAGGAGGGGCGTAACTAAGGCAAAAATCACGTGGCAAAATCACCAATTAGTAACCCCCTCTCGGCAGACAAAAATAATTAGTAACCTACTCTCGGGAACCTGTGAGAACCTGCTGGATCCCACCTCTGGATAACAGCCTCTGAAACTTGAACATGTGATCCAGCCCTTCAATCACACATCCCGTATTTTCTGAGCATCAGATTGCAAGCCAGTTAAAAGCTCTTGAACTGATTAAATGTCTTGCTTCGCCACCAATTAGTTGCATACTCATCCAATTAGAATAAATATACGGAATGTGGTCGAGTGGAAGATGTCTTGAGAATAGTTAATGGAGATAATAGCTTTCTCCCACAAAAGAATACAGGCAAATAACTTGGTAGGAGACGCACCTGAAATGCATTACTCAAATAATGAGATGTAAATAGATTTCTCCTCATAACAACTTTGGTACTAAGCACCGTTTCGGGAGGGCGTTAATTAAAAATTGATTTAAAAATCCACATTTTAGTCTGCGATGAATAGATAAAGTGGGCCACTGAGCTGACTCATGCTTTCCAGTTCAGAGATGTTTCTCTAGCATCCAGAGAAGTTAGCCCGTAAGAAGTTAAAGTCTCCACCCGTGACTTCCAAACAAACAAATAAAAATGGTTTTAATTATCCCATTCATATCCTGCCTTTCCTCATAGCATCCTGGGGTGGCATTTACAGAGTTAGCTCATTTTATCTTCACAGCAGCCTTGTAAAGTAGGTCAAGTTGAAAAGAAGATGATTCACATAGGACCACTCAATGAATCTTCTGACTAAGCTGTTATTGAGTTTGGGCTTTTAGGGTATAAGTCCAACAAGCTGGCAAAACGAGATGAGCCGCATTATGGCATATTTATACAGCAGACCTATAGTGGTTTTGAACCCTTAAGCCTCAAAGAATTTGGGAACTGTAGTTTGGTGAGGGCTGTACACTTTCTCCTAATTCAAATGTCATGAAAATCAACCTGCCAATTCTCGGCGGTTTCAATGATTTGCCGTCCTCCTTTTCTCGCTCAGCTTGCACGTCCCTTTCTTCTTGGTTTCCTGGCTTGTTCAAGCTGTAGTTTGTCATAGCATCCAAACTGGCAAGCTGTGGTTAACCTCCGTTCCGTGATTTGCAGCCGTAACAAGCTGAGGTTACAAACAGTTTGCAGGTTAAGTATCAGCCACCAGTCTGTCAATTCAGAAAACGTGTTAGACTAGGGTGAGGGGTAAAAGAAGAAGAAGAGGAGGAGGAGGAGGAGGAGGAGGAGGAGGAGGAGGAGGAAGAGGAGAAGAAGAAGAAGAAGAAGAAGAAGAAGAAGAAGAAGAAGAAGAAGAAGAAGAAGAAGAAGAAGAAGAAGAAGAAGAAGAAGAAGTGGTAGTGGTAGTGGTAGTGGTGGTAGTAGTAGTAGTAGTAGTAGTAGTAGTAGTAGTAGTAGTAGTAGTAGTAGTAGTAGTAGTAGTAGTAGTGTTGGATTTATATCCCCCCTTTCTCTCCTGTTAAGAGACTTAAATGGGGTTACAATCTCCCTTCCCTTGCCCACAACAAATACCCTGTGAGGTGGGTGGGGCTGAGAGAGCTCCAAAGAACTGTTACTAGCCTTATTTCATCCAGCTGGCATGTGTTGGAGTGCACAAGCTAATCTGGTTCACCAGGTAAGCTTCCACAGCTCAAGTAGCAGAGCGGGGAACCAAGAAGAAGAAGAAGAGTTTGGATTTATATCCCCCCTTTCTCTCCTGCAGGAGACTCAAAGGGGCTTACAATCTCCTTGCCCTTCCCCCCTCACAACAAACACCCTGTGAGGTGGGTGGGGCTGAGAGAGCTCCAAGAAGCTGTGACTAGCCCAAGGTCACCCAGCTGGCGTGTGTGGGAGTGCACAGGCTAATCTGAATTCCACAGATAAGCCTCCACGGCTCAGGTGGCAGAGCTAGGAATCAAACCCGGTTCCTCCAGATTAGATACACGAGCTCTTAACCTCCCACACCACTGCTGCTCCTGGAGACCAAGTAGAATTGTCAGCTCCAGGCTGGAAAATACTCAAGATTTTGGGGTGGAGCTTGAGGAGGGTGGAGCTTGGGGAAGGGCGGGATTTCCGTGGGGTACAATGCCATAGACTCCATCTTCCAAAGCAGCCATATTCTTCTTCTCTGTAACCTGGAGACCAATTTTAATACCAGATCTTCACTCACCACCTGCAGACTGGGGTGTTTTCCTGCAGAGATTCCCCATCTCCTTCCAAGAACCACAGTTCTCAGAGAGGAGTGGATGTTTCACCAAATCCCTGTACTAATCTTGTCATTTTCATCATTTTCTTCATAGTGTTGGTGGACGTTGTCATCATTTATGCCCCTGCTTCCAGGCTGCACTGCATCTTGCTGAGTCAGCAAAAGTGGCAGAAGTTCAGCTGTTTACTTTAGAGTAACTCCTTTGCCAAATAACTCCCTGGCAGTGATTCCTCATTCCCTTCTATTCCTGTGCCTTGGACCCTATTCAAGTTTGTTCCTTTACGGAACAAGCATCTTTGCTCCGTTGCGTTTGAGTGTGCATCTTCCTTCCCTTCTCTGTGCGCTTTTAATAACTTTCCCGCTTTGTTTTCTCCCTTTTTACGCAGGTAAATTCCTTGTGGTGAAAGAGACATGAGATCGTCGGCTTCTAGGCTCTCCAGCTTCTCCTCGAGGGATTCATTATGGAATCGGTAAGGAAGTAGCAAGAAGGTATCTAGGTCAAAGGAAGAGCTTAGTCACAGCTTCGGGAGTTCTAATTGCAAAGTGCTCTGCAGTCCTGACGAACAGCTCGACGTCTCAGTGAAGATGGGCGTTACTATGCCCATTTTACAGTCGGTGACAATGAGGCCTAGAGACAAATAGGAGAGGTGGACCACAGAAGTGGATTTGGGTCATTTGGTCACACTTATGGCAGTCCCCAAGTAGTAGAAGAAGAGTTTGGATTTATACCCCACCTTTCTCTCCTGTAAGGAGACTCAAGGTGGCTTACAAGCTCCTTTCCCTTCCTCTCCCCACAACAGGCACCTTGTGAGATAGGTGGGGCTGAGAGACTTCTGAATGAACTGTGACTAGCCCAAGGTCACCCAGCAGGAATATAGGAGTGAGGAAACCCATCTGGTTCACCAGATAAGCCTCTGCCACTCAGGTGGAGGAGTAGGGAATCAAACCCAGTTCCCCAGATTAGAATCCATCTGCTCTTAACCACTACACCACAGAGCTGACTCCAGATACACTACTAGAGCCTTAGGCCAACATTAATTTTTCATGCCACTCAATTGTGTAGGTTTGGGGACAGGGTACGTTGGTCCCACACTGCTAGGCTGTCGCTGGCCGCCCCAGGAGAAATGTGTGGCCTGCTGATGCACCAATGTCAAATCTGGTAAAGCCAGAGCTTCAAGGCCCTCAGTGGGGCAGGGTATCCCTTCCTCTAGTCGTTGCCCCCTGTTGCTGATTACCTGGCCCCCAGAGGGAGTTACTGGCAGTGTGGGGAGACCTAGGCCAGCACTGCAGTGATGATGTCAGCAACACCATTTTCAGCACAAAGTAGAGCAGCAGTGGCGTAGGAGGTTAAGAGATCGTGTATCTAATCTGGAGGAACCGGGTTTGATACCCAGCTCTGCCACCTGAGCTGTGGAGGCTTATCTGGGGAATTCAGATTAGCCTGTGCACTCCCACACACGCCAGCTGGGTGACCTTGGGCTAGTCACAGCTTCTCGGAGCTCTCTCAGCCCCATCTACCTCACAAGGTGTTTGTTGTGAGGGGGGAAGGGCAAGGAGATTGTAAGCCCCTTTGAGTCTCCTACAGGAGAGAAATCCAAACTCCTCCTCCTCCTCCTCTTCCTCTTCCTCTTCTTCTTCTTCATAGCCTCACCAGTGACATGGGATGCTCTGGTATTTGGGCAAAAATCTATGGTGCCTCATACCAGAGTAGCCTACAGTGCTCAAAGTGGGCAAAGATTCCCTCTGGGTTGCTGCCTCATAACATCTGGACACAACTCCCCCAGTTCTTTGGGCGCCTGAGGATTTTTGTTTTCCTTGGCCCCCTCTTGGTTGCACTGAGGAGCTTCCCTAACTCCAGCCCAAGAATTAAGATAATCTCCTGACTGTCCCGTCAACCAAA
Source organism: Sphaerodactylus townsendi (assembly GCF_021028975.2). Taxonomy (NCBI): domain Eukaryota; kingdom Metazoa; phylum Chordata; class Lepidosauria; order Squamata; family Sphaerodactylidae; genus Sphaerodactylus; species Sphaerodactylus townsendi. The sequence goes on from NC_059433.1 coordinate 72,284,783, forward strand.
GAAGCGTATTTGGTGGGTACATAAGACAGGGACTTTTCGGTGTCAGCCCCGTGATCATGGAACAACCTTTCCATGAAGGTGTGCTTGGCCCCCTCCCTTTCAATCTTTGGGAGGCAGCTGAGGACAATTTTATTTTGGACCACATGTGATTATTTTACTGGCAACCCCGAATTGTGATTTGAAATTTGGGGGTTTAAACCTATTTTGTGAATTTTATTTGAGGTATTTTGTCTATACTGTAAGTCTCCTCAATTTCCAAAGGTAGAAAGGCAGCTAATCGATGTTTTAAATAAATAATTTCCCTAGAGGGTGCCATACTGTCCCTCCCCCATTTTTGAGGGGGAGACCCAATACATTTTCAAGGCAAGTGGCATTTAGAGGTGGTTTGCCATTGCCTGCCTCTGCATAGCAACCTTGGACTTTCTTGGTGGTCTCCCATCCAAGTACTAACCAGGCCCAACCCTGCTTAGCTTCTGAGATGTGATGAGGGGAGCCAAGCCTGGGCTATCCAGGTCAGGGCACCAGGAAAATGCTTATGTAACCTCTATCTGTGGGTTCTGTGGGGCAGAACTTGGAATGAGTTTGCAACAACAAATGTTAAAAACAAAATGGTTTACTTTCTTAACATATAACATCAACATTTAACGTCACATTTCAAGGTCCTGTTCAGGTTGCATATTCAAGTCCTTATATTTACAGTCTACTGATACTGCCAAGTCCAGTTCTTCTTTGCAAGTGGGTTGGCTCCTGAAGACTCCAAGGGCTTGGTGAACAGGATTCAACATGATGAAGGTTTCCAGGAGAACTCTCACCCATTACAACCACAAAATAACCCCTGAAACAATAAACTCCAACATTTACAACATAGCAAAAACAACTACCTTCCCAGTAGTTCCCAACAACATTGCAGTTACCTTAACAAGGTGTTAAGGGCTTATAGAAATCAAGGTCCGAGTCTGGTAGCCTTGTCTCCTCCAAACTACATGAGATCTGCTGCAGCCTCTTGCTGCTTTGAGTCTCCACCCCTTACTGGGTCAACCCATTCTGAGCATGGGGGTTACACTTACATGGAAAAGAACATTCCACACTGGTTCTGATCCCTTCCAGAGACTAGACAAGCAAGGCTAGATAGACCATTGGTGTGATCCAGTACCTTACATATCATCAGTGGCTTAGCACCAAAGGGGTGGGAAGGTGTGCGACACACTGGGGACACCCTGGTACGGGGGTGCAAGGTGCACGCATGCCCCAGGTGCAGTTCCCCCTCGCTCTGGCCCTGCATATTGCCTGTGGCTGAGAACGAGGACCCCATTTCAGTCTCCGGTATCAGAATGCTCATTCATAATGCAAAAGAGGTACACATTCGCCGTCACAATATAAGTCGTCTGAGATATCTGGGGATGTTCCGAACGTGGGAGGGTTTGCAGAGGGCATTTTTTGGTCCCATTTAATCCCGCAGCCTCCGTAAACTTTCTGTTTGCTCATCCAGTGAGCAGCGGCTGACCGAGTGCTATTTTAGAGCTTGTCGTGTACTTTACAAAACCACAAAAAGCCGCAACTGAACTAACATGGGAAATCCTGAGTTGACCTGACTGTAGCTGAAGAATGAAGGGATTGTAGACAGCTAAATCCAAGGGTCGAGTGTAAGGTGTAAGGTTTTGGTAGCTTCAAACCTGCAAAGGGCATCATCCTATCCTTTGGGCCTAGTGAAGAAGCCTTAACTCATAAGAACATAAGAACTAGCCTGCTGGATCAGACCAGAGTCCATCTAGTCCGGCACTCTTCTACTCACAGTGGCCCACCAGGTGCCTTTGGGAGCTCACATGCAGGATGTGAAAGCAATGGCCTTCTGCGGCTGCTGCTCCTGAGCACCTGGTCTGCTAAGGCATTTGCAATCTGAGATCAAGGAGGATCAAGATTGGTAGCCGTAAATCGACTTCTCTTCCAAAAATCTGTCCAAGCCCTTTTTAAAGCTATCCAGGTTAGTGGCCATCACCACCTCCTGTGGCAGCATACGTTGCGTGAAAAAAATGTTTCCTTTTATTAGTCCTAATTCTTCCCCCCAGCATTTTCAGTGAATGCCCCCTGGTTCTAGTATTGTGAGAAAGAAAGAAAAAATTCTCTCTGTCAACATTTTCTACCCCATGCATAATTTTATAGACTTCAATCATATCCCCCCTCAGACGTCTCCTCTCCAAACTAAAGAGTCCCAAACGCTGCAGTCTCTCCTCATAAGGAAGCTGCTCCAGTCCCTCAATCATCCTCGTTGCCCTTCTCTGCACTTTTTCTATCTCTTCGATATCCTTTTTGAGACGTGGCGACCAGAACTGAACACAGGACTCCAAGTGGGGTAGCACCATGGCTCTGGGGCCATTTGTGATGGCTAAGGCTCGGTTCAGATGTCACATGAAACCCATGGTTTCATTCAACTAAAACTAATGTGATTATGTGAATGCAGACTGTTCTGCTAACTGTGGTTAGCTAGGGATAAGGTTGCCAACTCTGGTTTGAGAAATTCCTGGATGTTGGGTGGTACCTCAGGAAAACGGTGTTTGGGGAACAGAGGAAGCTCATTACGGATATGATGTTGCTCTGGGACTTCAGTTTCTCATAAACTCTATGTTATACCACAGTGTTTGTCCTCTGGTTCTACCTGGAGGTTGCAACCCTAGCCAGGGACCATCAAGCCAACATGATGACGAAGAAGAGTTTGGATTTATACCCACTTTTCTCAATTATAAGGAGTCTCAAAGCAACTTGCAAGCTCCTTTTCCCTTCCTCTCCCCACAACAGACATCTTGTGAGGTAGCTGGGGCTGAGAGAGTTCTCAGAGAACTGTGACCAGCCCAAGGTCACCCAGCAAGCTTCATGCGTAGGAGTGGGGAAACAAATTCAGTTCGCCAGATAAGAGTCAGCTGCTCCATATGGAAGAATGGAGAATCAAACTCGGTTCTCCAGATTAGAGTCCACTGCTCTTAACCACTACATCATGCTGGCTCTCCAAAACCATGCTTTGAAGCTGGCTTATTAATATTATAATTCTGCATAGTGTGCACATTTGGATAGTTTAATCCTAGATAGTTTCCTGGCATTGAAAACTAACCCATAGTTAAAATAAGCCCTCCGGGGATAGGGCGGTATAAAAATCTAAAGAATAAAATAAATAAATAAATGTTTTTGTGTCATGTCCGACCCAAGCCTAAAGCTGTTTTCATTTCAGTTGACACTAACAAGTCTGCTTGTAGTATCTGAATACCACCTCGGGCTCCAATGATCCTTATTTATTCCTAGCCTCACCTGGCTTCCTCCTGTGCATGATTGAGGGTTTCCTCATTTGAAATAAACCCTCCTCTTGTGGTGACATCTGAACCACGCAAGGGTGATCAGTCCCTTAAAGATACAGTGACAAGGCATTTCTCTTAGAGTTCACAAAGGAGTTAAACATTTGGTTTACAGTTGACCACTTCTTGAGGAGCTGAGGCCCCTTCCACACATGCAGAATAATGCACTTTCAATCCACTTTCAATGCACTTTGAAGTTGGATTTTACTGTGCCGAATTTCAACATTCACTTTCAAACAACTGTGAAAGTGGATTGAATGTGCATTATTCTGCATGTGCGGAAGGGGCCTCTGACTTGCCTATCCTTGGGCTAAACTGAGCTTCCAAAAATGCATTTCCATGTGGTTAATTCAGAATTCTAGAACAGGGATTCCAAAACTGAGCCCCAGAACATACAACCTTGTACTAGAGAGCAGCAGTGGCGTAGTGGTTAAGAGCAGGTGCATTCTAATCTGGAGGAACCGGGTTTGATTCCCCGCTCTGCCGCTTGAGCTGTGGAAGCTTATCTGGGGAATTCAGATTAGCCTGTGCACTCCCACAAACGCCAGCTGGGTGACCTTGGGCTAGTCACAGCTTTTCGGAGCTCTCTCAGCCCCACCCACCTCACAGGGTGTTCGTTGTGAGGGGGAAGGGCAAGGAGATTGTAAGCCCCTTTGAGTCTCCTACAGGAGAGAAGGGGGGGGGGTATAAATCCAAACTCCTCCTCCTCCTCCTCCTCTTCTTCTTCTTCTTCTTCTTCATCATCATCATCATCATCAATTGGGGTATTAGGAAGACCAAATGAATGAAAGGCCCTAAACCACCACCACCACCACCACCACCACCACCTCCTCCTCCTCCTCCTCCTCCTCCTTCTTCTTCTTCTTCTAAAAGGGATGGAGGATGTGGAGTCACAAGCCTTTATTGGCATAAAATAAACATACAAAATCAGCATACAAAATTTGCCCATTATTGCTCACAATTATAGACACTGGTACTAAAATACTAAATACTAAAATATATACATGGTCCTTCTGTAACTATAGGACATTCCTTCAGCTAAGTTAACTCACTTTAAACGGGCCATCGGATACTGACAGAAGCTTAGAAAAAAAATTACTGCTGGCTATATGTGGTCTATAATACATAGACATTGGTTGGTATTCATCTAGACTTACGTCTATTATTGTTAGCAGAAATTTTGCATACATTCTCACACACTGTGGGATCCCTCTTGTTAAAAAGCATAGGTATCTTAAGAGCATCAGTCATATTTTTATAAAGAAATGGGATAAGTGCAGATTGTGACATTCCCTGATTTTTTGCAAACCTTACACAATGAAAGAGGGTATGATCGAAAGGTGTCTCCACCTGACCCATATTGCATGGACATAGCCTCCCTCTGTTTATCAATTTGTTGATATCTGCCATGAGGAGTTAAGCATAGAAGGCATTAGATGGGTGAATCTGGCCAGTGTTAAGCAGCTCTTCCTTAATTTAGGGTTGGTGATCCCACTTCGTAAATAATTGGCCATGTGTCCTTGTTCAATTGGAATAAGCAGGGTCTGGGGGGAACACGTTTTCCTGCAGCTGTTATCATATTCCGATACTCTTGTTCTAATAGCTTAGATTTTCAAGCAGCTATATATGCTTCTTGATAGGGAAAGAGGGACTAACGACTCTAATGAAAAGCCAAAGAGTGTTGATTTTTTTCCCTCAACTAGTTTCAGCCACCCAGAATTTGCAAAGTAGTCGGGAAAGCATGAGAGGTGTAACAAACTGGAGTGATCCCTGCAAATAGTGGATACGTTAGCCAGTATCTGACAGTTCTCAGCCAGGCCATTGCGTGGCATATGATATTTGCCTCGAAGTTCTTAAACATAGGGGCTGCATATGAAGCACAATTTGGTAAGCCCATAATTTTGTGGAAGAAACGGGACTGGGCTGTGTTTATATTTTTGTTTATAGCTCCGATCCAAATAGGTGCTGCATAGAGGAGCTGAGGGCCGCACTTAGCATTGAACCCCTTCAATGTGTATGTTATATACTGGTGGCTCACAGTGAAAAATAAACGCCTAATTGCTAGGGCACTGTTGTTACCTTCACCGAGTGCTAATTTCCTATGTACTGCCCAATTAAGATTGCTAGTAAGAGTTATGCCCAAATATTTGAACTGGTTAAGTTGTGCTATGTGTCTGTGATTGATGGTCGATGTGTGACTAGGGGTCTTCTAGCGAAGACCATTATTTTGGTTTTTTCATAGTTAATTACCAGTTCGTTCCTCTTACAATATTCAGCACAGCAATTTAAGAGACGAGTGAGACCAACTTTAGTGTGGGAAAGAAGAACGGTGTCGTCAGCATACAGTAACGCGGGCACGTGTTTAGTGCTTAGTTTGGGAACATGCCCATTGGCCTTCTGGAGGGTTGGCACTAGATCACTAAGGAATATATTGAACAAAGTGGGGGCCAATGTACAGCCTTGTTTGACCCCTCTGGTTGTGATGATATGGAGGATGTGGAAATGAAACAGCACCTGATGCCATATATTTTCTTTTGCAAGGGAAAAGGCAGATTGAAATAAGTTGGATTTTTTTTAGGGGGGCGGGTATCAAGACAGAGGCACTTTTCCATAGAGTTCCCAGCTGCAGGTTTGGAAATACCTGGAGATTTGGGGGGGGGGGGGGGAGCCTTTGAAGGGTGTGGTTTGAGGAGAGGAGGGACTTCAGTGGGATATAATACCATAGAGTTGATCTTCCAAAGAGGCCCTTTTTCTCCAGGGGAATTTGCTCCCTGTTCCCTAAAGATCAGTTGGAATCCCAAGAAATCCCCAGCTATCACCTGGAGGCTTACAACCCTGAGAAAGTCAAACCACCCCCTAAAACAAGTCTGTCTAGTAAACGTCATGCAGGGACTTCGGCCCTTGAGTCAGTAATAGCCCAGTGTTTGCACAGGGGACTATCTTTATCTTACCACCCTGGTTCAGTGGTGGGATTCAAATAATTTAACAACCGGTTCTGGTGGTAGGATTCAAATAATTCTACAACTGGTAGTTTGCAAGCACCATTTTAACAACCGGTTCTGCCGAAGTGGTGCAAACCGGCTGAATCCCACCTCTGCCACGGTTGTTCTGTTGTTCTGTAGACATAAGCCTTTTAAAGAAAAAAAATCAAACCAAACACACATGCAAACAAGACTGATAACTGAAGTGCATTGCTGGGTATATATCAGTTGGAGATTTTCCTGGCTACAGATGGGAGATTCGGGAGACTGAAAATATTGAAATATTTGCAATATGGCTCGATGAGCCATCTCAGTTTCCCTCCCCTGCACAATCGCCTCCACCAGCTGCCCTTACAGCCTGCCAGTTATTTCAGGATCTGTCACAATGAACACTCATGAACACACACATGAAAATGTCTTATCCTGAATTTTTAATTAAGAACATTGCGGTCAACAGACCTGTACAAAATACAAAACACTAAATGCCGAGTACAAAACGCGACCCGAACGTCCGATTAGCCCACTCAACCGAATAAAACAATAATGTTCAACCCATAAAGATCTGAGTGTTAAAAATAATTCGTGTCCAAAAGTCCCTGATTCTTTCTCCTAAACACCTCAGTTAAAAATGTGGCTACTGTCAAGGTGATAAGAAGACTCTTATCCTCTAATAAAAAATTCATGCTAAGCTGCACAGAATTTACACTTAACCTTGTCAGTAATGCATGTATCCACATTTGTTGCTTGCTTACATAGTCATTCCAAGTTAAAAATAATGTGCAACAGGATTTCAGGCTCCTGAAGGTTACAAGTGGACAAGGTGGACTGTATATCTGCCTTGAAGGACTTCAGACAGAAAGACATTTAATGGATAATGGATGACTGTTAAATTCTTTAGATAACTAGCATGGTGAAAGCATAACTGAACATGGAGTGAGAGTGCATCCAAAGATGTGCAGATGAAATATCCCACAGTCTTTGTTTAACTGTAGGAGACTCAAAGGGGCTTACAATCTCCTTGCCCTTCTCCCCTCACAACGAACACCCTGTGAGGTGGGTGGGGCTGAGAGAGCTCAGAAGAACTGTGACTAGCCCAAGGTCACCCAGCTGGCGTGTGTGGGAGTGCACAGGCTAATCTGAATTCCCCAGATAAGCCTCCACAGCTCAAGCGGCAGAGCAGGGAATCAAACCCGGTTCCTCCAGATTAGAATGCACCTGCTCTTAACCACTACGCCACTGCTGCTCTCTTGTACAAGGTTGTATGTTCCGGAGCTCAGTTTTGGAATCCCTGTTCTAGAATTCTGAAGTAACCACATGGAAATGCATTTTTGGAAGCTCAGTTTAGCCCAGGGATAGGCAAGTCCCACTTTCACAATTGTTTGAAAGTGAATGTTGCAATTCAGCACAGTGAAATCCAACTTCAAAGTGCATTGAAAGTGGATTGAAAGTGCATTATTCTGCATGTGCGGAAGGGGCCTCAGTTCCTCAAGAAGTGGTCAACTGTAAACCAAATGTTTAACTCCTTTGTGAACTCTAAGAGAAATGCCTTGTCACTGTATCTTTAAGACATTTAATGGATAATGGATGACTGTTAAATTCTTTAGGTAACTAGCACGGTGAAAGCGTAACTGAACATGGAGTGAGATTGCATCCAAAGATGTGCAGATGAAATATCCCACAATCTTTGTTTAACTGACTTGAGGGCCAAACCATAGCCCAGCTGGGATACCACAGGGCTCTGTCCTGGGCCTAGTGCTATTCAATATTTTTATCAATAACTTAGATGATGGGATAGAGGGCATGCCTCACAGATCTGTTGTTTGCCCCTTTGGATTAAACATAAGGCATCTTATGTTTGGAGTAGCAGTGGCGTAGTGGTTAAGAGCAGGTGCACTCTAATCTGGAGGAACCGGGTTTGATTCCCCGCTCTGCCACTTCAGCTGTGGAGGCTTATCTGGGGAATTTAGATTAGCCTGTGCACTCCCACACACGCCAGCTGGGTGACCTTGGGCTAGTCACAGTTCTTCTGAGCTCTCTCAGCCCCACCTACCTCACAGGGTGTTTGTTGGGGGGGGGGGGGAAGAGGAGGAGGAAGGGAGACTGTAAGTGGTTCTGGTGGGTTTTCTGGGCTGTGTGGCCGTGGTCTGGTGGATTTTGTTCCTAACGTTTCGCCTGCATCTGTGGCTGGCATCTTCAGAGGTGTATCACAGAGAAAAGTCTGTTTCACACTGAGAAGGGAAAGTTTAGTGTGGTATATTGCCCATGTCCCAGGGTGGGGAACCAATCATTAAGTGTTTGGGTGGAACTTGCTATGCAAAGGTGTGGTTGAGTGCATTGTATTGCGGGTGGGGTTATCAGTCAATTTTTTAAGTACTGGGAGCCAGGCTTTGCTAATTTTTAACGTCTCTTCTTTCTTATTGAAGTTGTCCTGGTGTTTGTGAATTTCAATGACCTCCCTGTGAAGTCTGACCTAGTAAGCTTCTGAATTGTCCAGAATTCCAGTGTTCTCAAATAAAATATTATGTCCAGTTTTGTTTAACACATGTTCTGCAACTGCAGATTTTTCAGCATGGCTAAGCCTGTAAGCCCTTTTTACAGGAGAGAAAAGAAGGGATATAAATCCAACTCTTCTCCATCTCCATCTTCATCTATATCAGTACTTCTATTTTGCCCTCTTTGAGCAACTCTTAGAGGCATTTTAGGTTGTGCAAATCATGCGTGCACAGAGGGAGGATTTAAACTCCCTTTCCTGAATGCTGCAGTCCTGACCTGAATGAAGCCCTTGTGCACCTGCATTTAAATAAAAGAAAAATACCCAGAGGGCTATTCATAGAACTGCCAACATCACCCCTGCATACATGAATAAATTTTATACAGCCCTACTTCAACTTTTAGGTGTACATTGTGGCTGATTATACACTGGTGCTCTGTCCCACAGTGACAGAGGAAAATTATACACTGGCCCTCTGTCCCAAAATGACAGCAGTTACAGGGGAAAAGATGGAGACAGCACAGCCCTAGCCAAGTTGCAATCAGCAGCCCACTGCAGCCTTAGAAGAATGAGTCAGGACTGGCACAGCCTCAGCCAGGCTGCAATCAAGGAGGAGGGCTAAGAAGGCTGAAGAGCCACCTGGTGGCTGGAACAGGAGGCTCCCAGGAGGGATAAAAGGGAAGCAGGACAAGAGGGAGGTGGGTTGGTGTGATGCAAGGGCTGAAGCTTGCAAGAATGTTGTTAACCATCTGATGAAAGTAAAGAACCTGTGAACAGAAGCCAGAGTTATCTCTTATTTGACCTAAGAAAGCATCTGAACCCCTAAGAGGCCAAGGTGGCCTACCCTGCAGACGTGGCCGGCAGAGGGGGCGTTTACACCTGAGATTTCCCTTACAACAGGAATGTGGTCCTCTATTAGCTAAGACTACCCACAGACCTTTCCCGTCACACTCTGAGATATTTTCTGCTGTGATTGGAGAACATACTGAGACAGAACAAGACTTGGGATAAAATCAGGATTTGTTTGACAATATTTTTATGGTTACAGTCCAAACAGATAACTCTCCAGGTCTTAGCCCTATTTATAGATCGTTTTTTTCTTTTGCATTGTCCGTACCAAGCAGTTCTGTAGAATTCTCAGTTTGGTTGACCTTGTTGACCTTTCAGAAGAAGCGAATGCACTTTGTCATCCATCTGACAGAGGTCTGCCCTGTGTTGAGATATATTTCTTTCCTTCCCTCAGAGTGGACCCTCGAGGATCCCTCCAGAACGTCTTCCTCTGGTTGGTCAACAGGCCAGGTGTCTGAGTTGACAGCATCTTCATTTATATAACTTGTTTACCACTCTGTAGATGCAAAAACATGTTTTTGGCTTAAATTTCCAGGCGCTACAATTCACGCCACACATACAGTCTGAAGCTGATTGTTTCCAGACCAAATTGATTCATTTCAATTGCATAATCCCTTCCTTCATTTGATGCAGCCCCAAATGTCCCCCAAATGCTACTCCTGGAGAATAGGGGGCCCACAGGAAAAACTTGAGGGAGAGTAGTAGTAGTAGTAGTAGTTTGGATTTATACCCCACCTTTCTCTCCTGTAAGGAGACTCAAGGTGGCTTACAAGCTCCTTTCCTTTCCTCTCCCCACAACAGACACCTTGTGAGGTAAGTGGGGCTGAGAGAGTTCTGAGAGAACTGTGACTAGCCCAAGGTCACCCAGCAGGAATGTAAAAGTGCGGACACATCTGGTTCCCCAGATAAGCCTCTGCCACTCAGGTGGAGGAGTGGGGGGAATCAAACCTGGTTCTCCAGATTGGAATCCACCTGCTCTTAACCACTACACCACGCTGTTTAGAGCAGCAGTGCTGCCCAGCACCCCTTCTCTGCCTCCTGGCCCAACCCCTCCAATCTGCTGTGCTTTCTCTTTCTTTCCCGGATGCAGCAGATCCAAAGTCCAGGCCTTATTGCTGCTTATTGTTCTTCCCGTGAGCCTGGAAGGGCAGAATGTGTTTGTCAGCGTGACTCGCTTCCCGCATGACAACATCGGAAAAACAAAGGCAAAAACTGAATCAGCACATAAGTCAGCTTTGTCACGCGCGGCTCGTGCCCGGCTTAGTTTTTCCAGGCTGGCTTGTTTGTGTGTGCGCTGCAGCAGTTTTTGGAGACAGCTTGTTGCGAACAACCCTGACAACAGGATGACTCTACTTGTTCGGCAGCCTGCTAAGAATGCGGCACCGATGCTGTGGGTTTTGAAGCCCTTTATGTAGTACCACATGCAGTGCAGAAGATGGGTGACCTCCTCTGCACCGCTATCTTTTGACCCCAGAAGGATAGAAAAACAGCTGGGTTTTATACCCTACCTTTAAGGAAACTCAAAGCAGCTTACAATTGCCTTCCCTTCCTCTCCTCACAACAGACACCTTGTGAAGCAGGTGGGGCTGAGAGAGTTCGGAGAGAACTGTGACTAGCCCAAGGTACCCCGAGACCTTGTTCACACGCTGCTGTGCAGTAGTGTATCCCCCATCCAGAAAGAAAGGGTGGAGGGGAGAGAATCAGGGGAAAGGGAGAAAAAGGGGGGACAGAGAGAATCAGGGGAAAGGGAGAAAAAGGGGGGACAGAGAGAATCAGGGGAAAGGGAGAAAAAGGGGGGAAGACATAGCTTCAGTGGTGGGGACAGGGGCAAAATGTTGCCCACGTTCCCCTGCTGCTACTCCCACTGCAAAAAAAGCCCCCAATTAAAATTAAGCTTACTTTACTTCCAGATGAGTGGTGCTGTGGTTGGGAGGAGACTAGGGTGGGGACAGGCCTGAGAGGATGGTCTTTCTCTTCCTTGTCCCTGCCTCAGTCTCAACCCAGAGATGGCAACCATAGATAGCATGCTTGCTGGGGAAGACAACGGAGGACATCTTGCCCAGGGCATTTAAACTCTGATTTCGAGCTGATTTCGAACCCAAGACTCTTCAATCCAACTCTCTGCTTGTTATGTCACACTCTTCTCTTTTGTTTCCCAAGAAAGGTTAAGTTCCCTCTTGGCCGGAGGACTTTTGAGCTCTTTGTCAAGCTTATTTCTTCCATGTTCCGTCCCACCCTTGACCCTTTTGAGGCCCCTCCCCTTCCCCTGCTGTTATGTAGCACAGAGACTCCTCCCAGTTGGCATTTATAGTGTTAAAATGTTAGCATTATCAAAATGTCATCTATCATAAGGAAACAATGGTTTCTTTTTCCAGTCCTTGGCTACCCTACGAACAGGGGGGTGGGGATGTTAAATGGGTCTTTTATTCCCGATGCTAGTTTACAACATACACTCTTAATTTATTACATCCGAAACAGTTTGCCTGTGTTTCCGTATCTAATTAGGTCCCGAAACCTCCCCGTTTTATCCCCCTTCCTCCACCCCCCCTTTCCCCTTCAGATCTGAGCTGCTGGTTGCTTTAATTCTAAAATCAGCTGGTGGGTGTATCTAAAATAAGCGTGCGCTGCAAAAGAGAAAGAATAACGTTTCTGTGGATTTAGCAAGATGAACTGCAACACTTAAACTGTCCTTATTTGCCCTGTTCCCTCGTCTTTCTCCCCAATAAATGACAGTCCCTGACTTTGCCTTTTAGAGGAAACTGCGAAAAATGTTGTCAGCAAGTAACCAACTCATACTATGGAGAACGTGGGTTGTGCCTCGGGCAGCTACCCTACATAACAAATAGATGTGGATTCTCAGGTCATGCTCAATTTCTGAGCACACAGGGCCCAATTTGGATCATGGCCATAGCACACATGGAGATTGAGTTGCAGCTTTCCCCTTTCATCCTGATATGTTCTGGAGTTTAGAGAGCCAGCGTGGTGTGGTGGTTAAGAGCAGGTGGATTATAAGCTGGAGAACCAGGTTTGATTCCCCACTCCTTCACCCGAGTGGCAGGGGCTTATCTGGTGAACCAGATGTGTTTCAACATTCCTACATTCTTGCTGGATGACCTTGGGCTACTCACAGTTCTTTGGAACTCTCTCAGCCCCACCTACCTCACCAGGTGTCTGTTGTGGGGAGAGGAAGGGAAAGGAGCTTGTAAGCCACCTTGAGTCTCCTTACAGAAGAGAAAGGTGGGGTATAAATCCAAACTCCTCCTCCTCCTCCTCCTCCTCCTCCTCCTCCTCCTCCTCTTCTTCTTCTTCTTCTTCTTCTTCTTCTTCTTCTTCTTCTTCTTCTTCATCATCATCATCAATTGGGGTATTAGGAAGACCAAATGAATGAAAGGCCCTAAACCTCAATAATCACTGACTATATGCCAAATGTGAGTATATTATCAGATCATGTAAACATTCCAGTGAACCAACAAGTAACAGAGACCCTTCTTAAAATTCAAGCAAAGAGTCTCTAAATCTGGAGGGTACAACAGTGCAAAGGGAACAGTGTTAAAAAAGGTCCAATCTAGAACAAGTCCCCAGGTATATACTCGATTTCGTGGAATTGCCATTCAGTTCTTCAGCATGTATATTTCACAAGGCTCTTCTTATTACTGGAACGCTTATTAAGAAAAATCTGGGATTCTATGGCAGCTGAGCTGTTCTTGATCATGAGCCACTGTAGCCTCTCTAACAGTGCGTACTTTGGACTGTTCTACCCTACTGGTTTAGAGACTCTTTGAATTTTGGGAAAGGCCTATGTTTGCTATTGGCTTTGCTGCTTGTTGGTTCACTTGTTTACAGGATCTAATAATATACTCACATTTTGCATGTCGACTGTGATTATTGAACAGCCAGGCTTTCGTGCCTTTGGTTCATTTGATGGCTTATATGATTGCACTTTAGCTTCTTGTTAGTGTTGATTCCATTGGGGAGACCCACATTTATCCCCGTGAACATGTAGGTTTTTCCAGTGGGCTGAACTGTACCCATAACTTAGCCCCTGCTCCAGTGGATGACAACCAATGCTCAATTTTTCTCTCCAAAACAAATTTCCTGAAAAGCAAATTCGGCAAACAAACTTTCTGCACTCAGCTGTGGTGAGCAGGCACAAGCCGCTCTCCGAACCTGTTTGTTTTGCCCCAAACATCTCCAATGCACCTGCTTAACAGGCTTGTATTGTGCTTTGCAAACCCGTGCCTTTGCGAAAGTACCACCCATCCAAAAGGGCAGCTCTTGATGCCCCTAAGGACTGTTTAGGTCACAGGTGTCAAACTCGTGGCCCTCCAGATGTTATGGACTACAGTTCCCATCACCCCCTGCCAGCATGATGCTGGCAGGAGATGATGGGAACTGTAGTCCATAACATCTGGAGGGCCACGAGTTTGACACCTATGGTTTAGGTGAACACCAAATGGCAATTAAATAAAAACAACACACAATTTTTTTAATGATTGAAAGATGTGAGGGGTTAGCCATTTAAATAGCTGCCTGCTGAGTGCCACAGTGAGGTGGGGAGTAGAAAACAACCTACAATCACAAAAGGCCGGTTGTTCTATTCTGTACTGATAGGATGGAATGACATGCAGCCAAACAGTGGGCTGACAGATAGTGTGTTGCAAAATCAGCTCCCTGTTTGCTCCCTGGAAAATCAGCTACCCACGGGACGCACACAGAGATACTCTGTTAAGTGCTCTGTGCTAGGCAAGGTCATTTTGAGCCATGATAGAGGTCTCCTTAGCCATTTAGCGCTGATGTCAACATGTGACTTATAGCTGTCAGTGCGATTGTGCCACGTTGATTTGTTAGGCAACATTTTACACTGCCTTAGATGGTGACTTGTTCACAGAGCAGCATTTTGCACAGGCATACATGGGATTACACATGCGCAGACTCTCCTGCTTGACCCAACAGGGTGTCGTAATTAGGGGTGGTGGACTCCAGAACTGGGTTTGTTTCTGTCAGGTCTTGAGACTGAAGTCAATAAGCGGACTCTGGTCGTCGGCTCAGAAGTCTTTATTGATAACAGCAAGTACCTGGCTTTCAGAACCCTAACCCTAACCCTTTTATTTCCCCCAGTGTTCCCGCCATAAATCCCCCCTCCCAGTTTCCCATGGAATGTGAGAATAATACAATGGAAAGAGAGATAGGGCGCTGTTAGTTTTCCAGGGTGTATGGCCGCATTCCAGTAGCATTCTCTCCTGATGTTTCACTTGCATCTGTGGCTGGTATCTTCAGAGGATCTTCTGAAGATGCCAGCCACAGATGCAGGTGAAACGTCAAGAGAGAATGCTGCTAGAACGTGGCCATACAACCTGGAAAACCCACAACACCCTAGTGATCCCAGCCGTGAAAACCTTCGGCAATACACTGAACATCTCTACGGAAAGAGATATGTTTGGGAGTTGAGCATCTCAAGGCCAGAGCAGTGACAGTTCTTGGCCACTTGCCACCCCCTCCCGCTGGGAAGGTGCCACGGTTGCTCCTAGTTAGCTACAGTTACAAGCATCAAAGGAAAACAAAAGGAAAGAGAAAAGGTCCATTAACAGATCAGAAGGTGAAGGCAATTGTCCCCTCCCCACAGCCAGGTGTGAATCCTGCACCCCATTCCACCCCTTTGATGGCAGGAGAAAGACATCCTGGCATTTTCCTTGCTCCTCCAGAAGATCCAATAAAATCCATAAACATTCTCCTCAAAGCACGGCACCATTAATTCCAATGGACTAATAGTGTATTGTTACTGTAGTTTATCGGAGACCATTTCTACCTTAACATTTGACAGAATCAATTTATACCTTTTCCTTTGGGATGTTGGAGGAATACCTAGAAACAATCAGGAGTTCTGTGCCATCTTCAACACTAATTGGTTAACTGGATGTGGCATGAGCTAGAACCCACTTAATCATACGTATGAAGAGAGGCTTTGATGGACGTGTGTGCGTGTGTGTGTGCGCGGGGGCATATAAGGGGATCAATGCAGAGCTCTAGAGCATACAAGATCAACACAAGGACTATTCACAACAGTATACCATCATTGTACAAACTTCCCAGTTTGGCTAGGCTAATTTCTCAGCAATAGTCTGAGATGTCTAGATCAGGGGTAGGGAACCTTTAACACAAAGAGCCATTTGGATCTGTTTTTCACGTGAAAAGAAAACACTACACTCGGTTTTAGCCGCAAATAATTTTTGACAGTTAAAAGAAAGATAACACTATATATATTGCGGGTTTTTTTTACCTTTTACTCCGCTCATTCTGAGAAGCGCATGGATGCGCTTCAGCACTTGCCGGTAGTTCCTGCAGGCAGGCAAGGATGAAGGCCAGTGGCTCGCCTCGCCAGCACGCTGGAAAGCGCCTGCCCTGCTGGAGGGCAGGTATGCAGGAGGGGAAGTCAACACGCAAGGCACGGCTTCCAGCCAACCATGGGCAGTGAGGCACTGGCCCTGCTTGCTTCTGCAGGGCGGGCAAGGATGGGGCTGGCAGCTCGGCTCGTGGAGCCACAGTGCAAGGGCAGAAGAGCCGCATGCGGCTCTTGAGCCGCAGGTTCCCTACCCCTGGTCTAGATGAATGCAATCAAGCTTCCTGACAAATCCCAGCTTGGCATTTTTTTGGTAATCTTCCTTTGAAGCTGATGCCATTGATGATAAATTTACAGGTTGGCAGCAAAAGACCAAAAATGTTCTCTTTCGGCATCGTATATATATGATTTGTATCATATTCTTGTTTTGGACAAACATCAGCAAGCTTGTGCATTAAATATTTATCCCTGCCTGATAACAAACCGGTGATTTTCTCAGTGTCATTTGAAAATGAAATGTGGTCCTTCATCGGTCCCAGGGGAGGACTAGAAGGAACAATATATCATATGGAGTGTGCAATATCCTTCTGAGAATGAACGTGTTTGTGCAACACTGGGCTTGTTTAGGTGTTTATCAGACTACCAAGACTTTGTCCCCTTTTCAGTTGTCGGGGGGGGGGGGTGATGAACTTTGAGAAGCTCTGGCTCACTCCGTACATGCAGAATAATGCACTTTCAAACGGCTTTCAGTGCTCTTTGAAGCTGTGCGGAATGGCAAAATCCACTTGCAAACAATTGTGAAAGTGGCTTGAAAACGCATTATTTTGCGTGTGCGGAAGGGGCCTCTGATTGAAGTGAAGTTGGATGTGTTGGGGTGGAAGAAGCAGGCCGTTATGCAAAACATGAAATATCTGCGACTGGCCCATGGGACTACTGACTGTTTCATTTGGATGAGATGAAATGGGTGGCCCCAGCTGGGTCCAAACAGACAAATTAATACCTTCCTGTTAGACTGTCGTTAATTACGAGTGCCGCCAAGTTTTCTGTCCTCTGCTCTTAGCCCAGGGTTACCCGACAGGACAGGGTCAAAGGGACATTTCCAGCAGAGACTCCTAATTTGATACCCCTCCTTCCTCCCCACACATGAACACATCACTGATTTTGTATTGTTGAAGGATTTCGCAGCCAGGATCAACGGACTGTTGTGGGTTTTTCCGGGCGGTGTGGTTGTGGACTGGTAGTTTTTGCTCCTGATTAAATATTAGGAACAAAAATTACCGGGCCACGGCCACACAGCCTGGAAAATCCACGAAAGCTGGACATCTTGTAATGTGCCTGTTCTGTTTCCCCTGCATGCTTGTATCCTACAAAACAGTGGCACAGCCTGTGAGCAGCGCATCCGAATGCAGTTGAGTTCAATCAGTCATGCCTTTTTCTAGCTACAGGTCTCAAAAAAAAGAGACTAGGACAAGGGGTAATGGATTCAAAGTACAGGAAAATTGATTTACAGCTTGTTAGGATACGTGTAGCCTCCAACAAGGCAAATAGCAGCTTCCAAAGGGTATTGCCGTTCAGGAGAATAACACCGAGGCAGGGCTTCACAGCTCCCTTCACTACATTTACCTGCTGCGGAGGAACTTCTTGTGGGGGTGGAGGGGGGCAACGGGGCCTCGCTGCCATTGCTCTGAAAGCCCCCTCACTCCCCTGGGAGAAGGTGCTCTGGGACTTTCAGCGCCTCAGAGCAGCTGGGTGCCCGACTGCTCTGGGGTTCTGAAAGCCGCTTTTAACAACTGGCTCTCTGAACTCAACAAAAAAATTAGGCATTGGTTCTACCGAGCTGGTGCGAACTGGCTGAATCCCACCGTTGGCCCCGATCCAAATAAAGCTTGCATGCACAAATAAAGCTTGCATGCACAGAACTCTCAGAGTGTATCTGAGGCCCCGTCCGCGCATGCAGAATAATGCACTTTCACTCCACTTTCACAGTTGTTTGCAAGTGGATTTTGCTATTCCGCGCGGTAAAATTCCGCTGCAAAGTAGATTGAAAGGGCGTTATTTTTAAGGTGACCAAATGGCCCCATAAGGCCGTGTGCTCCTGTGGCCGCGCGCGGGAGCCTGCCGCACTGCCTTGCACCCCAGAAGGCAGTGTGGCAGCCTTCCAAAAATCGGGACACTTGAAAAACCCGTGGGACGTGGGACAAATTGTTTTAAGGTGGGACTGTCCCACCAAAAGCGGGACTTCTGGTCAGCCTAGTTATTTTACATGTGTAGAAGGGGCCTGAGCTACCGGAAGCACAGTATATACAAGTGCTTTGCAGTGCATGAATTGTCAGTGCCCCAGCCCCTGGCAGCCAAACCACAACAAGAGACAGGGTAATGCCAAGGAGACAGAAGCAGGGCACTCTCATGACAAGCTTAATAGAAGGCAAGGGATGGGATGGGATGGGATGGGGAGAGAGGCCCTTCCAGGAAAGGGCACAGCTGTAATGCGTGGCAACTGTGCATATGTGGAAACCTCTAAATTAGCTACCACTCCCGACTCGTCTGTCTTTTCTTAGAAGATGGTAGAATGAATTTTAAAGGCCGCATCTCTCCCCATTGAACAATTCATTTACATTATTCATAGCTTGCCTTTCTCAAGGAGACTCAAAGTGGATTGCACGCCCTTCGTACGCACACACGCTTTCAAGGAAATAGGGGACAATCTGTGTATCAAATCTTCTGCCCACTGATCACAGAGGCGTTGACTCCCAAACTCTTATGTAAAAGCAATGGGGAAATGGTAGAGACGGAAGCATCTCTGGTTTCACTCAGAAAGGCCTGTTTAAGTTCTAACTAGTACAGTGATGGCGAACCTATGGCACGGGTGCCAGAGGTGGCACTCAGAGCCCTCTTTGTGGGCACGCAAGCTGTCACCCCAGTTTGGGCATTCAGCAGTGACATAGTGCCAAGGGAGCAAGGGGTACATGATGTACTGGGCGCACGCCCCTGTGGAGGTGTGGCAAGGGTGTACCGGGGGTGGGGCGGGGGTGTTTCGGGACATTCTGGGGGCATTTTCGGGCAAGGTGTGGGGCGTGGAAGGGGCACAGGGCGCACATATGCCCCATGTGCAGTTTCCCCTCACTCCGTCCCCGGCACTCAGTCTCTAAAAGGTTCGCCATCACTGAGCTTTCAGTTAATGCTCTCAGATTCAGCCTTTTTATTTATCTAGCACAGTGGTGGCGAACCTTTGGCACTCCAGATGTTATGGACTACAATTCCCATCAGCCCCTGCCAGCATGTCCAATTGGCCATTCCGGCAGGGGCTGATGGGAATTGTAGTCCATAACATCTGGAGTGCCAAAGGTTCGCCACCACGGATCTTTTTACCTCTGCCCTGCAGCATGCAAGATTTTCCCATTCTCGTTTTATCCGCAGCGCAACCTGTGAGGTAGGTTAAGTGGAAAGAGACCGCTTAGCTCAAGGTCACCCAAGAAGCTGAGGAGGGATTTGAACTTGGATGTCCCAGAACTCAGCTTGTTATGTCATGCTGGCCAAGAAGAATATAAACAGAGAGCATTCCTTAGCAGGTCGACTCAGAAACAAGCCCCATTTTATTCAGTGGGCCTTACGAGTAGGAAAAGGTTTCTAGGACGGTAGCCAAAAAAGAGAGGGGGGAAAATATTTGAATTGGCTGGTGTGAGACTTGGGAATCAGATCTGGACCACAACTCATGAACCGATAAAGTTGCTGCGGCTCTTGGTTTCAGATTTAATGGAAAGGGTATTATCGTGCTGGTCTCTCTCCTCTTGGACTTGAAGCAAGCGGGCGCTGAATATGAGAAAAATCATTGCATTGCCATATCTTCATAACAATCTTAAAAGGCGAGAGTCGTTTTCCCATCTCGTGGTGGAAAGTTAACAGGCAAGGCAGCTGTGCCTAGAGTTGCCAACCTCCAGGTAGCGGCTGGGCATCTCCTGGGATTACGACAGATCTCCAGGCAACAGAGATCGGTTCATTTGGAGAAAAGGGAACGTGGATGCTATAGCATTATACCCTACTAAAGTCTCTCCCTCCTCCAGCCTCACCCGCCTGGTGCTCCATCCCCCAAATCTACAGGTATTTCCCAACTGGGACCTGGCAACCCTAACTGCACCCCACAGAAATGTTCAAACTGCTGCTAGCCATAATACTCATAGAACACTCTTAGGGCGATTCCGCACATGAGTAAAATAGGTTCGACCCAGTTCCTTGAGAAGGGCACTGACCTAGGTCGAAGCCATTGTTGTTCCCCACTGCAACCAGCTTGATCCCAGCTCGGAGGGCAGAATCATCCTGTGCCTCTTCGCCGTTCCGTTCCGATTGGCTACTGTTCTACAGCCATGCTCCATCTATCCCCACACACGTTATTAAAAAAACTGCCACAGGAATGGAGGGACGAAGGTGGCGTTTTTTGATTGGCCAGCTGTAATGCGACGCGATGGAACAACGGAAGCCGCGGGCTGGCTGAATGGGGGACTCCTGGCACCAGAGATTCCGCACTTTACTGGAATCGAGCTGAGTTCGAGCGTGGTTCCTTGAAAAAGTAGTAGTTCCCAACTGGAGTGGGAAATTTGACCGTTAACGGGGCAAAGCTGGTACAAAGCCACGTCAATCCCAGTGGTTGTGCGGAGCACTTAGGTCGAACGCAGCTCGAACTTAGGTCGATAACGCAAGTGCGGAATCGACCTTAGAGTGTTCAAAGTGCATCACACACGCAATCTTAGCCATTATAATACAACCCAGCAAGGT
Organism: Sphaerodactylus townsendi; assembly: GCF_021028975.2. Lineage (NCBI taxonomy): Eukaryota > Metazoa > Chordata > Lepidosauria > Squamata > Sphaerodactylidae > Sphaerodactylus > Sphaerodactylus townsendi. The sequence goes on from NC_059433.1 coordinate 72,305,552, forward strand.
AGATGGAATTATTCCTATACTGAACAAGAAAGTGTGGCATAAGAGGTGAGGAGAAGAGGGTGTGGCTTGGTCTAAGAGAGGAAGAGGAGGAGTTTTGGATTTATACCCCACCTTTCTCTCCTGTAAGGAGACTCAAGGTGGCTTACAAGCTCCTTTCCCTTCCTCTCCCCACAACAGACACCTGGTGAGGTGGGTGGGGCTGAGAGAGTTCAGAGAGAATTGTGACTAGTCAAGGTCACCTTGATCTGAGATTGCAAATGCCTTAGCAGACCAGGTGCTCGGGAGCAGCAGCAGCAGCAGAAGGCCGTTGCTTTCACATCCTGCACGTGAGCTCCCAAAGGCACCTGGTGGGCCACTGCGAGTAGCAGAGTGATGGATGGACTCTGGTCTGATCCAGCAGGCTCTTTCTTGTGTTCTTATGTACTTATGTCGCCCAGCAGGAATGTAGGAGTGAGGAAAAACATCTGGTTCACCAGATAAGCCTCCACCACTCAGTGGAGGGCTCAGAAATTTGTGGCACAGATGAGATTCGAATCAAGGATTTTCTGGTTTACAGGCCTTGTTACTTTAGAGACTTGGCTAGAGATTCTGGGACAGCCACATAAGAGCTAGGGCTGGCACCGCTTGGAAGGCAAGGGGTGGATCCCATGTAGGGCAGAGCTTGGCACAGAGTCCACCCCCACCCCCCCAAGAAGATTTGGCTGCTGGGAAATTCCTGGGAACTTGAGGTTGGAACTTGAGGAGACAGCCATACAGTCCTGCAATTTTCTCCAAGGGAACTCATCCCTGTAGTCTGGAGACAATCCCAGAAGACCTCCAGTCTTCCACCTGGAGGTTGTCATGCAACTTCACAGGATCAGGATTAGAAGCATCAAGAGATGGAGCCCAGAGACAGCGAAGAGTCAAAGGAATCTAAGAAGCAGCTCTGTGAAGCACAGGTCTTTGAGGCTGAGACATTATCCGGAGGGAAACAGAAGCAGGGAAAGCAGCCCAAGACAGCCACGGTGTTCCAAGAAGTTGCTTTCGAGGCACGGAAAAATTTGGGCTGGATTTGAGAGCTGAATTCTAGTGCTGAGGATATCACGAAAAAGCAGCACACCATATTCCTTTGCATTAAAAGACACCACACTGTTAACAACTAGCATTTATTATACTCCCTCTGTTATATAAGAAAAGCTTTATTTGGCAACTGTCTGGAGGAGGAGGTGGGGGGGACCAGTCATGCTAGTGAAAAACTGTGCGAGGTGGCAATCTTTATAATAGCTGTGTAGCATAGAAAAAGAAGAAGAGAAAGGTTTTGGATTTATACCCTGCTTTTCTCAACTATACAGAGTCTCAAAGTGGCTTACACATTTCTTCCCTTTCCTTCCCCACAACAGACACCTTGGTGGGACTCAGAGAATTCTGAGAGAACTGGGGGCTGGCCCAAGGTCACCCAACAGACTTCATGTGTAGGAGTGGGGAAACAAATCCAGTTCACCAGATAAGAGTCCGCCACTTCTGGTTCTCCAGACTGGAGTCTACTGCTCTAAACCACTACACTGTACTGGCTCTGAAAATCAGCCCTTTGAGGTTGGCAGTCCTACAAATAAGGCTAAAGAAAAATGGTACAAGCTGCACAGATGTGCCCTGAAAATGGAAGCTCCATTTGGGAGGTTCTTCTCTTCCCTTCTATAATGTTCGCTGCTACCAACTCTATTGGGTTGTGTTTTCCCATTTATCTCAGAGGCAGACATTTTTTTTAATTATTCATTCCCACCCCTCAAATGCATACGAAGGCAATTAAAGCACCAGATTAAAGTGAACAGCTGAAGATGCCCATCGCCCATAAAGGCTACATTAGCTCTTCAGAAATTCTTTATGCAGCTGATTTTTGGAAAACACATTTGGGTTACAATCCACTCGACGTCACTGCTATGCAGCCTCTGTTCGTTTTAGCAGAGCCTATTGGGCAATTACTTGTACTTTCTGACTGGTGAACATCTGGTGGACATCTGTGGCCTTGGCAATGCCACGGTAATTTCTCTTGTTCGCTGATGGTCGAACGATGAGTGATTGCCGTGCCTTAACCAGCTGCATTGGCTCCTGGTGGAGGGCCGAATCAGGTTCAAGTTTTCGGTTCTTACCTTTTAGCCCTAAGTGGTCTGGGCCATCGCATCTATGGGACCTTCTCTCCTAACATGTCCCTCGAAGGATGCTGCGATCAGCAAATAACAATTTGCGGGTGATCCCTGAACAAAAGATATCTGGCTGGCTTCAGTAAGGGCCAGGGCCGTTTCTGTCCTGGCCCCAACCTGGTGGAATGTTCTGTAAGATGACACTTGGGCCCTGCAGGATCTGATGCAATTCCAGGGGACCTGTAAGACAGTGCTGTTCCACCAAGCATACGGTTGAGGGCATTGGGTTTTTATAACCTGTTTTTCTTTAAGGAATGTCAGAGCAGCTTATAATTGCCTTCCTTTCCCCTCCTCACAGCAGACACCTTGTGAGGTAGAGGAGGCTGAGAGAGTTCGGAGAAAACTGTGATTAGCCCAAGGTCACTCAGCAGGTTTCATGTGGAGGAGTGGGAAAACAAATCCGTTCGCCAGATCAGAGTCCACTGGTCTTAACCAGAGGTGGGATCCAGCAGGTTCTCACAGGTTCTCGAGAGTAGGTTACTAATTTATTTGTGTGTGCCGAGAGGGGGTTACTAATTGGTGATTTTGCCACGTGATTTTTGCCTTAGTTACACCCCTCCTCTCAGCAATAGCGCGCAGAACTTGAAGCAGTCTAGCAGGAGGTGCACTGGCATGCGTGGCAGCCCAAGGACCGGCGCAGCGGCTGCATCCTTGCCACAGCCCCGCTCAGGAATGCCCCGCCCAGGAATGCCCAGCCACGCCCCCGTCGTGCCCCGTCGTGCCCCGCCCAGCCCCACTGGCGCTACGCCACAGTTTGAATCCCACCACCATGGGAACCTGTTACTAAAAATTTTGGATCCCACCACTGCTCTTAACCACTTCACTTCACTGGCTGTCTGAGGCAGGTGGGGTATGGAATAGGGAGGGATTTCATTGGAGTGAAATGCCATAGAGTCCAGCTTCCAAAGTAGTCATTTTCTCGAGGTGAACTGATCTCTGTTGCCTGGAGATCAATTGCAATCCCAGGAGAACTCCAGCTACCGCCTAGAGGTCAGCAACCCTAAGAAAACTGCTTGAGAAGGACAGTTTGGATTGGGATGGTGCAGAGGCGGAGCACTCATGGGGACATGTGGGGGTCACATGTCCCTGGGCGCACGCCATCTAATCACATGGCGGCAGAGAATTGCCCCCCACATCTCTCCCCTCAGGCCTGCCCCACCAGGCTGCTCCTTCAGCCAGCAGAGCCTCCGCTGGCCAAAAGAGCAGCCTGGTGGAGCTGGGTCGAGGGGCAGTCTGCAACAGGCTCCCACCAGCTAAGATAAGTGGGACGTGGGCGGGTCGCAGGGTCGAGGCGGCCAGAACGGGTGTTGCCCCAGGTGCCATTCTCGCCCTTCCCCCCACGCCTCTGGAATGTGGCGAGTCTGGAAAATATTGAGCATCCTCTCTGCTACTTCTCGGCCCCTGAGCATTCCCTCCCAAAATGTCTTTTCCTTCTAAAGTGGGGCATCTGAGTACCATGAGACACATCTGCACGTTGGACATAGCTTTGCCCAAGTGTACTGCAAACGCTCAAGAGCAAAAGGAAACCCTCGATGTGAGAGGCGGTGTGGGGGGCTGTCGCTGGAAATGGGGGGCCCAGCAGCAAGAAATGGGGTTGAGGAGAGGAGTCAGAAAAACTTCACATCATGATGTAGTGAGTTTCACCGTGCATTATGGGAAAATCTGAGGACAAAAATGACATGGGAATAAACCTTTTAAGGCTGTGATGGTTATTTCCGTGCTAATGACCGCTGGTGATTCTAAATTAATATGAACAAACAAAGGGTGATATGTTAAGTGTGTGGTTTGGGCAGAACGGGCATACTTCCCTTTTCCTGCTGATAGCTTTATTTACACATGCAGCCTGTCTATGTTTGCTGAGCTGAGGGCCCTAATTGGACGGAACAATGACATACAAATGTTTTAAATGCATACATTTTAAAAATATATATACATTTTGAAACTTAAGCAAGCAGAATCAGATTACTGGAGTTATTGTGCGGTTTCCGGGCTGTATGGCCATGTTCCAATAGCATTTTTTCCTGACGTTTCGCCTGCATCCATGGCTGGCATCTTCAGAGGATCAGATTAAATAAACAGATATCCTTGTGGCACATTAAAGACCGACACGTTTATTGTGGCATCTCTTTTTGTGAGGCAGATCCTATGTTGCTGGATACGTGGCGGATGACAGTTTTGTTACCGCGCTGCCTGGGTAACTTTTACTCTCCCAGATCCGCCAGCTCTCAGCAGCGCAGAGGAACAGAAACAGGACCCAACACAGCGAGAATAGTGAAAATAAAAATGAGTTTATTGAGATGCTGACCTACGTGTCAGCACCTCCACACCACGGCAACTGCGCTGCCTAGTAGCTGTTCAACAACTTAAATACACTTTCTCCCGCCCGGTAGTCCGGCGGAATACAGGACAGCCTACAACCATTCATTCACAAATACATGGGAACCAATGGTTTTAGCAAATGAAAGGGTCGTGCCCAGGTGGAGAAGGGGTGGATTTCTGCCAGGAGCGAAGGAGGTTCCACACAGACACTAATACAAAACACAACAGTAATTCCTACATTCTACCTAATACAACTTGTTCCTATCTAACTTATACAGAAATAAAACATAATTTCACCTTCACTGAACAGCAAGATCAGAAATGGAATTATTCATTTCTGACTCCGCTATCAGTTTCAGAGAGTAGCCATGTTGCTCTGCAGCTGGATTCCTTCCTTCCCCAGAGTTTTGACTCTCCAAAGCTTATATCCTGAAAATATTCTTGGGCTCTAAGGTGCTACTGGACTCAAATATGGCAGATGACGTATTTCATGCGTGCGACAAAGCCACAAGCTCACAGAAAGCTTATTGGCAATAAATTTGGTGCAGATTAGCATGGTTTCTGTTTTGAGACAAAGTCTGACCTCCAGTGTGGCATAGTAGTTAGAGTTCAGGGCTAGGATCTTGGAGACCCAGGTTCAAAACCCTGCTCTACTATGGAAACTCGCTGTGCAACATTAATCTAGTCACATACTTCCCACACAGAATCAAGCAGTGGTGGGATCCAAAAAATTTAGTAACAGGTTCCCATGGTGGTGGGATTCAAACTGTGGCGTAGCGCCAATGTGGCTGGGCTGGGCACGGCAGGGGCGTGGCCGGGCATTCTGGGGGCGGGGCATTCCTGGGCGGGGCTGTGGCAAGGACGCAGCAGCTGCACTGGTCCTTGGGCGGGAAACGAATGCACGCAGGCGCAGGCTGCCACGCACGCCGGTGCACCTCCTGCTAGGCTGCTTCAAGTTCTGCACGCTGCTGCTGAGAGGAGGGGCGTAACTAAGGCAAAAATCACATGGCAAAATCACCGATTAGTAACCCCCTCTCGGCACACACAAATAATTAGCAACCTACTCTTGGGAACCTGTGAGAACCTGCTGGATCCCACCTCTGGAATCAAGTACTTTCAATCCACTCTCCGTGCAGCTAGATTTAGCTGTGCGAAATGACCAAATTCACTTGAAAGATTATTAAAACTTGAAGAAGAAGAAGAAGAAGAAGAAGAAGAAGAAGAAGAAGAAGAAGAAGAAGAAGAAGAAGAAGAAGAAGAAGAAGAAGAAGAAGAAGAAGAAGAAGAGTTGGATTTATATCCCCCCTTTCTCTCATATAGGAGACTCAAAGGGGTTTACAAACTCCTTTCCCTTCCCCCCCTCACAGCAAACACCCTGTGAGGTAGGTGGGGCTGAGAGAGCTCAGAAGAACTGTGACTAGCCCAAGGTCACCCAGCTGGCGTGTGTTGGAGTGTACAGGCTAATCTGAATTCCCCAGATAAGCCTCCACGGCTCAGGTGGCAGAGCGAGGAATCAAACCCGGTTCCTCCAGATTAGAGTACACCTGCTCTTAACCACTAGGCCACTGCTACTCATGAGAGCAGATTGAAAGTGCATTGCTCTGCATGTATTAAAGTGCCCTCTCAAACTAATCTACATCTCAGGGCTGTTGTGAGGATAAAATGGAGGAGCAGGGAATGATGCCAGCTGTTCTTGGTGAGAAAAATGGGGTATAAATAAACACATAAAGTCCTGCTACTTCTAGTGATATTCCCACATGCTTTCTGTGCAGATGGCACAAGTTAGAGATATAGCAATGTAAATGACTTTCCATGTAAATGACTTCTTAAAGGCTCCTTAAAAATAAGAAAACAAAGTGTGTTTGTGTGTGTGTTGGGGGATAACGACAGAAAAACAATCTCTTGGTCTTTTTCTTCTGAAAGAATGTACCAGCAGGCTGCCTTCCTAAGAACTGACCCTGGGCCAATATGTTTTCCCCCCCCACTGTGAGTACTGTGAGTACGGATGTAGTTCCCTGCTCTCCTCCTGGCATGACTCTTCTTTCTTAAAAAACAAAACAGAAGAGAACAAAGGGATCTAGTTGTTCACAACAGAAAGGAAAAGCCAGCCCCTTCTCCTGCTTTCTCCTGGCATTCATGGAAGGATATCTGTTGCCTCACTCCCTGGGCAAATTAAACCAAACCGACATTTCCCCAACACTTTTCTTTTCATGAGAGAAGGCTAAAATTGTATTCTTAGCCCGGTACTTATGCTATCCCCCAAATCCAGGGCAAGAATGACAATATTTGGAACAATATGGTGGAATATATGGTGGAACAATATGGTGGAATATTGACAATATGGTGGAACATCCTCCCTCCAGCTGTCCGGGCCCTGCGGGACCTTGGCGAGTTCCGCAGGGCCTGTAAGGCTGTGCTGTTCCACCGGGCCTTTGGGGAGGCCAGCTGCTGATATGGTGCCCCCTTACTGCTCCTTGCCTTGATGCTGTTACATCAGGGTCCCCTCATATTCAGGGGCCCGCCGTCCCCCTTTTTGGGGGTAGGTTTTAAATTGGGGTTTTTGGACGCCTCTTTATTTATGTATTAACTGTTATTTGCTGTTTTATATGAGCTTTTAGATTGTTTTATTAATGATTATGGGATGGAGCCTATGTATTTATATTTTGTGTATGACCTGCTCCTGTTTGATGTTGAATTGTGTTGTTCACCGCCCGGAGCCCTTTGGGGATCGGGTGGTATAAAAATCGAATAAACAAACAAACAAACAAACAAATATTTCACTTCAACATTGGATGGTCAGATAGGGCTTGGAGACAGTGGTGGGATCCAAAAATTTTAATAACAGATTCCGATGGTGGTGGGATTCAAACAGTGGCGCAGCCGCACACACGCACCTCCAGTCCCTATTGGGCAGGGAGGTTGCTTTAGTAACGCCTTCTCTGCACTCAGAAAAAATTAGTAACCACTTCTAGAGAAGTGGTGAGAAGTGGTTGGATCCCACCTCTGCTTGGAGATGTTGCAAAATGACAACTGATCTCCAGACTAGGGAAGAGGAGAAGAGTTTGGATTTATGCCTCATCTTTCTCTCCTGTAAGGAGACAAGCTCCTTCCCTTCCTATTCCTAAAACAGACATCTTGTAAGGTAGGCGGGGCTGAAAGAGTTCTGAGAGAATTGTGACTGGCCCAAGATCACCCATCAGGAATTTGGAGTGGGAAAACAAATCCAGTTCACCAGATTAGAGTCCATTGCTCATGTGGGGAAATCAAACCCAGTTCTCCAGATTAGAGTCCACCTACTCTTAACCACTACACCACACTGACTCTCATTGACTACAGAGGTCACTTCTGCTGGAGGAAATGGCAGCTTTGGAGGGTGGACCTCACCCTGCTGTTGTCCCTCCCCTCCCCAAATCCCATCTATCTAAAAGCTTGACACTCATGATCATTTAACTGTAGATGCCGAGGAGACATGGCTTGGTGGTAGAGCAGTGATGGCGAACCTTTTTGAGACCGCGTGCCCAAATTGCAACCGCAAACACACTTATTTATCGCAAAGTGCCAACACGGCAATTTAACCTGAATACTGAGGTTTTAGTTTTGAAAAAATGGTTGGCTCTGAGACGTGTGTTACTCAGGAGTAAGATTGGTGGTAGTCAGTGGCTTTGTTTTGAAGCAACTGTGCAACTCTTCCAACGGGTGAATCACGACCCTAGGAGGGTTTACTCAGAAGCAAGTTCCATTGCCAGCAACTGAGCTTACTGCCAGGTAAAGGATCGAGCTTTTGTTCTTCCCATGAAAATCAGTGGGGTTTAACAGTGCTTAACAGGGTTACCTACACTGCTTCCCCAAAACTAGGTCTGAGGTTTAATGCTAATAATTGAGCCCAGCAGCCCAAGCCAGCCTAGATGGTGGTGGGGTGGGAGTGGGGGGGTGTGTGACTCTGTTTGCGTGTGCCCACAGAGAGGGCTCTGAGTGCCACCTCTGGCACCTGTGCCATAGGTTCGCCACCACTGTGGTAGAGTATCTGCTTAGCCTGCAGACAGCCCCAGGTTCAGTCTTCAGACTGGGTAGTAGATGAGGTGAAAGACCTCTTAACTGAGACCCTGGAGAACCTCTTCCAGTCTGGGTACATAATATTGACCTTGATGGACTAAAGGTCTGATTCAGTATAAGAAGAGTTTGGATTTATACCCCACTTTTTCAACCATAAGAAGACTCAAAGCACCTCACAATCACAATCCCTTCCTCTCCCTACAACAGACACCTTGTGAGGTCGGTGGGGCTGCTGAGCAAGTTATGAGAGAACTGAGACTAGCCCAAGGTCACCCAGCAGGCTGCATGTGGAGGAGCAGGAAACGAGCCTGGTTCACCAGATAAGAGTCCGCTGCTCTTAGTCACTACACCAGTGATGGCGAACCTATGGCACGGGTGCCAGAGGTGGCACTCAGAGCCCTCTCTGTGGGCATGAGCAAACAGAGTAACACCCCCCCCCACACACACACACACATACACACACATCTAGGCTGGCCTGGACCCCTGGGCTCGATTATTAGCATTAAACCTAAGACCTAGTTTTGGGGAAGCAGTGTAGGTAACCCTGTTAAGCGCTGTTAAACCCCACTGATTTTCATGCGAAGAACTAAAGCGCGATCCTTTACCTGGGAGTAAGCTCAGTTGCTAGGAATGGGGCTTACTTCTGAGTAAACCCTCCTAGGGTTATGATTCACCCGTTGGAAGAGTTGCACGGTTGCTTCAAAGCAAAGCCATCGACTACCACCAAGCTTACTCCTGAGTAATGCACGCCTCGGAGCCAACCATCTTTTCCTAAACGAAAACCTCAGTATTCAGGTTAAATTGCTGTGTTGGCACTTTGCGATAAATAAGTGGGTTTTGGGTTGCAATTTGGGCACTTGGTCTTGAAAAGGTTCGCCATCACTGCACTACACCATGCTGGCTCTTCACGTTCAAAGGATGAGTCTTGAGACTATCTGCCTGCATTTTTAGAACATCTCCCACCTTGTGGAACAGGCTCTCTGTGGGAGTGCGGGGAACCACTATCTTTACACATTTTTTGGAAGCCCTGCAAAGCTGTTTTATTTGCGAGAGGTTTCGACGGGGTCTGAACTGCAGTCATTTTCCGCAGGGGTGTTTGGATTTTTTGCCGTATTTTGCATCAGTCTTGAAGGCTAGTTTGAATCACGAGGTGAAAGTAGGATACAAATATCCAGTCTTTTAATTAGCTGTGATATAATGGCTATTTAATTTCACATTAATTAAGATTTTAATTACTTAATGATCCAAAACAGTTAATTAATTAATGAAGATATTCATTAATATGAAATTAAATTGCCCATGAGCCATGGTCCTCCCAGGTAAGGTGGAGGGATGGCATGGTTTGAGGAGGGATTTCAGCAAGGGCATAATGCCATAGAGTAGGCTGACCAGACGTCCCGCTTTTGGCAGGACAGTCCCGCCTTCAAACAATTTGTCCTGCGTCCCGCGGGTTCTTTAAATTGTCTCGATTTTTGGGAGGCTGCCGCACTGCCTTCTGGGGCGCAAGGCAGTGCGGCAGCCTGCCACGCGTGCGGCCGCAGGAGCGCACGGCCTTCTGGGGCTTGCCGTTTCCCGCCCTGTCACAGGCTGCCTACCCCGTCCCGGTTCACAAAGGTGACCATCTGTTCACCTTACCATAGAGTCCACCTTACGAAGCAGCCATTTCCTCCAGGAAAACAGACTTCTGTCACCTGGAGATCAACTGTTTGGGGCTGCTGAGTATTGCTTTTAGGTATGAGTTTTTAAATCTGATATTTTATTGTAATAGTGGACGTGTTTTTTTTTAGACTGTGCATCCTGCTCTGGAATGTATTTGAAGAGCAGAACAGAAATCAACTAAATGAGTACATAAATTGTAATTGTAATTGTGGAAAATCTCCAGCCACCGCCTTGAAACTGACAATCCTACATGGGATTGTCAATTACAATTTGAAATGTCCAGGCCCCACCTGGAGGTTGGGAACCATATGTATTCCAATGTACTGTAAATGACCTCAGTCTAACCAGTTTTAGTTATCTTATCGCTCTGTGTCCTATTTTATAGATCACGGCCTGGTAATTTGGTTTGTGTAAAGTTTTCAGTTATTTTATTGAAGCTGACTAAGCAATTTTGTGTAGCGGTTTTAAGATTTATTGTAAACATATTTTTAAACATCTGCATGTGAGAAGCACAAACTATACAATAAATGTATAATATATAAATAACCCATTTTCTCAGGGTTGTCGTGAGGATAACGTGCCACACACGCTCACAACAGTAACACTGACAAAGTATGCACAATAAAGACATGAGAAAAGCTTCCCCACTGGGGCACTTAGAACCTGAGGAGCAGGAAAAAAAATATAAACACCCTGAATGCTGGCCGACCAATGATAACGCCGTTGACAAGCAGAAGGGGAGAATAAAGCGATAAAAGCGCGTTTTCTATTTGCCGCGGCCCACAGCCAGACCCCGCAGGGAGGGGGAGCGAGAAAACAGCGGCTCGCATGGAATCTTCGCCTGGCAGCCACTGCGCATGCGCACGGGAGGAGAAGCTGGCGCTGGAGCCGAAGGAAAAGCGCGAGCGGGCGGCAGGGGCAGAGAGCGGCGTGTGTACGCTCAACGCGCCTGCGCAGAACGACTTCCTTGTGATGTAGCAGGCGAGCCGGTCCCTCGCGGCGAGCGCGTGCCGCCTCACGCAAACTGTCAGCGCGCGAGGGCGCGGCGCGCGCTCCCTCTCCCCCCCCTTCCTCAGCCGCGTGCGCGCGCGCGCCTGCCTGTGGGCGGCGGAGGAGGCGGCGGCGGCGGCTGCAGGAGGCCGCGCGGGAGCGAGCCCAACGAGTAGCCGGGGAAGGGGCGTCCGGGCGGGCAGGCAGCCTCCTCCTCCTCCTCCTCCTTTCTTCTTCTTCCTCTTTCGCTCTCCCTCCGTCCCCCCTCCCCCGGACTCCGGCTTGGGGGGCGCAGCTGAGGGGGGGCCCGCCTGCACAAGTTAGTCCTCCGCCTAGAAACCGGGGGGAGGTTTTAAAAAATCAGTCTGAGAATTTTTTTTCTTTGCAGAGACCTTTTGGGCTCTTTCCGTATTTGGGAGGGGGGGCGAGAGAGAGATGACAGGAAGATAAGAAGTGAGGTTGGGGGTCCTTGCTAGTTGTTTCTGAGGGGGGAATTTGTTGGGGGGGGGGTTAGAGGACATTCAACTTCGCGCCCCTTCCTCTTCCCACTTGGTCTTAGGAAGGGGTCAGGAAAGACCAGGTTGGAGGCATTTCCCCCCAGGTGTGTGTGGGATGGAAGGGGGAGTTGATGGAGCCCCCCCACCCGCCCGAGAAATTAATTCCTCCTTTTTTTCTGCTGAGGAGGCACAAGAACTAATGAGAAATTTGCTTTAAGGGGAAAAAAAACCTGGGAGGGGGCTGCTGGTGGAAAGCGAGGTATTCCGCAATTGAAAAGCGGAAGGGTTTAGGATATTGGGGACACGCCCTCTTATAAGGGGGCGTTTTGAGGGAGGGGGCTCGGAGGAATGGATCTTGCTGTCAAGAATCTGTTGGGGGGGGGAGAGTCTGATCCGGATATCTCCCCCCCACCCCAATTCCTGATTGTGAAGGAATGTGATCAGCCGGGACGATGTACGCCTAGAGATCTTATTTCCTCGTTGGGGGGCTTGTGGGATGGAGCCTTGGATGGGCAGTGGTGGAGCGAGAGGATGCCCACTTTTATTTAAGGAAGGGTTCCGGGGAAGGGCAAGGGCAGTGCCCAGGAGGGACTTTCCTGCGCCTCCTTCAAGGAGAAATGATCTGGAGCTTCGAGGCTCTGTGGTGGGGAGGGCCTTGCACCCCACACAGCCTTCTGCCAAAAGAAGAGCGGGGGACGCCCAGAGAAGACATCCGCCTGCTCCCTTCTGCGGAAACTGAAGGACGTAGCTGTTCTCCTCCTTTCCCAGCCAGGGTGCCGCTGATGCGGTTAGAAGACGGGCTGGGTGCAGAAAGAAGCAATAGACTCGCGCGACACTCCTCCCTCCCCTAAAGCATATGGGTGCCATGCCTTGTGTTTAATACTCCGTTTCTCCTCTTCTTTCTCCATCAACATCTTTCTCTGCTGGGCAGGATCATGCCGGACCAGATTACTGTATCGGAGTTTATTTCCGAGACCACAGAGGATTACAACTCTCCAACAACGTCCAGCTTTACTACCCGGCTGCAGAACTGCAGGAATACAGTCACGCTGCTAGAAGAGGTAAATAAACACTTATCACCTCTGCTGATTGTATGTTGGTGGGGGCAGCTGACCAAACGGCCCACTCACTCGTTTTATGTCTCTGAACTTGTAAGGGGTTTGATTGTCAAGCGAGGGTTGTGTCCGTCCCCTTTTATTCATGTTGTCTTCATGATGATAGCAGATGGCAGAGCCAGAAATGTTTGGTGATGTATTTACATAAAGGAAATGGTTATACAGAGTAAGCAGAGCTTGGCAGGTTGGATGTTACGAAGCAGTAAAGAATTAAGCAGCAAAGTCTTGCAGATGACTTTCAAATGGTGTGCTGTGGGAAACGAACTGATCTAGGGTTGGAGGATGATTTTGAGTGAGGAAGGCAGTTCGCAGTGATGTGGTGACACTGTCTATTTGTAATGCTGATCAACTTAGCCCAATTACTTTCTGTTTTTTGAATGGTAGCAGCTGTGTCATTTTTAATCCGAATTGAAAACAAACAGATTCTTAACATGGAATGGACGGTGATCAAAGAAACTGGTGTGTTCAGCTCTGCATTTATTATGAATGCAAGACTTGTATACAGATGTGCTTACAGTAATAGTAGAAGAAATGGAAAGAATGAGGCATGTTGTTACCTGCATCATTTTTACACAGATCCTAATATGAAACTGTGTCTCTGGTGTTCATTTTATAGTCTTCACTTGAAGCTACTAGTACATTTGTGTTGTTTGCAGATTATTATAGGGAAGGGTGTTTCTGAGTTTTTAATTTTCACTCACAGTGAAATGGCCTTTCTTCTTGAGGAGAAGCATAAAATGGCATTTTACAAGATTAGCTCTAATTATCTTCCCATTAAAGGTAGTTACTGTATATTGACAACTTCTTCTACTTAATTAGATAATAGATTAGGAGGATTAGATCAGTTGTATGTGGAAAATCTTGTTTGGAGTACCATTGGTTCAGACTTTCAATTCGCTGCTGTTCTAGGGTGAGGAATGCTTGCCCCTGAATGAGCACCCTGATGTGCAAATTTCTCTGGCTGTGCTTACAGTCAACCCAATACTGCTGCCAGTTGTCACCTGGCCCAAGAATGCAGCCAGCGCCACATTCAGCTCTGACTTCCTTTTGCCTCAAGGGCTACTACTGGCTCTTTAACTCCAGAGTGCTCTTTAAAGAAGTCAGAAGGGCAAGTGTACAACCTGACATTGCTGTGCACAGTCTCAGCTGTTCTGTCCTCTTTCAGACTTGATTTTGCCTAAATATCCATTATCCCTTTAAAGAAGGAGAAGGAAGTCAGAACCACAGTTGCAGCCTGACGTGGAAGCAATTGCTGCTGCTACCATATTTTGATTTTCAGCTTTGGTGGGGGAGGGAATCCTGTCTCGTGAAGCTGGAGGATGAACACAGGAATGAGCCCCACCCCCTGCACTTCCTGTGGGTTCCAGGGTTCAATTGGATTACTTGGTACATCACGGGACATCATGTAATGGTGCTGTCATATCGCCTGTCACTCTGTTGGCAGTTATATTTTAAGTGCAGTTTTGATGCATCCGCACTATAGCGTCTGAAAATAAAATATTTTGGTAAACAATGTTCACAAGGTGCTCTCTATTTTGACAGTGTTTTGCTGCTGTTTGTATTTCTTTTGTACAAATCAATAATCTTCCTAACATGTATTCAGGTCCAGTTCTTCTAAATATCTAGAACTAAGAGGAGGAGACAGACTGCTGAATTGTCAAGAATGTAGTTTTTTTAATGCTGTTGTTCTAAATGTAATTACTGGGAAGTAAATTATGTTAAAAAGTGGTAATTACGAGAGCTTTGTTGTTGTATTCAGATACTGGGGGAAAAATTAAAGCAATGCATTCGGAAGTGTGGGAAATGTGTTAATTTTATAGAGAAACTACCTAGAGTATTTTTTTTTAAAAAATCCTCTGTTAATCTACACTAGAAGGACCAAACCAGTCAAAACCAGCCTGTTCTCTTCAGTGCTTCTATAAACAATTTAATCCTATTCTTCATTTAGTCATTTGAATCAGTATTCTACCTTTTAGTAAGACTGTGAGAAAAAAAACCTAGAATGTTTTCCATATTTCTTTTTTATGCTGAAAAGGCTTTGGAGAACTGTGAATTCCTTGTTTTCATGTCATGACTAATAAAAGAAATTCTTAGTGGGGGAAAGAGGTGATAAACTTTATTATGTTTATTGAGTATAGTTTCCTTTTCTTTCTTTTCCCCCAAGAAGCAAGCCAGATCACCTGATTTTGTACTAACGTTCTTGTGACTTTATATAATGTTAACTACTACATCTTCGCTGGGGGAAAGAGAATCCTTGAGATGGCTTTTTAGAGATTGTACTTAGTGGAAAGATTGTAGTAGATATTTGTACTGAATGGTTGAGGCAGATAAATTGTCCCCCTGTGGCAAGCTTTTAAAGTAGCGTCTAATAAAAAGTACCAGTATCTTCTTTAGAAAGGAAATATTAGAAACAAGCGAGAGCCTGAAGTGCTCTTAAATCGCAAACTGAAATTGTACTTGAGGAAATTAAATGCAGTGTTATTTCTTCTCTCTTAATATGCAATGAAATAACACACGTCACCAAAAGGTCAGATTTTTTAATGAATGAGATTCCCCCCCCCCCCCCCCCCCCCCATATGTTCCTCTTTCCATTCTATGGAGTATGGTAATTTGAGATATGATAGATCCCAGGTGCTAGGTCACCATGGCTCCTAGTAGTTTCCATTAATGATTTTATTACAGTAACTTGCAGCAATTCTCACTGCAAAACTTGAGAAAGTCATTTTTTTCTGCAGAAACTGATCTCAGTAGTCTGGAGATCTAAACAGAGCAGGAACGGTGTCATTGTCTCTCTGTGGGGAGGCCATAAAAAACTGGAACTGAGCTTATCAACCCAACATTATCCTGCAAGCAATCCACAGTGCTGGGGCTCACAATTCAATGGCAGATGCATTGAACAAATTTTACTTTCCCCGTCACAAGTGGTCTGTTAAGTAGTCTTACCTGATGCCAGTCTTTCAGTGGATTCCTTGCAGTGGATCTGTTCACTGCTTCAGTGAATGCTAAGGTGCCCCATTTGTTTCTGAGCGGGTCATGACCTGGGAGCAAGAGGGGACCCATTCCAGGTCCCTTGAACCAAACTCCTGTTTTATGCCGTCCCACCCCTTCCTTTGATAGGAGAGGTGCTCTCCCGCATACAAGCACAGAACACATGCTCTCGTAGCACCTTTTTTGCTATACCAGGTGTGGTTCTCAGTCCTCCATGGACAATGGCAGGTTCACACATCTTCAGCAGGCCCAGGTCTTAAAGGATGCCAGACACATTCATTGACCATTTTGTGGTAGATACAGGTGCAAGACAAAATACAGCAGTTTGGAAAGAAGTCCCGCATTTGCTGCTTGGCTAAGAGTTCAGTACCTTCCACTTGTTATTCTCCCAATGTGGGACTGCTCAGAAGAAGAAAGCAGTGATGCACTTATTTGTAAGTGTTGTTTGTCGAGTTGTCTTCTGTGCAGGCACACATTCCCTCCCTCTTACCCAGCTATGAGCTCTCTGAGAGATGATGGTTCTTTCTTGGGGGAGGGGTCTTGGTCGGTGGGTGGGAGAAGAACTGAGGGAAAAGGGGATGCCTCTTTTATGCACACTCCAGTCCAGTGGGAAACTCTGCACATGTGGGTTGGGGTGAGATGTGGCCTGCTATTCCTAGAAGCTAAAAAATTCTCCCCATCATTCCCAAAATGTGCCTGCACGGAAGACAACTTGATGAACAACAGTTACAGGTAAGCGCAACACTGTTTGACTTATGGTGCAGTCCCAGCCGAAGTTGACTTGGGTGTATCTCTGCTGAGGATTGCATTTAGTGAATTTCTGAATATGTATCAAAACTGGTTAATGGCCTTGGCTACTAGTCTGATGAATGACGATTGTGTAGGCTCTAAAGAGCCTTATACATTTGAAATGTGTCTGATTCTTAATTTCATATTTGGCATTAATTTGAAGACAAGGGGGATCAACTCATAATTTAAAAAAAAAGTATTACAAGCAGGGGAACTGTTAGTGCTAATGTTTTACAAGAGGGTCATATACCTGATCTAAAATATAATGGACAGAGGTTCCCATGCAAGTCAGTGTTTACTTGCCACTAAACATGCATCAGTGCTATTCCCAGAGTTACGTGAAATACACTGTTGAAGTCCCGGAAGCATACTAATTGAATTTAAGTGCCTATTCAAGTGTATGCTAATTCACAATGCATTTATTGAAACTGGCTGGATATGTAAATTATTCCCGCATAACTTTAAATATATAATTCTTACATATCACAGGTGTAATTACCTTTCAAGCTGCTTCGTGTAAATTTTATAGATATGTTTTAAAATAATTTACATACTAAAGAAAGGGGGGGTTTAGTCCTTGGGCATTTACTATACCAACATTGACGCTGAAAATGAAGGGTTAAATATCCTTCCTGTATTGGAGTGAAGATTGCTATCAACCCAAGATAGCACAGGGCTGGAGGTCATATGGTGGATGCTGAGATGAAATCTGAGTAATTCATTTTCTTCCATACTGTAGTTCTATTATTAATAATTGCAGGTAAATTGATAAAATATTTCATACCCCAGTTCAAAATTGTGTTTAGTGGTATCAGTGGAGCTTCATATAAATAAAGTATACTTGAGGGGATTACTTTTCAAATGAATCCTTGATATTTTTTTTTAAAAAAGTTCTTATCAGTATTAGAGTGATAGGCAATAAGAAAGTTCTTCCGAGACTGAAAAAAATCTTTTAAATTGGCACCATGCATTTGACATCACTTTTCACATAGGCTTTATGTGACTCTTGTTTCCAACAAATTATTTTCTGTTTTCTCTTAGTGGCTCTTCTTGTGCTGTGATATATACTTGAGGCAGAAAATTGAACATGTGAGAACTTAAATTTATAATTATTTAAAACACTGAATGCCTCAAAGTCAAAGGTGCTTGAGATAGTTCAGACAGGAAGTAATAATGTAATACAGTGTAGGAAAAACAATAGACTAAAACAATTCTAAACTGGAGTAATAAAAGCAGCCATGAGGTAGTAAATTGTGGTAGGGCGTAATGATAGCAGAATTAAAAATAAGAATTAGAAGCCATTCAGATAGGGTTGCCAACTCCTGCCTGTGACATCCTGGAGATTTGAAGGAGGAAACTGGACAAGGTGGGGTTTGTGAGGAGCAGGAACTCAGCAGTGATGTTGTGCTATAGAGTCCACCCTCTGAATCGGCCATTTTTTCCCCAGGGCAACTGTTCAGTTGTAATTCCAGGTGATCTCCAGGTCTTATGTGGGAACTGACAACCCTGCATCCAAAGGAGTAATTAAAATATAAATTCCCACCGCATGTTCAGGAGAAGAAAACAGTTTAATGGTGCTTAAAGCTCAGCAGGATCAGTCGCAAGTGAATAACCTGAAGGAGGAATTACCATAGATCAGATGTTTCCACTGGAAAAACCCTTCTCTGCCCCCACTTATCTTGCTTTTAAAGGAGTTGTTGCACAGATTAAAGCTTCTGAGGGTGTCCTTAATGGTTATGTTTGAATAGGATCCTTAAGGTGGCCTTGCTGCTGAGAGTTGTAAAAGTGAGCACTAGTGCAAACTGCTTCGAAATCTGTTGGTGGTGGTTGAATTTACAACAATGGCGAGATAGTCCTGTGAAATTGAACTATACATTACAGTTGTGTTCTGTATCAGCTGAAGTTTCCGAATTTTCAGAGCTAATCCCGTGTGAGTGTCATATCCAAACATGGATTTAAGCACAACACTGAAAGTTGTAGCTATATCTTGTTTTTTCAGATTGAGATGCAGCTGGCAACCAAAATTACTTAAAGGCACTACTTATCATAGTTGATATCTGAATATTCATCTGTAGAGATAAATTAGACAGTAATCCTGGATTGCAACCCTTTTTAAAAAGATGAGATTACATTCCCTCTTAAAACCATCTGGACTCTCATTCTTTGCTTAGCTCTGTTTCTATCCATTAGTACTTCACTCTTGTATGAATTTGGCCGTAGACATGTAGTAGCTAAATTCCATGGTGGCTTGGAAGCCCTATGCATGCTGGAATGTGTCATCAATTGAAATTACACTTGGATCTTAGTCATAGCTGACTGTAACCATGGTTGTGTCGTGGCAGGGATGTGGCAGTCTCGTCCACAATACTGTTTTTGAACTTATAGATAAATGTGTTTTGCTTGTGAGATCTGAACTGCACAAGATGTTCACTCTGAGTTTTTAAAAGTTGTTTGTTCCTCTTAGTCAAGAACTGACAGGGAGAGGGAAGTCAAGTTTTACCCAGTCAGGTTTTCGGAATGCTAATGGCCTACCAGCTTGGATACAGTGCTCTGGTCAGAAACTGGTACCTAGCAGGGAAGAGAAGTTTGAGATGTCAAAGGTAGAACATATCTTTCTGGAGACTACAGGAAAGGCTTCTTTGATTATGTTGTCAAAGGCTTTTCACAGCCAGAATCAACTGGCTGTTGTGGGTTTTCTGAGACATGTGGCCACAGTCCGGTAGCTTTTGCTCCTAATGTTCCTCCTGCATCTATGGCTGGCATCTTCAAAGGCATGTCACAGAGAAACACATGTTACCATGACATTCCTCTGAAAGCGCCAGCCATGGATGCTGGTGAAACATTACAAGCAAAAACGACCAGACTGTGGCCACACAGTCCAGAAAACCCACAACAGCCAGCTTCTTTGACCCTCAGGTGGTAAACAATGGAGGTAATCCCTTGGCATAGAGGAAAGTGATTCTTTTTTAGCTGATACTGTCTGAAAGAAAGAATTTTTTGCACCTGGGCTTTTGCTGGCCACCATTGCCACATGGAAGGCTTTTGGCCTTAACTAAAACTCCCAAGGCAATTGGAAGCTTTGAACACACTGTAATTTCTAAGTTAAAGAGCCTGCCTTAGAATAAGGTCAGCTAGGGCATGCGCAGAATGAGGGACAGAGGAATCACGTAGTTACATTTTCTTTTGGATCTCATGCTCAATTGGCTGCTATGCTGAATATGTATATGGCCTTTTTCTTATTAATAAGCGTTTTGTAATTTTTAACGCTGGTAACTGTTGTCTATACCCCACGTATGTCCACTGATTGCAAATGGGCACCAGGTAGGAGCAGTCAGTCCATTTGCTCTAACCTGTTCCCCCAGTTGTACAAGTGCATTAAGCTGTGCGGTGGTAACCAGACCGCTGGGTAGCTGGAGGTTTCTGGCATGATGTGGAACCTTAAAATAGCAGTGCAGAGGCTGGGAACCTGGGCCCTCTTAGTGGGTAAATTTTACAAAGGCTAGGTGGTGGCAGTAGATGTACTGAAAGAGGGGGAAAAAACTTATGAGAGTCAGGAAAGCAGGGAGAGTGGCATATTACCAGGCAAAGACTTGGATGGACATTGGTGTTCAGATGCCTTGGACAATAAGATGGAGCAGGGTCCTTGGGGCAGTTCCGCCTCACCATATGTAGGAGAAAATTACATGTCATAAAGTGAGAACCACCCTTACGGAATAATGGCTTTAACATTGGCTAGCGTGTTGAATGCTAATCATCACTGGGAAACAGCAAGGACTGCATGAAAAATTGGTTAGTTTTACCAGAATATTATGTTTTTGTCTTCTCCTAACTCTTAATGTCCTGTGTTTGAGGGTATAATATAGAAATGTTTCCATCACTTAGATGTACCTTGTAGAATTACTGAATATTGAATGTAACTTGTTATATTAAGTTGATGTTTTTTCCTCATTTTAAGTTGTGGGTCTGAAGTTACAAAATCCTTTTTGGAAGATCTGTCTGGGGTGAAAAATTTTGTTTGGTATCGTTTTCAGTTTGTTTCCTTATGTAAATGAAGAAAAATATATTTCTTTAGAATGTACTTCCTACCCTGTTTCCCTGAAAATAAGACCTACCCCGAAAATAAGCCCTACTCCAAAAATAATCCCTCGTTACAGATTCCCCGGCGCAGCTGATCTGGTCATGTGGGGGGCACAAAATCATGGGAAAAAATAAGACATCCCCTGAAAATAAGCCCTAATGCATCTTTTGGAGCAAAAATTAATACAAGACCCTGTCTTATTTTCGGGGGAACACGGTATAACTTTAATTTGCCTGTCTGGTTGAGTTGTGAACTAATCTGGTTGAGTGATTTGATGTAATAATGAAGTAACGGAATATGGTAGCTTATGAACTGCATAAACCTTTGTTTGTCTTTGCAGCTTTTAGCACTTTCCAGTAACACTTTCATTATATCACTTCTTGTGAGCATTAGAAGAGAAAAAATTGCTCAACAAATTTTGGGTATTCAGAAGCTGAACAGCGAACAAGTTGAGGAGAGAAAATTTTGCCTCAAGGAAAAAGATCAATGTAACTAAGAGGATCGTGGCAGCAAAAAGCTGCAAGTAAAGATTCCTGTATTATATCATAAATATAATTAATTTCCAAAGGGTTTGCATTTTTTATCAGTCCTAAATATAATGCTAAGAATCTTTTGCTTCTGGTCCTGATGATGTACAGACCTCAAATGACCACTCTGAGAACACCTACACAATGTATTACTATTGTTTGCATCTTGAGTCTCAGTTTCTCTTTTTTTAAGCAACAGAATTAAGAGTTTTAAATAGTGTAGACATCAGTGAGCTACTTTGCCCATCCCAGTACCTCTCAAGTAGCAATTTTAAGCCCATTTCCATCCCTGCTTTTCTGCCAGGGTTAGGGATTATGGTCATTCTAGGGATGAGAGGATAGAGCGCATGAAACTTCCTTATACTGAATCAGATCGCTCGTCCGTCAAAGTCAAGGGTCCCTGCTTTGATTGGTGTCCTTAACATAACCTATTATATGATCATTTAGTGGAGATACTGTGGATTAAGTATTCTATGTGCATAGCATAGACTGTACTAATCAGCCATGGCAACTCCGAAAGTTTCATTCCATTGTAATGTCAAAGGCTTTCACAGCCAGAATCACTGGAGTGTTGTGGGGTTTCCAGACTGTATGGCTGTGTTCCTCTGAAGATGCCAGCCACAGATGCAGGCAAAATGTCAGTAGAAAATGCTACTGGAACATGGCCATACAGCATGGAAATCCTACAACCAGTTTCATTCCATAGTTATGCAATGGTTCTGTTGCACATTGTGTTCTGATTCTGTTGCGTTAGTGTGAGTCAAGAGAATTACAATATGCTGATCGTTGAGTGAGTAAGTCAGCAAAACAACATGCTTCCCCAAAAGAAGAAAACAGAGAGTAGGGCTTCCTCTCACAGAAATATGTGTTATGCTTTTGATGAATGAGTTCAGTGTTATAAGCTTGAACTGAGATTTTAAATTTATTGTTAGGTTATAGAATCGTTGGGCTTTTTGGAACTTAATATGACATGTCCTAAAATTTGAAGTTGGGGTGAGCGGGGGGTGGGGGTGGAGATATATTTTTTCTTTCAGGAAAATACTTTGATTCACACTCAAATGCCTGCGGTGACGGGATGCTGTGACAAATTTGCAAAGCAAGACTTGCATATTCTGTTTCTCTCCTTGCACCCCATGTGAAATGCTGACATGCTGTGAAGTTGAGATTTTGAATTTGTAGAAAAGCATAAACCAGGACAGATCTTTTAAAAATATAGGAATCCATCCATAACAGTTTCTGCTTTTTCCATTGGCAAACAAAAAGGGATTTTTAAGTACCCCAGCACACAGCAAATGGAAGTTCTGGTATTTAACCTGGTTATCTTTGTAATTACTGCTTTTATGAAACAAAAGGCATTTTGTACTTTGAAGATTTATATATATATGTACCAAACAGTGGTGGTGGGTCCTTTTGCAGCAGCCCAGAATGGCTCCTGGAATTGGAGGGAGGGGGCATTTTGTACTTTCACAGGAGAGAGGAGCCAAAAAATTTGTTCTCTGTGAGCCTACCAAAATGCTGCATTGGATTAACTCCAGTATAATGTTATGTGTGAAGTTCTTCACATATCTTTATGTCTTGAGATCTTCTAGTTAAAGGTTTAGTTTTTTTTAAAAAAAGTATTGCACATTTTTCCAAATCCCCCCCCCCCCCCCGAAAAAAGAGTGTAAAGTATTCCTCTAGGTCTGGTTCTTCAAGTCAACTTCTCTGTCCATGTGGCAATCTGATAGCTGCAAAATAGGCAGAAATGGCCTTAGCAGATGATCTTTTGCCTGTGAGTAACTTGTGTGGGAAGATAGTTAAACATTAAAAAAATTAACCATCTGTGTCATACAGTTCATCATGAAAAACTTAAAATATTGACTTAAGTAGTTGTATTCCTCTTTACTTTCCTGTTTGTTCATGTTCTGGTAAGGAAAAACAAACTCTCCTGCTTTTTCATGTCTCAAGCAGATTTTAGGTGGAAGAATGTAGCCCAGAAAAAAAATATTCTTTATGTACCAACATAATGTGCCTAAGATGAGAAGAATTTACTTCAGCTAAGTGAGGTTATCTTTGAAGCCATTTGCTTGAGTGATGTCCACCAGTTCACTGGTGTGCGTTTCTTTTGCATCGCCAGCAAACATGTAATTCCTGAGTGGGTTACCTTCAGCTCTGAAGTTTATTATAGTTGGGATTATGGAGGGATGATTGATGAATGACCATGTCATAAGCAATTCCTCCTCCTTCCTCAATTAAGGTACCAAGTATTGAGAATATTTGCAAATAAATAAGTGAGCTGGAGATATTTCTTGTCTTAAATATTTGTAAATACTTATAATGTAACTGTCATTGCATTTTTAAAAAGATCTCTCTCCATTCCTTCAAAATTTCAGTACTGTCAACAATAAGATAGCAATTTTTTCTCTGTTTTGTTGAAGGCTACAGAAATAGGCTTAGGGACATGTGTCCAACATTTCTTTTACAAGCAGTGTTGACAACTTTAGTTCTAGTGCCATCTGTTTTGGCTTTTGTTTTTTTTTCCTTCATGGTTTTGTTCACATACTATCATTAGGTTAGGGTAGTTCTTGATACAGTTCTCAGAACACTCCAGGCCTGGGTTCCAGTGCGTGTCCTGTGGGAGATATATCTTGATTCCTCATCCTTTTTTCAGAGCAGCAAAATCAACATCACAAGCCTTCATGGCTAGAATCAACTGTTGTGGGTTTTCTGTGGTCTGGTAGTTTTTGCTTCTAACGTTTTGCCCACATGTGTGACTGGCTGGCATCTATGGCACGGATGCCAGCCATAGATGCGGGCAAGATATTAGGAGACCATGGTAACACAGCCCAGAAAACCTGCAACGGTCAGCAACACTAGTCTTTATTTAGAAAGTGCATCAAACAATCACTACGGCTGATTCTGCATGGGCCAAAAACAGCGGTGTGAAAACGATGTGAAAACAGTATAAACCCTTTTACATCATTTTAAACCCTTTTACACCATTTTCACATTGTTTTCACACTGCTGTTTTTGGCCCATGCGGAATCAGCCTACAGTTTGGGAGTCCCTTTTCCTCTCTTCTAAATTTCTTCTCATCTTGGGCACATTTGCTTGTGACCCAGTTATGTGTTTGAATTTGTTTTCACTGTTATAGTTTTAACGCTAATTCTTATAAGTCTTCTGATGACTGTTCATTTCCTGCTGTATCAGTTGTGTCTTTAAGGGAAACATTACTGTCTTCTGCCTTCCACACAAGCACAAAGAAAAGCATCATTATGGACATTGCTGTGTCCTTTGAGACCCAGGTTAACCATTTAACCATCTAGGCTGTTTGCATATTGCTCAGTTTCTCCATTATACACTGTATGCAGCAATTTGTGTATGATATCTGCTCTGTTTGGTGTATCCTGGTTTTAATTTCACAACCACATAAATGTAGTGCAAATGCTCAGTCATACAAACAATCCGTTGCATAACAATGGGGATTTTTTCGTCATTTAAATTTTTTTCCCCAAATGCCTCTTATCACAAACATATCTGTGGTGGTTTCTGCATGATGGGACTTTTTTTTTTACCACAGGTGATATACTGTGTCAGTATGACATGCATGATGTGATTAAGTACTATTGCTGGCAAACGATGAATTTGCAATGATTGGTGATCTTGAAAGCAGGTCGTCTTTCAAATCCTGTATGTTTAGGAAGGGTTCTTCTAAGCACAATAAACCAATGCAGTTATTTGTGTATTATTACCAAAGCACCAATTAAGAACTACTCATTGCTTCTCACTCTCACTACTACTTTTAAAGGTGAAACTGAAAACAAAAATCTGCCTATTTCAGCTGCACCAAAAATGATAGTACCCTAGACTTACAGCTGTGTTTTTTGCTCAAACGAGACAGTTCAAGAAGGAAGGCGAGCAATCCTTAAAAGTGTGAAATCAAAAAGTTTACAAACCCTGAAGATCCTGTATGGTCAGACAATTCATTTCATCATCTTCAAGTCTAACACAGCTTCCTCCTGAGAAGTGACATTTATCCTGTTGTTACTTCTGTCAGGCAACTAGGCCATGCATTATTATTTTTTTGTGGTGGTTGTGCAGTTTTCATTTTTAGGTGTTCCTGTCTTATCCACAGGATGGTTTAAATATTCCAAAACTGAGTCTGTTTTGTGATCTGCTGCCAATACAGGTTTCTGTTCTAGTGAGAGAATGATGTGATGCATCTCAAAGTAGTGGTGGCTACACTCAGAGACCTCAAGACCTTCTTCTGGAGGGAGTGGGACTCTTGATATAGGTGATTCCCATCTATGCATCAAAGAAGCGGAACAAAACTTCTTTATGTCAAAAGAGTATGGGAGACCTCTTTCTCCTCCCTTAAGTGGGAGGAAGCAGCTACTCACCTGCATGGTCATGCAGGCAGAAGAGCAAACTGTTGGAGATGAACAGATCCAGTGAGAAGAACCAGCTGCACAACTCAGCCACATTTTGGAGGATACAAATGCCAGAACCTCTGCACCAGCAAGCATCTGCAATGGAGGAGTCAGGGAAATGGTGCTCAGCCACAGAACATAGCAGAGATGTCTCCCCTGCCTCCCAGACACAATTTTCTAGATGTCCTCTTGAAATAGCAAGTTGGCTAAGGCAGTGGCGTACCTAGGCAAACTGGAGCCCTAGGCAAAACCTAAGTTTGATTCCCCCCCCCATGGGCAGCCACCCTCTCCCGCCGTGACCAAACAAAGATTTTTTCTACCAGGTTGTTTCAAAGTCACCATCACATTATAGAACATGCCCCAACTTACAAATCTAAACACAGCAGAAATATTTTTGAAAACGTTTTCAAAATGCTTTCAAAATGTTTTATTACTGCTATCCAGTCCCCCCAATTGGGGGAAACAGCATCACTTTCAATGTTATTTAAATTGGGGACCCCAGATTCTCCCTTTAAGGTGGATTTAAAAGGAGAATCTGTGGTCCCTAGTTTAAACAAGTGATGCTGGAATCCACCCCCAAACATCATTATTTTCAATGGTGTTTAAATTAGGGAGCCCAGATTCTCCTTTTAAATCCACCTTAAAGGGAGAATCTGGGGTTCCCAGTTTAAACAACATTGAAAGTGATGCTGTTTTGGGGTGGATTATCCCCCCACCCTGAAACAGCATCACTTTCAATGTTTAAACTGGGGACCTCAGACTGTCCTTTAAATCCATGCCAAAGGGGGTGGATTTAACAACAACAACAACAACAACAACAACCTTTATTAGACATTGAGATTATAAAAGAAAGAAAGAAAACAAGCATTGGCTGGAAGGGGTGGATTTAAAAGGAAAATCTGGGGAAATTTAGGGGGTGCCTGCTGTCAGGGGTGCAATTATTAAGATAGCAGCACCAAAATTTCAGAGTATCTTTGTGAGACGCTATTGATGATACCACCCAGGTCTGGTGAAGTTTGGTTCAGGGGGTCCAAAGTTATGGACCCTCAAAAGTGTAGTCCCATCTCCTATTAGCTCCCATTGGAAACAATGGGGGATGGGGCACCCCCTTTGGGAGTCCATAACTTTGGACTCCCTGAACCAAACCTCACCAAACCTGGGTGATAGAATCAGGAGAGTCTCCCGAAACATCCCTGAAATTTTGGTGTTGCTAGCCTAAAAACTGCGCCCTCTGCAGGCCAAAAACGGAAAAACACTGAAAATACAAAAAATCCCACAAACGAACCTGCAGTTTTTGCGCCCCCCACAAGGCGGCGCCCTGGGCAACTGCCCACTTTGCCCAATGGGAGGAACGCCTCTGGGCTAAGGAATGTCACATTGGAGGAGCTTAAAGCCCTGCAAAAGAAGGGCTTGTGTCCCCCCTCGCCATGCACGACTTGGGAAAATATTGTTCTAATTCCTCCTCCAGATCACATCCCCCTTCTTGCCTCAGATTGTTTAGAAAGGGGAACAGGGAGGACTCCTTAGGCAGGGGGTGGAAAAATCTATGGGAGTGCATAGATCCCATCCTTCTGATAGGGATCCTGAAGCAAAATGGAATCAAACACGGGAGATATTAGTTCCAGAGTAACTCAAATTTCTCTAATCAAGAGGCTGTTGAGCTATTGGCCAAGAGTGCAGAAGCAAGTAGAGATCCATTTGTTGCTCACAGACATTTCCTTAATTCTTTACTCCAAATGAGTCTGTTTGCAGAGGCAAGTCTTGAGAGTCTATCCTGTTACTGTCATTCAGATCCCCCATTTCCTCCTTGTACCGCGTGTAGGTCAATTTAGGCTTTTATATGCATTCCGAATTTAGTGTAGTGGTTAGTGTTGGACTAGGATCTGGGAAACCCCGGTTCGAATACTCACTCCTCCTTGGCAACTTGCCTGGTGCCCTTGGGCGAGTCCCACTCTCAGCCTTGACTTTGGCAAGTATTTGGGTGAGAGACCTCCAAGGAATACCAAGGGCGTAACGCAGAGGCAGGCAACGGCAAGCCACATCTGGTTGTGTATTGCCTTGAAAACCCTACTGGGTCGCCAAAAATCAATTGTGACTTGGTGACAAAAACCCCAAAGCTGATAAAAAGGAAGAATTGACTCTACTTGAAATTAATGCCATTAAGTATAGAAAGGAATAAAGACGTTAAGTGAGATTGTCTCAAATGCTGAGCAAAAAAAGACGGGAGGAGGATGAAGTAAAATGCAGTCTTATTAACTTAGGCCTCATTTTTTTCCTCCTTTTCAACAGTGAATAAAGAGGTTGGTGGAATAATTTTAAGGATGCCCAATTTCAGTCTGTATGTTTTTTGTGCTACTTTTAAAAAGACCCGTTCCCTCATTTAAGTGCCATTAGGCCTGCTACTTGGTGGAGAGCTCTGGTATCCTCATACTGGAAGGTTCCCAGGGAATTAATTGATAGTCTTTTTGCCTGTAGTTAGGAGAGTCTTTTTTGTTACGCCCATTCTGAGCAGCCATCCCTGGAAGTTGCACCCTCTTGTACTTCAGATGATTCCTTATTTAAAGGCTGCCCAATGTCAGTTGCATGCTTAAGGGGGAAAAAAGGAAGGCCTTTTTGCGCTCAGTGTATGGGAGTTGATGGCTAATATTATATATATTTTAACTGTGATGTATGAATTTTATTTTAAGCCATCTTCAGTGTTTTTAAATAGAAAGGAAGACATACGTCTGCTAATAAACAAACAAATTGTCATCCTGATGACTCAAACTGGAGACTAGATTTAGAGAAGAAAAACCTTTGATCCTAACGTCTTTTCCTGCCTAAAAAAGGCTCATTTAGGTTAACTTCTGAATATCAGTTGCATGCATATTAACTTTTCCAAATCTTGAGCTATTTAACTAGTTTCCTGTTAAGGGGAGCACATTTCAGCAAAGCAGATAGTAAATATAGATACATATGTGTGCTGGTAGCACAGAATTCATGAAAAATGAATACTATACTTCCTTGATATATTTTTTTTCTATCGTAGAAGAACAGAAATTGGTTTTTCATACCCTGCTTTTCTCTAAAGGAGTCTCAAAGTGGCTTACTAACACCTCCACCACCACCCCCATCCAGGTGGGGTTGAGAGTTCTGCGAGAACTGTGACTAGCCCAGATCACCTAGCAGGCTTCATGTGAGGAAGTGGGAAAACAAATCTGGTTCACCAAATTAGAGTCCATCACTCTTAACTATTACCCTATGCTGGCTGCTATTTAAAATTTTGAAAGGTGTGGAGGAAGATGAGAATTTGCTAGTTTTCAGTAGACAAACATTGCCTACATTTTTTTCTTGAAAAAAGGCATTTAATTTAATTCCAGTGAAATGTTTGAATCCTAGAATGTATATAGCCCTTAATAATCAAGTAACAGTGTTATAGAAAGTAGGGTTTTCAGAAGGATTTACAGCTCATTGGAGAATGTGGAAAAGTTCTCTGATTAATGAACAAGCCATGACATAGGAATACGTGTTTCCTGCTTTAGGCATGTTGAGAAACATTCCTCTGATGAACTGGTATCTAGTTAAAAGAATTGGAAGCAGAGGTTAGGAGTAAATGGGCAGTTCTTAGGATGAGGAAAAGAAAGAATAATGCTCAGAAGATCCAAGTTGGAATCGAGATATAATATGAAGTCGGGGTGGGTAGTAAAGCTAGCCAAATTTGTGGATGACAATGACAACCCACACAGACTATGAAGCTCCTAAAGTTCTCCAGAACGGGTGAATGAATATCAATATGCTAGTGAGATTTTGTTGGTGGTTTGCTATAGCCATTCCACTGAGAGAGCAAAAGTAGACTTTCAGGTTATCTTCTTCACAACATGCCCCAATGCATATGGGTTTTTTCTTCCTACTGTGGTCTCCTGAAGCCCAGCAAAATCTTTCTGTAGGTCACAGAAGGCTGAGGGAAAGGTCTGCTTCCACAAGCAGAACATCCACAGGATACAGGCTAACACAAGTAGCTTTCAAGCAGTTCACATGGTAGCAAATAGGTCTGATGTAAAAGTACTTATTTCAAAAAGGTATCACAGAACTGATAAAGGTATACGTCAAGGGTTTTTATTGCAAGGAAAGCCATTTTGAGACTTTTCATAGAGGATTTTTTATTGAAAGCAATGGAGACTGGAGAGTAGATGTAGCATAAACAAGGTCATATTAAACATTACTTTTCCTACAGAGACATGTTTTGGGGGCATTTGGATATTTAGTATACTTTTTGGGTATTCAGTATACTTCCATGTATTCTTCACTATGCACCGAAGAAAATAGAGGAAGAATAACACATTCAGCATTTTGTTAGGACATTATTTTCCAAGTATTTGTAGGAGTAAGGTTATCCGTTGGCATTAGCACAGCATGCCTAGTATTCTCTGATGCTCTTTGGCATGGTCTCTGGTATTTCATGGAGTATGCAATGGGTAAATAATGTTCTTTAATGGTTCATGTATTTGAAGTGTGAACTATTAAAGAACCATGAATGAACATATCAGATAGTCATTTTGCACATGCATGTTCTTGCTAGCTGATACAATAAACTAATTCAAGTAGAACTACTTGGTTTTCTGTGAAGCTCAACAAATTAAAGCCTTGTTTTGGTCCCCCCCCCCCCCCTTGGAATTATTTCACACAATATAAGACACACGTGGCTTTTGTAATAAATTATTGATAGTACTGGTGCTTGAAAAGAGCAGTCCTGTGCAGAGTTATTCCAATTCAGATTTCAGCAGAATTAGATTGGGATAATGTTGCGGCGGATTGCACTTATGAATTATCTAAAGTGATGCATTTCATAGGAATAGAACTTGTGTGGGAACAGCTCAAAACATCATTATATTATAAATATTTTAGAACGTTTTAACAAATTAATCAAGTTCTTTTCACGTAAAAAAACCTGCAAGTACAAAAAAATGAATTTGCCGCAAAACCTCATTCAAGGCTCTGAGTGCTTCCACCTTGTGAGTTAAGCTTGTGGTACTCTCCATGGCTCACATTTGTAATTATCATCAGCCAAAAAAGCAACCGTTATATTCATCCCTGGCAGGAGACCTGCAGCTTGCTTGGTTCTTCAGAAGTAGCTATTTCAAAGTAGGAACCACTTGCCAATGACAAGCTCCATTAGGTCCCTTGCCCACTTCTTCAAACATGTAGGTGTTAAATGGGGAACTAGTGCTGAGAAGAGGCACCTGTGGCATGTCAGAGAGCCATAGGTGGCTCCTGAGTCAGTGGGTGAATGTCACTGATTAGACCGATGCTGACCTTTGACAAGACCCTTTCTGTGGTGGTGACCTGCTCTATGGAATGCCCTCCATAGGACACTATACCCAGGATCTATAAGATCCACGTTGGAATTCCTCCCCTGTCATCAAAACGTGTTGGTTTACCTTGTTCCAGTTACTCTGAGCCAAACTCAATGGGATGGTGAACTCCATGTTGGCCATAATTTCTCCCTCTCGTTTAGTGTGGCTGGCTGTCTCAGCTCAGTGTACCTCACAGGATAGTTTCTTTGATGATAAAATGAATAGAATAGAATAGAATAGAATAGAATAGAATAGAATCTTTATTGGCCAAGTGTGATTGGACACACAAGGAATTTGTCTCCGGTGCATATGCTCTCAGTGTACATGAAAGAAAAATACATTTGTCAAGAATCATAAGGTACAGCACTTAATGATTGTCATATAGGTCTAGTAAGCAATCAGGAAACAATCAATAGTAATGAAAACATAAAATGTAAAATTATAAATTAAAATAAAATAAAATGTCAGCACAGGCTATAGTCATACAGTCATAAGTGGGAGGAGAGATGGAGTAATAGGAATGATGAAAAAAAGTAGTTACGCAGTAATTATATAATAAGTATATAATAAATAGTTTAACATTATCGAGGGAATTATTTGTTTAACAGAGTGATGGCATTCGGGGAAAAACTGTTCTTATGAAGTAGGGAACAGTGTTGTAAGCTGTGTCGGTTTGCCAGTGGAGGGAAGAGTATGCTATAAATTATCTTAATAAATAAAACTTGAGTAGATGCCCATTTTGCATCTAGTACAATATTTGTTTTCCTAAGTCTGTTCATGTGTGCATCACATAGCGGGACATTCTTATGCTCAGAGATGTTACAGGGCCTGCAAATAGAGCCCATTGCCCAGTCATCAAATATTGGGTTTTGTTCCTTGTTGTTTGTCATGCAAATAGGAGAGAGTATAAATTACCAAGAATTGGAGTGCACTGTTGTTATAATTAGAGGAGAGTACCAAACAGTGACTTTGTAATCTGCTTTTCACTAACATAGTGTTTGAATAGAAACCTGGACTGTTGTATATGTGCTAATGATTATAATAAAAGGCCGCCTTCCTAGCCAAACATTCTTGCCCATGGCTGTAAAAGATTTTGAGCAATGCATGACTTGTGTCAATGTGAGCATATTAACAATTGTTCTCTCTTTTTCCCCTGTAAATTGAATGACCAAATTGAAATCTTTAGAAATGCTATAGGCTAAACAAGAGGCAAAGTAGTTTCTAGGAAAGCTACTTAAAATCTTTTGATCTTTCTGTTTCTGAAGTGATGCCCCGTGGAGATAGTTGTCCTTGAATAAAAAATAGGTACATGTGGTACACTAGTATGTCCTTTCAGAACTAGAAAAAACCCTTTATATTGAGCAAACAATGGTTATTGTATTGGCACCCTTGGACAGAAGATTATGCAGTAATTTGGAGTAACAGCATTCAAGTCTTCTAATTTTACAGGTCTCTATATTGTTTTATTCAACCACTGAGCTGGTTCAAAAAGATGCAGCTAATGCATTTAAATTAATAAAACATCTCAAATTTTATTTTGCCACATTCAATTCCACATCTGGCTCTCAAAGAGATCTCCCCAGCAAAGGTGGCTTTTCCTCCACGGGGAACTAGCATCGGTCTTTTCCTTAACTACCCTTGCTGACCCTCCTTGATCTTCCCTCTGCATTGCAGCTGTACTGTTGCCTCCCTAAAGACTTTGCTGTTTCTCTACCTCTTTTCCCTGAGCAGGGTATTGTAGGCTGGCAGTGAGGCTTCCTTATATGAAGTACTTATTATAGTGCTATGAGGAACTAAACGAATTTTCTTCTGTCCCCAGCTCTTGAGCATCCTACATAATTCTCCCCATGTGCAAAGCAAGGGTTTTGCAAATCAAGACAGACACATCTTTTTATTATTATAGATTTAATTCATGTAGACCCTGCCCTTTCTCCTCAGTGTACACTAAATGGCTGTCATCATTCTCCTGTTTGCCATTTTGTCCTCACACCAACAACCCTGTGAGGTAGGTTAGGCTGAGTGTGTGTGACCAGCAAAGGAACATCTGGGCCAGGATGTTCCAACTTTGTTCATTTTTGGCAGTCCAGCCCCATGATCATCCTGGAGTTGGTGGCCACTTCTGAGACTTGTAGAGTTATTTTCTGTCGATGATTTATCCATGCCATGAATGGATAGATGTAGATCTTTTTATTATTATAGCTTGATAGTCAAACATTTGTTTTGGTTTGTTTTTGCAAAGTGTGTTATTTTTGAAAGGGAATTCCTAGTTATCAGAAGCTACTAGTTAAATGCTCACTGTGTATGGCAGTCAGTCAGTTGTGGGAGGTGACCCCAGTGGAACTCAGATAAATTAATAAAGCATAGTGGATTTCATTGAACACGATATCATTTGAAAAGACGCCAAGGAGAAAATTAGGAAAGTACAACTTCACTGGATGCACTCTTTTCACATTCCTTAGTCACTGACTCTAGGAAGTCAGCCTGTATATTACTATGTAAAACACACTTCAAATTAAACTGTGGGGCAAGTTAAACCTGTTAAATATTATGTATTGAGGCATATGTGGAATGTGGAGCTGTAGAAGATGAAGGGTTGACAACTAGATCATGTCACTCAGTCATTTTGGCTGTGCCCTTTTGTCTGGTGGATGTGAAGAAAAGAAATGGAAACATCTGCATTTTTTACAAGTCTAAAATTAATGGTTTACAATAGAACATGAACAGTTCCTTTCCTTAGCAACTGTGAGGTCATCTGGACAGTTTTATTTTATTGTGATTTAAAATTAAACAGCTTTAAGCAGTGGACATAATAATGTCCCCTGTTCACACAGATGTCAACATACATTCTTTCAAACTGCCCGCTAAACTTTTTCAGATGTTGAGGAGAATATGGTGACCCCTGGTTGCCTGAAGACCAGACACCTTTATATGTTTGTGTGTGTGTGCGTGCGTGTGTGTGTGGTTTAAATCTGAACCTAATATATGTGTGTGCGTGTGTGTATATGGTTTAAGTCTAAGCATCTTGCTTTGCAGTAATGAAGTAAGATCAATATTTATGATAACAAATCTTTATCAGAAAATGCCTTTACTTTAAATCTTCGTCTCTTCAGCTAATTTCTCAACACTTGCAGTTTAAATGAGTATTGGTGGTTATAAGTGATTTCACAACCCAGTTATTGTATTGTCGAAGGCTTTCACGGTCAGAATCACTAGGATGTTGTGGGTTTTCTGAGTTTCTTCAGATGATCTTATAAAAGTTTAGCATGCAGTTTGAAAATACTACTGGAACAAGGCCATACAGCCCAGAAAACCCTCAACATCCATCCCAGTTATTTTTCAGGAATCGCAGAGCAACGAAATATGTGGGCATTCTTATCAGATGAATGGCTTCACAGCTTCCGTGCTTTTTCTTCTGTCAGGCTGTGAAGTTTTTGTGACGTAACTTCTATGTGAATTATTAACATTTGTGAGAACTGTTGACATTCTCTACATTTATTCCGCAAAGTAAGCCCAGTTCAAGCTTTACCCTCTCCGCTGATCTTCTGTGGTTGGCTCCCATTGCATCTGTAAAGCCCGTGACTATTCCTAGTGGGAACTCAACGAGGAGGCCAGCAATAATAAGTGTATTCATACTCATGTTGCTCATAAGATCAAGGGAATCAGCAGTGGGTGTCAAAGCACTTTTTCCCTGGCAAGGTTGGCACTTGTCACCATCAGCTCTCCATACTTGGACGCAGCCATGCAAATTGCTGCTTGCATTACAAATGCAGTTTTGCCCCTTCTGCCTTCCCACTGCAGCCTCCCAACCCACATGGCTGTTCATTTGCACAGACCCTGCATCCCCAGGAATTAGATCCATATTCAGGAACCTCTGAGCCACAGCTTCTGCCACAAAAAAAAATATCAGCACTACTCTCTGCCTGAGGGAAATTGACATAACAGTTTCAGCAGAAGTGAAATTGACTTAAGTGTTATGACAGTGACAGAGGGCTACTATACGAGACATTTTAAATGAAGGGGAAAGAAATGTGGTACAAAACACACAGATCTGAACGTCTGTTGGCCCGTCTTCCTTGGGAGTAGAAATGCTGGAGATGGAGATTTGGGGGCTTGTAAATAAGGCCACATGTACCTTAGAAATTGCTTGTAAGATTTTATTTCTAGTAAAGTGAACGCATGGAAGGGGAGAAGTAAGGAATACCTTGCTGGCATCAGCCAAATTACTTCCTGGATAAATTTATTGTCTTCTTCTTGTAGGAATAAATAGCCCTATAGGGCAGTGGTGGCGAACCTTTGGCACTGCAGATGTTATGGACTACAATTCCCATCAGCCCCCTTATAGCATGGACAATTTATTTTATTTATTTATTTATTCGTTCCACTTTTATACCGCCCTCCCCCAAGGGGCTCAGGGCGGTTTACAACATAATATAAACAAACGGATAAAGCAAAATAAAATAATGTTAAAAATTCATCAGATTAAGAATGCAGCGTTCTAAATTCATAATCAATTTAAAAACAGATGGCGTTAGACCATTAACTCCTCAACTCCTCTGAGAGGAGGGAGACTTGGGCGGATCTCAGGTTGTTAATGGGCACCTATCCCAGCAGCCGGCCTCCCCAAAAGCCCGGCGGAATAACTCAGTCTTGCAGGCCCTGCAGAACTCGTTTAGGTCCCGCAGGGCCCGGACAGCTGGTGGGAGAGCATTCCACCAGGCAGGGGCCAGGGCCGAAAAAGCCCTGGCCCTAGTGGAGGCCAGCCGCATCATAGAGGGGGCGGGGATCTCCAGTAAATTGGCCTCTGCCGAGCGCAGAGACCGACGTGGGACATATGGGGCCAGACGGTCCCTGATTGGCCATGCTGGAAGGGGCTGATGGGAATTGTAGTCCATAACATCTGGAGTGCCAAAGGTTCGCCACCACGGGCCTAGGGTCAATACAACCAGAATCAGTGCATGATACCCTTGCTTAGTTTGTTTCTGTTGTGTATTATTATATATGATGCAACTGATAGGCTTTGGGAGGTGCATTCTGTGAGTCCCTGCATGGAGGAATAAATGCCATAAATAAATTAAAAAATGCCATAAATAAATTAAAAAAAATAAATACAGTTGCTGTGCTTTGTGACAGAAGACAGTCAGACTGATGATAGACTTTGAAATACACTTTCCAGGTTTTCTCTGTTTTATTGATATCTTTATAGATGTTTATCCTGTCTTTCCAAATAATCTTGTTCAAGTCAGAATACAAAAGAAAAAAGCATAGGTGGTAATAAATAATCATATTAAAAATTCCTGTCAATAATATACTCCAGTTTCCCCACATCGAAGAAAACTATGGGACCGCTAGAGCTTATGGCCGCATGGTGGTGGATCTGCGT
Source organism: Sphaerodactylus townsendi (assembly GCF_021028975.2). NCBI lineage: Eukaryota > Metazoa > Chordata > Lepidosauria > Squamata > Sphaerodactylidae > Sphaerodactylus > Sphaerodactylus townsendi. Next base: position 72,341,866 of record NC_059433.1, read on the forward strand.
CTGTAGAATAATGGAGGGAAAACATTAACATCCCCCCCCCCCCGCCAGATCATGGTGCCTTCAGGGATTTAATGGATGTGATATACCATGCTGGAAACAAGAACTCTGCCCTATTCCGAAATTATGCTTGAAAGTCAAGCTGCCCTTTCCTAGCAGAGTTCTGTTATTTGCTTTCCTGCTAATTGTTGCCATCTGTGTCAAAGCGGAGGGCAGATTGTGGAAGCTCTGTGTGTGGAGAGCTTGTTTCAAATTGTGAACAATAGGTTAGAAAGATGGGAGTAAGCTGGCATTTCCTTCTGCTTCTAGTGATGGCAGCCGAACAGTGAAGGTTTCCTCCACAAATGGACACCCATTATTTGTGTGGTAAGGAAGAAGACAGGTAGTAATTATGGTGCTTAGCCTGATTGTTCCTCCTAGTGAGTGAGTATCCTTTCTCTCTCTGAGAAGACACCTTAAATCTGGATTACTCCCACTGCCTGCTCAGTGGGGCAGGGCTAACTTCTATAGGTTTCTTTTTGTCTCTGGTTCCTGCCAGGATCTTGTCCAGTTTGTCTCTGAATAATCTCCCATATTGAAAAGGATAAACCGGCACAGTGAGCTTGGAATGAAGATCTGCTTGCCAGACTCTCAGCCACAGAGATTTTTTCCTTATCCCTTCTTCCCTTCTATCTATGTCTTATCTCCTCCCCATTAGTTTTGTGGTCACTCCCATCAACATTTAATTGTAAATGCTACCAAGAAGACGAGGCTACTGAATTTAGATGAGACTGAAGTGCACCTCCATATTGTGCAGTTACATTTTAATCCTAAATTTTAAGCTATTTATATTGTATTCATTGTGACATTTTTATATATTGGAAACCACCCTGAACCCGAAAGGGGAAGGGCAGTGTAGAAATTACGTAATAAATCAATACAATTAAGAGCACACCTTGGGATGGAAGACGCCACCTTTGAACAGGTTGCAGAGGTCATAATATCGCGTGATTCTTCGGCTAAGAATGTCACTTCCTTCAGGAGTCGGTTGGGTCCTTCAGCTGTTCTTTTGTTAGCACTGGGAATGAACTGGCTCAGCTTTCTGGCTTAAATGATTGAGGCCCTAGAAATCAAGGCTGCTGTGGCTGCTGCTCTGATGGTCACTGTCGTGACCTTTTCTGGCCAATAAATGACTAATGCAATAAAATGACAAGGGAAGGCAGATGATATACCTATACTTTCTCTAAAATAGCTGCTCTTCCCTGTTACCTAACATTTTCCTATGCAATAACATAGTTTTCAGCTTATTCTTGTTAATGTTCTGTGTATGCTATATCCTTCCTGTCACTGATCTAGCTTGGGAAGCACACAAAACTGAGTTTTAGGGTTTCCCATGCAGGAGACAGGAAATGACTAATTTAGCCCTGCCTCCTTGAGCAGCTAATGGAAATAACCCAGATTCAAAATGCCCTCCTCACCTCAGAGCAGAAGGAATCCCCACAATGAGGATCCAAGGTTCTGTTTTCTTGGTTTTCAGTCTTCCCTGTGAGATAACAAGCAGCACGAGCTCCACCAATCACAGGACTGACTTCCATTTCTGGCATGGGTTACCATGCTGGGATTCAAAAAAAGCAGAAGGTCTTGTACCCAGAATTCTGTGCAGGAAGAACAAAATGGTGCCCAAGAAAATGCTGAAAATGCTGCTGTTGGTGAAGCAATAACTCTGTTTTGAGTGGCATGGAGTTCCTAACAATACATGGTAACTTATGCGTGAGTTGTCAAGATTAAGGTAGATTCATGTCTAATTTCACTGAGAAAAACCTGGTCATAGATTCCAAAGCTAGTATTTTAAAAGATTAAGAAACACACAGTTGTCATTCTGTAACAGATTATTCCCCTCTTGATGAATAACAGAAAATCCTCCCCTACTTTTCCTTTCCTCTAATGACAATGTAAAAGAATTATTCCATCCCATGATTATCAAAAGATCAAAAATACATAGGCAACAGGGTGCGGAAGGAAGCACTTTCGCATATGGTGCAATCCCAGCGAAATCTCCTTATCGTGCTTGTCTTCCATATGTTCCTTTTGGAAACACAGACTTCTTTTTTTTTGTTCTGCATACCTAACAATAAAGCCTGGTTCAGTATACTATATACGGTATTTTAGTATAACAATTCAGAGTATTTCTGAAAGTGAACATTATGATGATCCTTATGATTTTGTCCACAGTTAATGCCATAATGTGTATGATTATACACTACTGAGCATTCACATTATAAAGTTATAAACTATCTCTAAGCCCGTTAACCAGCCAATTGCACCTTTTCCCACCCCTATTCGTGTGTGTGGTTGATTGCCTCACTTCCTGTCCTTGATAGCTGAAGGATAATTTTGCTATTCATCAGCAGTGCGCTATAAAATACTGCGAATGAACAATATGTGTGATTATATTAAATGGAAATTGTACACTATGCCATTAAGAATTAGCAGCAAAACAGTCTCCAGCTTTTCTGCATTTTATAATGAAGAGGTTCTTTCATATATCTCATATGCTAGAATTTGGGTTTAATTTCTCAGAAATATTTGCACAAGGAGTTGGTGGAGCCAACCCTTTCCCATATTTATCCTCCTCCAGCAGCTTGCTATTTATCCTGAAAATCCTGAGTGACAGTTGGCACATCAGTTGTGATGCCTCCCGAAAAAGGGTAATCTTGCCACAGTCATCCATGCTTCAGTAATGAGTCCAGGCTAGACTCTTATAATGCAATATCAGCTGGGCTCGCCTAGAATACAGTAGCAGGTTGTGATCAGGGACTCATTGCTGTATGTGTATTTCAACAACAACAACAAACCATGTTTCCCCGAAAATAAGACCTACCCCGAAAATAAGACCTATCATGATTTTTCAGGATTTTTGGCTTAAAATATAAGCCCTACCAGTAGTTACAGATCAGGATGCTGTGATCCAGCAGGGTCCCTGCCAGTGAGGATGCATCTTGCATCACACATGTCGGGGAAGCATCAGGGCTGCCGAGAGCCCGCCTTAATGAATTGTGAAGGTACCGTATTTCTCCTAAAATAAGCCCTGATGCATCTTTTGGTGCAAAAATTAATATAAGACCCTGTCTTATTTTCGGGGAAACACAGTATATAAAAGGCTGCTATCAAATTGCAGTGAAGTCATGGTGATGCTAGAACCATTAGAGCTTAAGGATCTTCAGTAGCTTCCAGCTGGTTTCCAGACACAATTCAAGGTCCTGCTTCTGACCTTTACATCAATTTCACCAAACTCCTAGTTCCATAATCTAGACCAGTGGTTCTCAACCGTCCTAATGCCGCGACCCTTTAATTCAGTTCCTCATGTTGTGGTGACCCCCAACCCTAACATGTATCCAATTTACAGATGGAGAACACTGATGCAGAGAGTCTTAGGCGACCCCTGTGAAAGGGTTGTTCGATCCCCAAAGGGGTCCCCCAGATTGAGAACCACTGATCTAGACCCGTATTTGTCAATGAAAATTTCCTGACCCTCAGGATTTTTCAGAGCATGAAACAGGCTCCTGGGGAAAAGGGGCACAGCTAATGACCAGATTCACAAATTTGTCTCCTATCTTTTCCACAAGATCTAAATATGGAGGTTCACTGAGCATCTAAAAATTAGAGAATTGATTTTAAAACTGTTTATTAATCACCCTTTAGTAAATTGTAATTCTGGATCAAGTGGGAGCAGTGAGATCTGGCCCTCTTACCATGCCTTCCTTTCCTTGGTAATGCTACCCTAGCCTCTATTTTTAATCCATATTGTTTTCTACAAATGACCTCAAGGATATATATGTGATGCATCTGGGTTAACTTATAACTATTATCTCCTTGTTTCCCCCCAGTTACCCATAATCATTCATTGAAAGGACTGGAGTGGGGGTGAAGAAAGCAGCTTATAATTAGTACGAAGTTAGGGTTAAAGTATATTAAAGGGTGGCTGATCTGTGTCAGAGGCATATGGGTATCCTCTCAAGGCATACAAGCAAGATACTTAACTTAAGGCACTTTGCTGAACTGGGACCATGTTGGGTGAGAGGAGACCGACTATAAAAGCAGACAGAAGCTACTGAGTCTTAGAATTTCAGTATCAAGACGTCCTTCAGCAGGGCAGCTGGCAAGTGCTTTTGGTAATTAGGAAAAGATCCCTATTCCATTACTATTTCAGACCTAGGGTTTGTTTGTTTTTTTGGAAAAAAGTTACATTCACTTATTTGATGATGACCTATCCTAGTAACTTGAATGTTAATTCTGCCAGACCTTTCAGTAGGTTTTGATACCATCAGCAGAAGTAACCTTCTGAAATAGTGGGCCAAGTAGAGAGTTGGTTTCATGGTTCTGTCTGTGGTTGGCCCACCGTGTTGAGGACTATGGCAATGCTACTTCACCTACTATGTTTCCCAGGGTCCTATTTTTTCCTGTGAACATAAGAACATAAGAACTAGCCTGCTGGATCAGACCAGAGTCCATCTAGTTCAGCACTCTGCTACTCGCAGTGGCCCACCAGGTGCCTTTGGGAGCTCACATGCAGGATGTGAAAGCAATGGCCTTCTGCTGCTGCTGTTGCTGAGCACCTGGTCTGCTAAGGTTTGTTAGTAGTTTGTTTTCAGTCCCAATTCAAAGTGCTGGTTGATCCTTCTTGATCTGAGATTGCAAATGCCTTAGCAGACCAGGTGCTCGGGAGCAGCAGCAGCAGCAGAAGGCCATTGCTTTTGCATCCTGCATGTGAGCTCCCAAAGGCATCTGGTGGGCCACTGCGAGTAGCAGAGTGCTGGACCAGATGGACTCTGGTCTGATCCAGCAGGCTGTTTCTTATGTTCTTATGATTGGCAAAACCCAGCATAGTCTATCTGCCAATATATGAAGATCAGTTGTTGCTTTTGCTTTATCTTACTTCATTTACATTCCACATTTCTTCTCAGTGGGGACCCAGAGTGGCTTGCATAATTCTCCTCTCCATCATCATTGGAGGGGGTCCACCATGTCCTTTTTAACAGAGAAGTAAAGTGAGACATTTTCTTCCCTTGGGCTATCTGTCTGTCTGTCCCTCTCCCTAGCTTCCTTCAGGGGCAGCTGAATTTGGCCAGTCGCTTTTTGGCTAGTATTCTTATCCTCCTCTGAATGTTTATTGTGTTACTATTTGATGCGGAACTCTTTTTATTGATTTAGAGTTGCCTAGAAGCCCGGAGGGAAATGTCCTGTCCTTTAGCAAGAGGCTTAATGTGAGGAAGTAAGCAGGTGAATGTTTTCATAGCATGGAAGTAAATAATACTGGCTCGTAAATAATATCCCATTAAGCCTGTATTACAGGGACAGAGATGTTTTTACTTCAGGCCATTGGAAACCCTATTATTAATGGTGTTTTGTTTTGTTCTAAGATGCCTTAAGCACATTTTTGAAGAAGTGGAATACAAACATTTTATATAAATAAGTGTGCAGTTCCACAGAAAATGTGCAGTTCCTCATTAAAAAAAATACCTATTTCCATGGTTCACTCTCAGTTAAAATTAAACACTTTCAGAAGGCAGCACCCAATACAACTAGCAAATCATAGCAATTTACAGAAGTTACTTGGTTAGGAACTAAGCATGTTAGGAGACACAGGTCAGCCTCTGATAACAGCAGCTCTGAGTCTTCTCCTCTTCCTTTCTAGTAATGCCTGTAATAAAAACAAAACACATGAGCTTAGTATGTGTTACTGTAAAAGAGAAGAGATGTGTGACTGCTGTTTTCAACTGCAGCCACATCTCCAAAATAATCAAATACCTGCTGAATCATTGGCACATCATGTTCAGGCTTCTGTTTCACACACTAGCTAACAGAACCTAAATAGACCAGGGCCTTTCCTGAATTTTTCCTCCTAGCACTGGCATTTGGAATTTGACAACCTCTGGATGTGGAAGGTCTCTTTAGTCAGCATGGCTAGTGACCACTGATGGATAACCCTCCATGAATAGGGTTGCCAACCTCTAGATAAAACCTGGAGATCTCCCAAAATGGCATACCATTCCTTCAACAAAATGGAAAAGGCAAAGCTGCCAAAAATCTGCCAGAACTGTGGTACGTAAGGCCTTTAACAAACACAGCTAGATGTAAAAGAAGCTGAAAGCTAAATAATACATCTGTAATATTAACTACACCAGGTATTTAAAAGTATTTTAATGTTCGTGTTGCAAAAAAAGAACAACCTACATCAGAAAAAAGAGGGAAGGATAATACAGGCTTATAAAATGGTACATGCTATGCATAAAGTAGAAAGAACTCCCCCTACGCACGCAAAAACACACACACACACACAGTGGTGGGATTCAGCAGGTTTGCACCACTTTGGCAAAACCGGTTGTAACTCAGGGCATCCAATGAAGTTATCAGGCAACAAAATCAGTTCAGAAAAAGGAAGGCTTTCTTTACTCCACGAGTAACTATGTTGTCCAATTCACTGCCAGACAGGTTGCACAAATTAATTCATTTATTTAGGATATTTCTATTCTGCCCCTTCAGATTCTACTTTGAGGTAGTTTACACTTAAAATAATATAAGAACAAGACATTAAAAATAATACCTTGGACACAAAAAGCATAAAAGTTGCCAACTCTGGGTTGGGAAATTCCAGGACATTTGGGAATGGAGTCTGGGCACCTCAGCAGGGTATATAGAGTTCATTCTCTAAAAAGCAACCATTTTCCCAAGGGGAACTGTAGTCCAGAGATCAGTTGCATTCTATAGTATGATTGTTTGCTTTTTGAAATTTTGCAGATTTACAGTGCCATATCAAGGCTTAAGTAGTTCTTGATAGTAAATCCCAGTATTTAATTCAGGATCGGGAGTGTATCTTCTAGAAATGATTTTTACTGCCCTACAAAAAACTAGGCCAAATTCAAGGGATTGTCACTTCCAGATTAAAATGTTATATCAGTACATATAAAAAAGCGATGGATTACAGGTTATTTTTTCTGTCTTTCTCTTTTCCAGAAAAGCGAATGACAGGGAAGCATGAATTTATGCATGCATAGCCTTACCACGTTTGATATAGTATATTTATTTTACAAAATCTGTATCCCACTTTTCTTGCCCTCACAATGGTCACTAAGGCAGTAAACAATTAAAAACATATATGACAAAACCATTAAACTCAAGTCCTTTTCTCGGTTGTTACAAGCTTACTCATTTGCTAAACAAGCAGTTAACTATTTCAGAAGGTCATTCTCAATATCCAGAGCAATAAGTGGCAATAGTATTTTTGTTGATGATGATGATAGTCAACTAAACTATCTCAGAGCAGTTTGTTTTGGGTTGCTCCTCTATTGTTGTTGTTTTTTTGTACTGAACATCCAGTCTGATGAACATTTCTGGGAAACTTGAAAGTTTACTTATTATGTAAAATTTTGGTCAATACTAATTAAAAAATTGTTCAATTTTTGGATTTTTCCCCCTGTGGATCAACACTGTTAGTTACATGGAATTTTTATCTAGATGTGGTACACTGTGGTAGTCAGCTGTTACAAAAGCCTATGGCATTTCACAAGCAGTTTTAAAAGTAACACCCAATCCAGACTGTGTGTGGGGGGAGTTCAGTTCCGCAGCAGCTGGGACAGGTTGGCAGAGGTGTCGCTGCACTGCCTCCCAAGGAGTTTCAGGAAGCGCTGGGTGGAAGAAAATTCAAAAACCCTCCTGCCACCTGAATATCCGCATAATCCAAAGAGGCTTATGCCATACTTTTAGGTGGTGTAAATCTATGACCAAAGACTGAAAGCCCAGTGGAAGCAGACTAAAGTTGGCTCCACCCCCAGGAATAGCCCTGGTCTGCCCCCTGCTGCACCAGCATGTTCTTCTACGCTGGTATGGCTGCAGGGTCTGGGCACCAAGGGTGGGCAAAGACACTGGCATTCACCTGCGCCACTCCCAGCATTACTTTTTCCCCCCACCCTCTGGAATGGGCTGTAAGGCACTTGTTAAACATTTAATTTAAAATAATATAATTATTTTTAGTATATTTCTGGGAAAGAATTATCAAACAACTTATTCAAAACCTGGGAAATTGGCAGACCATTTCTAGCGACTAAGGGCAACATAGTATTGTTTACGTAGTAATGTTTTAGCCTCTGCTGCGTATCCATGAAGACTCCTTCCTTGAAATGGACTGGAAGTGTTAAGTCACTTTATCCCTGACACTAGACACCAGACACCCGACAGATGGTAACATTTGCAAATAGTTGTTGACCTGAACCAGATTAGTTTAGTGACCTAGAGGTGAAAGGCTGTCTGTCCCATTAAAATATCCCATCAGATGCCAACTAAACTGCACAATCAATGAGAATCAAGATTGTTTGCTTATACTTTGGTTCACATTGCAAGTTCTGTTTGGATTGGTATAAATGTTAGCAGTTTTGCTTTCTGATACAGGCTGCTAAAACTGCAAAAGTATCGGTTAAGGTTTTTAAAATGTGTGTACTTCATAGAGCATTTATTGAAACAGTGGTCAGAGTTTATTGCTAAATGAAAGTTCGTGTTACTGACATTGCAGGAATTCATAATTTGTTAGTTTGGAAAATATATCCAGTTCTTAATTGTCTGTGTCAAGGCTTAAGTGACTTTTGCTCACAGTCTGAGTATTATTGTTTCATACTAGTGAGATCTATAAATTAAGTCTTTAGAAACAGTGCCACTTTTTTGTATTTAAAGATATTATTGGAATCTGATAAATGTAGCTTTAAAAATGGATGTACATTTTTTGAGTTCCTGAAAAATATGTTCAAAGCTGACGTAGCATTTCAATTTTTCTATAAAATCAGCTAACAGTTATATATTCATTTAGAAATGACGTACAAGATTATACTGAAAATTCAGTGACTATTCTAGAAAAAATATAGCTAAATTAAATTCACTTGTCTCACCATATAAGCCCATGGTCTTATCCAGCCAGCTGATTGCTTTGTAAAAGATCACTTTAGACAGAATCCAGGAATAATTTTTGCAAGACTAGTAAACCCTTCTGGTTATTATCTGGAGAAAGCTTGAATAATTGATCTCTTAATTTTTTAAGGCTTACCGTGACGGTAATTGGAGACTATTGTTCTGTTATACTGTCTATAAGTAAAGCATGTCTGTAGTAAGAATATAGTAAGAATATTTTAATCAATAATTTTATCTTTGCCCAATGCATGGTTCCTCTTTTTGTGGAAGTTATGGAGGTTATTTTAAGGAATGTTTTTGGCTAGCCTAAAATTTGCAAGCATTTTTAAAAACTTCTGTTTTTTAATTATTTCTAGGTGATCAGCTCTTTAACTTTTCTCATGATTTTATTAGAGCTATGACAGCAGTGTTGTAGTATTAAATAAATATGTGATAATCCTGATTATCATCCCCCAACAAAAAGCTAACCTCTAATCCAACTTCCTTCTGATTTCTCATCATTTTAATATTGCTTTAATTGATCTGACTGTGAATAAGTTGATCCTGTGTGTGTATAAGCTGTATATCTTGAGTGCTTTTAAATTTGTAACTTGTGAATTTTGATCTCTTTTATTTTTGTTAATGGGACTGTTATCATTTATGTCTTTGCACCTTGTTGTAGAATTGCCACTTTGATGCTATAAGGTAGGGTATAAAGAAATGAGTTAAATAAATAGCTCCTTTTAATTAAATGTTGGAGGTTGGAACCAGTACAGGGAACAGCGCTAAGAAATGAATTGATCAATCTCCATTGGATGGCGTGTCCTTAAAATACAAACAAGCAGTGGCAAGAACTTCAAGAGAGTGTGTTTTTGTGTCGTGTCACAGAATATATCATGACGTGAAATGATAAATAAACTTTGTACTTCTACTGAAGATCACCAATATAATAAGACCATTCCTGAAAATACAAGCGTCCATAACGCTGTCATGTTGGCTGTGGAACCTGGGAAGTATCAATCCCTGATCTAATAGTTTTCAGACCAACTTTTTTCCTTGGCGGATTTTCTCTGTAGGGGAAAGATGGCACTGTCAACCAGCCCTTCTGTCTGCACTGCCTTTTACCCTGCTTTTATCGGTCTGCCATAATACTAACTGAATATGAAAACAATTCTCTCTATAGGAAAAATGTGACTTGTAAGCCAGCACCATTTCAGCCATGATAACATGTAAAAATGTTGTGAACTCGTGTTTATCAGATTTCCAGTTGAACTTAGCACCTTTCTCTAGTCCTGTCACAACCATTTCCCAGCATCTGCCTTGAGAACTCTTCAGTTCAGAGTCCTTTAATTGATTTGAAGGGGCTGAGTGACTGAAGACCTACCCAGAGGATAATACCCGGAGTGGTTCTTCAGTGCTTTCCGCTCTTGAAAGTATTTCTGCGTTTGCTTACGAGAGTCTCATGTTTGGTGTTCAAGCATAGAATGAAAATAGATGTTGGCCTGACCTTGACCATTTCTCTCTGTCCCATTTTTTTTTAAACAGGCATTAGATCAGGACAGAACAGCACTGCAGAAAGTGAAAAAATCTGTAAAAGCGATATATAATTCTGGGCAAGGTAAGCTTTGTTTCTCTTAATGACAACAGCTCCTTATCTGTGTTTTTGTCCTTGCTGTAGTCTTAACATTTAAATAATGTTGTTTATTCTGTTTTTAAACTTTTATATTCTCTTGGAGGCTCGGGGCATCTTGGTGGGTGATTCTCCACCCCCAATTCAGGGAGGCAGGAAACAGAATTTCGTCACTTCCTGTCCAGGCTTGGCATCCATTTTAGCCAGTATTTCTTCTGCCTAGACAGGGAGTGCACGGAATTCTTGGTCCTGGTACCCAATTCCTGTCTATTCTTCCTTCTTTTCGTCTCCTGTCCAGTTTTGTCACTCTTGTTGTATCCCTTTTCTGTTACCTCCCTCCTCCGTTTGTCTAGTGTGACTAGTTTGGGAGTTAGGGCTAAGGATAGTTAGTACCTTCCCTCAGGGAATTCTTCCCGCCAAAAAAAGAGAATACCAAAATGGCCGACGGCCGATTTTCTCCTCCGGCAGGATTTCACAGATCTGCCGCAGAGGCTACTAGAGCCTCCCTCAAGCCCTCTAGTAAGGCTACCAAAAATAAAAAAAATTCTAAAGGGGAGACCTCGAACCGTCCAGATCCTCTGCAGAGCCCCTCAGACAGAGTTCGCCCAAACCGCCAAATGCTCTCTCTCCCTTCACCGGGCGCGGGAACAGCCGCCTGACAAGCGGCTGCAGATCGGGCGCCCGCCGCTTCTTGAGCAGCCCCAGCGACGCGGAGTTCTCGGCTCTGCCGATGCTTCGAAGCGTAGCTGGCTCAGGCGGAGAGGGAACCCCCGCCCGCATTCAGCGCAACGACGGAGTCAAAGCGCAACAACGGCGGCTTGCACCCACGATGCTTACTCAGTGCAAGACATTGACGCACCTCCACCCGAGCAGGCAAAGAGACCCGCGCCTTGGCGAAGGGGAGGAGGAGCAGTTCATACTATGGAGGAGGGAGGGGCGGGCGCTGTTCAGCCATTTAACTGGCAGTCATTAACTCCCGCGGATTTTGCAGCCTTCTTAAATAAGACCATCGAGGACAAGCTGCAAAATCTTCAGTACAGCGGATTCAGACCCCCAGGGGAACCTGAGATCGTGACAGCGCCCCAACATTATTTACATGGGCAGACTAGGGGCTACCCTAGGTCCCCATTAGATGGCTCAGGCACGTCCCTCCAGGGACCCTTTGGAGGGCAATTGCAGCCTTCAGTTCAGGGCCTGACCTATGCCCCTCCCCTGTCTGGGCACGCTAGGGGTTACCCTAGACCCCCCAGTTCTTACCCAGGGGCTAACTAGGGGTTACCCTAGAATCCCCATGGAAGATCCCCTGCAATTCCCTCAGGAAGAGGAGGGCAGTGGTGATGAGGATGAAGGACAGCACTCTCCAGTGCATTTTTCTGATTCTGAGGAGGTAGATGTGAGTTCTTCAGAGACCTCTACCAGGTGTTTTAAGGATGAAGAGCTAGCTCTCCTAATCACCAAAACCATTTCTGCCCTGGAATTGCAAGATACAGAAGATGCCCAACTGCCGAAGCCTCTTCATCACTTCCCCCGATTAAAGGCTGTCCCAAGGGAAGCAAACAGTTCCTCCCACAGGAGGAAGCTCCCAAAATGGTCTTTCCGATCCCTGAATTCTTTCTTAAGAAAATTATAAAGAGTGGGAAGCGCCAGCCTCCAACAAACACTCAATTTCAACGGCCAAAAGACGATACTTGGTCCCAGAATATGTGGATTCCATCCTAAAGACTCCTCCTGTGGATGCCCCCGTTGTTGCCACCCAATCTGGAGGACTTCTAGTTAAAGAAGGTGAGGGCAGCATCAAGGATGCCCTTGATAAAAGAACCGACACCATGCTCAGGAGATCTCACGAATCCCTGGCTACCTCCATGAAGGCCATTGCCCCAGCATCTACTGTGGCCAGGGCCCTTCTGGTTTGGGCCAACAGAGTCCTTGATATTCTGCCCCTAGAACTAACGGCAGCTAGGGAAGGGGTTGATCGTATTAGAATGGGCGCAGCATTCATTGCAGATGCTTCCTTCGATGCGCTGGTGTTATCGGCTCGATCCATGGCCTCTTCCATAGTGGCCCGGCGTAATGCCTGGATTAGAGCCTGGCAGGCAGATACCCAATCTAGGAACATGATTACCAGCTATGCCTTTCAGGGTAATACCTTGTTTGGCGACGAATTGGATCGCATAGTCGTGGAAACCAAGGATAAGAAGAAGACATTACCCAAATTCCTTCGTTCCGACAAAAATCAACCCTGGCCCAAAACGTCTTTTCGTTCTCAGAGAGTGTTGCCACGCACATCCAGAGATGGCAAGAACAACTCCTGGACTCAGAGAGAGGGTAGAAATTCCTCATGGTATCCACGTGGATCCGGTTCCTTTCAAATTAGAAGAGGAAACTTTAGGTCAAAATTCGATAAGAATACCAGAGGAGACGGAGCACCCAAGTCCTGACTCCCCCCAGGTCGGGGGACGTCTTCTACTCTTCCAGGAAAGCTGGAAAGGCAACCACGTCGATGCGTGGACTGCAGAAGCCGTCTCCCTAGGATATGCCATAGAATTTCTTTCTCTGCCCCCAACCTTCTTCCTTCCTTCTCCTCTAAGCAACAAGAAGGACAAAGCCAAACGAACTCTGGAAGCCGTAAAACACCTCCTGACGATAGCCGCCATAGAAGAGGTACCCAAGACAGAGATGTTCTCCGGGCACTACTCGCATTTCTTTACGGTCCCCAAAAAATCCGGGGACTGGAGGGCAATCCTGAATCTTCAAAGAATCAACAAATTCATCAGACCCCGCAGATTCAAAATGGAATCCCTCAGAACCATCTCAGAGGCCCTCAGGAGCGGGGATTTCATGACATCTCTGGATCTTTCGAGGCATATCTTCATGTACCCATAAGACCTTCTCACAGGAAGTTCCTCAGGTTTGCGGTGAACAACAAGCATTACCAGTTCAGGGCTCTTCCCTTTGGGCTGGCCTCGGCCCCGAGAGTTTTTTCGAAGATACTGATAGCACCCATCACTCTCCTCCGTCAGCAAGGGGTCCACATCCACCCCTATCTGGACGACCTTTTAATTTGCTCACGGTCCAGGGAACAAGCAATCCAAGATCTGAGTTTGGTCAGACAAACCCTACAGACACACGGTTTCATCATCAACATCCAAAAGAGCTCCTTAAAGCCAACACAACGTCTAACTCATCTAGGAGCCATCATAGACACGAACAAAAACGCTCTCTTCCTCCCAGAGGAAAAAATAAACAACATTCAAAGAATGATAGGAATTCTTCTACAATCCCAATCTGCATCTCTTCTCTTTCTAGTAAAGATTCTGGGAACTCTCATAGCAACCATCGACCTCACCCAGTGGGGAAGGTTCCACGCACGTCCACTCCAACAGTTTCTCCGTCCCTATCAACAGGACATAATTCACAAGAGGGACAGAAAGATTCTGATTCCGCAACTCCTGAAATCCCGGCTCCGCTGGTGGATGTGCAAAAAGAATCTTATTCAAGGCAAACAATTTCTCCATACGTCTCAGATCCAGATCTTCACAGACGCAAGCCTATCGGGCTGGGGAGCCAGCCTGCAAAACAAATATGCACAGGGAAAATGGACACGCAATCAGTCCTGTCTGCCCATCAACGTGTTGGAGGTCAAAGCGATCTTCCTAGCACTCAAATCATTCCAGACCTCGGTTTCCAATCAACATGTCTTAATCCGCACCGACAACATAGCGGCAAAGGCTCATATCAACAATCAAGGGGGGGTCAAGATCCTCACGATTGCACAGGGAAGTGTCCAGCATTCTGACCTGGGCAGAACACAACATCAAGAGCCTGAAGGCAGAACACATTCAAGGAGTTCTGAACCTACAAGCCGACTGGCTGAGCCGGCAATCCATCTCTCCGGCAGAATGGGCACTGAACAAGAAGATTTTCTGGACCATCACACAACACCTCGGGGTGCCATCGATCGACCTCTTCGCAACGGCACAAAACACACAGTTGCCACAGTTCATGTCCAGGTACTTTCATCCCAAAGCTCTTGCGGTAGATGCTCTGACCAGTCCATGGCCGCCAGTTCTTCTGTATGCCTTTCCGCCCATTCCTCTTATACCCAAACTACTTCGAAAAATCATCGAAACAAAAGCTCAGATCATCCTCATCGCACCCAATTGGCCGAGGAGACCGTGGTTCTCCGCAATACAAGAACTGTCAACATGTCGGCCGTTCCACATTCCAGTCTCGCCAACTCTGCTCCATCAGGGTCCGCTTCTGCACCCCGATCCGGGATGGTTCCATCTGACCGCTTGGCGCTTGAGCGGAGACGTCTGACAGACAAAGGTTATTCAACAGCGGTAACAGACACCCTTCTAGCCTCAAGACGTCCTGCGACCGTGCGCATCTATAACTACACCTGGAAGGCTTTTGTCAAATGGTCTTCGACCAGACAGATAGATCCTGAACATCCTTCCCTGGTATCGGTGTTGGAATTCCTACAAGACGGCTTCCAAGCGGGTCTGCGTTCCAACACCCTGAGAAGACAAGTCGCCGCCTTGTCCACTGTATGGCAAAAGTTCCAAGGAATTTCAGCCTCACAACATCCGGATGTCATCAGGTTTCTTAAAGGCGTTCAACAGTCACAGCCACCTACATGCCATCGCTTCCCATCATGGAAGCTAAACTCGGTCCTTTCAGCTCTAACAAAGTCCCCCTTCGAACCGATCCAGACTATTCACTTACGTTGGCTAAGGATGAAGACACTATTCTTAGTGGCCATCACATCGGCCAGAAGGGTATCAGAATTAAGGGCCCTTTCCATTAACCCTAATTTGTGCGTCTTCCACGACGACAAGGTGGTCCTTCGCACAGATCCCACCTTCAAGCCCAAGGCATCCTCTTCCTTCCATTTGCAACAGGACATTATTTTGCCATCTTTTTGTCCTCGCCCAAACCATCCAAAGGAACGCTTATGGCACAACTTAGACGTCAGACGGTCTCTAAAAGCTTTCATTATACGCACCGAATCGATCAGAAAGTCTCAGACTCTCTTCATCAACACAGCTGCCCCAAACCTAGGCATGCCCATGTCAGCGGCTTCCATTAGTGCTAACATTAAGAGCTGTATCGTGGAAGCCCATAAGGCCATGAACATTTCAGTTCCGGCTGGCATCACAGCGCATTCCACTAGATCAGCAGCCACTAACGCAGCATTCAGACATAGCGCCTCAGTGGAACAGATCTGCAAGGCAGCCACTTGGTCGCCTTCCACTTTTGTTAGACATTACAAGCTTAATTCATGGGGTGCAGCTGACACAGTGTTCGGGCGTAGGGTTCTGGAACACATTATAGATGCTTAACGACAACCCACCCTAATTGGGGACACTGCTTTGGGAGGTCCCACCAAGATGCCCCGAGCCTCCAAGAGAACGGTCCATTGGTTCACTTACCGTGAAGGGCCCTTCTCTTGTAGGCGAAGGGGCATCTTGGCCCTCCCAGCGAGTCGTTAGCATTTATCATGAGTCTCAGTCTCTGTATATATATTCAGTTATGAAAGGTTAGTGTTTAAAATACCTTCTCTAGGACACTTGTCCCTGTAGTTGATGTTCTTCTTACGACTAATGTTGTTCTGGAGTTATTTCATTGTTGTTTACGTTATCTTTGAGGGACCTTTTTCACTTCATGTTTCCCTTTCTGGACTGCTCGGTCAGTCGAATACTGGCTAAAATGGATGCCAAGCCTGGACAGGAAGTGACGAAATTCTGTTTCCTGCCTCCCTGAATTGGGGGTGGAGAATCACCCACCAAGATGCCCCTTCGCCTACAAGAGAAGGGCCCTTCACGGTAAGTGAACCAATGGACCGTTTCACACTCTACCAAAGTGCTTGAAGTAACTTACTGTGAGAAAATTAAAAACAGTATCCAGTAATCATAAAATATGCAAGACTCCAGCATACAGCTCAGGCAAGACAGTGCTTATGAACCTACCTGACCACCACAGTCCTCTTTGGAGGCCCTGCTTTGGGTGCCTTCACCTGCTGAGATTAGGGAGCTCGCAACCCAGGAGAGGACCTTCTCAGTCATGGCCCCTAAACTCTGGAACTCTCTCCCCAGAGAGATTTGCCTATCCCCTTCTGTTACCATTTTCTGGCAGCACGTGAAGACTTTTTTGTTCCATCTGGCATTGTTTCGGTAATAACTTCTTCCTGTCCAATGTTTGAATTGTTTTACGTCTTCATATGTATTTTTAGTTCTGATTTTAATTGTTTTAATGTTGTTCTTTGTGGTTGGTTGTAAAATGTGATTTTAACAGGCATGTTTTAATTTGTTAGCGTCCTTGACCCTTGTGAAGGCAGAAAGGCGGAATATAAATTATTTGCAACAGAAATAAAACAAAACATACCTGGATAAAATCAGATAGGTGGAACTTAAATAGAAGGGTTCTTCCGGCACTCAAAAGGTCCTAAATCCTGTCCCAGATGAGCCTCCGAATCCCAGATGAGCCTGCGAGGGAGGGGGGGCTTGAAAGTGTTGGCACTGCAACAAAAAGGCCTGTCATCGATGCCAGTCTACTGTTCCCTTGACTGTGGTGGCTTACAGAGCAGGCTTTCTCATGGGGATCTCAATTGGAAAGGGAACTTGAATGGGGAAAGGGTGTCTTTCAGGCCTCTGCTGCCAGAAACAAACCAGTCGGCAGTAAAGGTCTTCTAAAAGTGACGATCTGCAGTCCTGGTAACTTAGACCCGTCGATCATATTCGAGACCAGTTGAAGCTTCCAAACAGTTTTCAAAGATTGCTTTAGCTTTTATCTGTCTGCGAAGAATGGATTTGGAAGGCTCTGGGTTGAATCCAGCCAGCTTTTCACTCATCCAGTTTCCGCCCTCATTACTACAAGCCCCCATCTCACATGGCTTTTGTTCATGCAAGTTGCTTAATCCCTAGTTCAGCCTTTTTTCACTGGTCCTTTCTCACCCACAGAAAAAGGTGGTTGGATCCAACCCACTGTCTTCATTGCTTCTTTAGTCAGTTCACCAAATTTCCTTTGTACAGGAGAAGGATAATTGAATAAAAAGGTTATAGCAACAAATCTGTATTTTGTGGCAGGATTCAAACATGACTTGGCAACTTTCTGGCTGGATTCTTTCCCCCCTTCATTGACAGTATAATCAATTGCCAACAGGACATTTACGTGACAGAATATTAAATTCATATACATAAGGCCTGGAGAAGGTGGAATGGTCTGTGTGTATATCCTGTGCTATAGCTCAGGAATCTGTCTATCAACAATAGCAGGCAGAGCTCTCAGGGAAGTATATAAACCAGAATATGACGGTGATAATCATCTCCTGTTATTTGTTCTTGCTGGCAGGGATTTGTTGTCTCTGAGAATGGAAGTGTCACATCCAGCTGTCAAGAGAGTTAGTATACCATCAGAGATAAGAGCCAGAATTTTCAAGAGCATGGAAATTCCTAGTTCACATCTTACGCCTCCAATAGAGTGAGTGGTTGCTTTAGTCAAACCACTCTCAGCCCCTGGTTTGTTAAATGGGAATAGTAATATTGGCTAATTTGATAAAACCAAAGTAAAACTAACATGAGAACTACAGCCCAATCCAAAGGGGGAGGGGCACTTAGTGGTGGTCAAGGACAAAGTCTGCAGCTCTGCCTCCAAAGAGGCAATCAGTGGCATAGATGGCAGGGGAGAAGGAAAACTACGATGTTTTTTCCTGGGAAAGCCCATGGAAGCAAAAGACTTATGCAATGCTTTTTGGTGGTGCAAGTCTGCACTGCTGAAAAGGGGCATCCCTGGTTTGAAACTCCTCTGGGAATTTTCTTGAAATGCCCTCCTCTGCACTGGCTTTCATTGCTCCTGCCTAAGTGCCCTTACGCTGGCATGTGTGCCTCTGTGCATGGTTCTGGTGGCATTGATGCCAGCATAGGAGTCACAGTGCCTCCAGTATGGCTTCAGCCTTTGGATTGCAGCCTTTGGATTGCAGCCTGGGTCCCTTATAGCCAAACAATTTGACATTGAAAAAAGAAGCCCCCAAAATAGTTCCCTCCCCCCACCCTCGTCTCTCTTAGCTGATCAGCTGACTGGCAGTGAGTATGGGTGTTTTGGGGTTGGGAGAGGGCTCTAGATGGGTGGGGGAGCTCTAGACAAGGTGGGGAGGGTGTGGGAATGGGAGGCTGTTTCCAGGGACAGCAGGCAGCAAAGCGCCACTGCCCCAGCAGGTCCAGTTTGGGGTAGGGGGTTTGGGTTGGAATGTCAGGACAATGAACTTCCCACTTAGTGAGTCCTGCACACTGATTGATGAGAAGCGAGTCATTGTGACATTCCATCCCTTATTCAATTTTGTATTAGGATAGGTATTATCATCATGGCTAGAAGCCACTGACAGACCTGTTCCCATAGACTTCTTTTTGCTAAAAGTTACTTTTGCTACTGCCATTTCTCATCCAGCAATGAGTTTACGGGTTGATTTTGTATTGTGCGAAGATAAAGTTCTTCATGGTCATCTTTCTTCATGTTTACCATTTTCAGTGAATGATCATGAGTTGTGCATTTTGTGAGTGAACCATTTTTCCATATTTACTTGCGATTTTATAGACATCTGACATTTCCTTCCCTCCAGCACATTTTCCTATGCGAAGAAGTGCTTGGTTACTGTACAGAAATTTGTCTATGAAGTATTGCAGTTGCCCTTTTATTTCAAAAAAGATCATTGTGTGACATTAGCATCAAGAAGAGCCTGCACAGAAACTTAAGAAGAGGACATTCCATAAACTTTTAAAAACATAAAATGTGAATTCCCCCAAAGAAAATAACTGTTGTTTTGTGTGCACTTAAATTAAAAGGACTCTTTTTAAAAAAGCTGAGCATAGTTTTGTCTTAGCCATCTGCACGTACTTTTGTTTCTACTCCTAATGAATCACATCAGTTCAGCTTTAACTGGAAGGTTTTTTTATTGGAAAGGCTGGATCATCATAATTTTGAATTTATATTTTATGTTTTCTTTGGGACCTTTGGCGCAGAGTGATAAGCTGTGGTACTGCAGTTAAAGCTCTATGCATGACCCGAATTCAATCCCGATAGAAGTCAGTTTCAGGTAGCCGGCTCAAGGTTGACTCTGTCTTCCATCCTTCCAAGGTTGGTAAAATGAGTACCCAGCTTGCAGGGGATCAGACAACTGTGGGAGGCAGTGGCAAATCACCTCGTAAACATAGTCTGCTTAGTAAATGTCATGATGTGATGTCACCCCATGAGTCAGAAATGATCCAATGCTTGGACAGGAGACATTACCTTTACCCTTTTACAGAAAGTGAAATTGCCAGTGTTGGTGAATTCTCTAATTCCATTTACGAACGAGCACTCAGTTCTCCTGGATGGAGGAATCCATCTTGTTGGGTGTTCCCCACACTCAATCCGAGGGGCAGGAAGAAGATACTTTGGTCACTTCCTGTCTGGTGTTGCCGCCAAAAGTCCCCAGTATCTTTCCTGCCTCGTCTGAGGGTGCAGCAAAAGTAGTAGGCTCTGTACTTTTTGTGTGTATTTTGTGTGCATTTGTGAATCTTTGTCTACCTTGTGGGTTGTGGGGTTGTGAGGTGTTACCCTTCTCCTCCCCACTATCCATACTTGATTCTTGCCTGTTCTGTCTGGGGGGTTTGTTTTTCGGTACAAGTTAAACCAAAGGCTGTGCAACCATTATATTCAGTTAAACATAGTGGTTGCTCTGCCCTCATGTTTAATATTTGGCCTGTGCATTAAAAGAAAGTCTGTGCGGTTTGCAGAACTTTTCTTCACTGTTCACAATAAAGAAATCTGATGCTGCTAGTCTGACTTCATGAATAGTGGACTAGTTGTACAAGAATCTAGTAAGTTTAGTTATCATATCAAGAAAAGCGACTGATTTTTTTTTGTTTCCCGTTCTTACTCAGTGCAGTATTATAAGAGATCCTGACAAACAATAAAAGTATTTGATGCAGGGAACTGTAGGAAAAGGACATGGGCAGAGGGTGAAGGAGCTGATGCAGCTATCTCCTGGATGACCTGGTTCAATGCCGCTTTCATTTCTCTCTCCTGGAAGGTTTTTGTTTTTTTAAGTAATCTCTCCCGTTCGCTTTGTTCTTGTGCAGCAGTGCTGTTAGCTCAATAACTGCTGGTTGGCACAATGGTCCCAAAGAATAGGTGATACATAGTAGGTACAGTGATATCTGATCCAGTGAAAGATAATTTTACCTCCTTTCTGTTTCTTATCAGTCTGTCCTAGTTCTGTTATTTGCTTTCGGCTGTTCTGGTACCTGAAATTCCAGCAGTTCAGACCTGTGCTTGGAAATAAATTCCACTTCAATTGCGCCTTTAGTTTGCCAGCATGCGTTTAATGGAGGATGGGCTCATCATTAGCTATGAATCATTATGGCTAAATTGAACCCACGTGATTGTAGGCAGCTTACCTCTGAATGCTAGTTGCTGGGGGACGGGAACAGGGGAAATACTTTGGCTCCCAAGCTCTGCTTGCAGACCTTCTAGAAATTCTTTTAAAAAAATAATGGGAAAACAACAATAACCTTTATTAGGCATGTAAAATAAGCTCTAGAACAGGGGTCTTCAAACTATGGCCCTCCAGATGTTCATGGACTACAATTCTCATCAGCCCCTGCCAGCATGGCCAAGTGGTAGGGCTCATGGGAATTGTAGTCTATCAACATCTGGAGGGCCATAGTTTGAAGACTCCTGCTCTAGAACGTTGCCAGAAATTTGTAACGTACATAGCAAGAATATGAACAAAACACAGCCAGAGAAACTGTATCTACCATTAGACATTACTTAGAAAATTCAATCACTTGTAAAAGAAATTCTGCTTCTTTTTCCAAGAGTGTGACATCTGTGTTGTTTAACAGAAGCCCCACAGCAGAATTGTCAGAGTCTCTTTCAGATTTGTCTAGGGACAGCCAAGGAGGGAAATTGCTGCTTGAGGGAAGTAACTAATAACCCTCCTATCCTTTCCATGAACAAATGTAAAATACAACATCATTCTGTGTGTGGTGAAAAGTTGGCCATAGCCATTTTATTAACAAAAATTGGTTCAAGGCAAACGAAGCGTAAGGCGCAGCATGGGGGTCTGACCTGTACTGGGCAGCATGAGTGCTGTCCCCCAGACACCTAAATTTTTCTCACCACGCCTGCCGAAGAACAATTATCACACGCTGGAGCAGCTGTGAGATTCCAGATGGGCAGTTGCCACTTCCTGAAGACTCTTTGCTGCCAGGGGCACAAGCCATAGAAGCCCACGTCTGGGCAGGTTACCCCTTGGGTTGCTCCACCCCAAACCTCATAAGGAGGTTCCAATAAAGCGGGTATTTCGCCCGCTGTCCCCAAGCTAAAGATCAGTCCCCCGTGCGCAATCCCCCAATCCTCTAACATAACAACATGCATTAACATAATGCCAAAACAGGGAGAGGTTGGTGGGAAATGTGCTCGCTCCGGCAAATGGGGAGGGGTTAGGCCGGGCCAAGTCTAAAATAGGCCACCTGGCCCCGCCTCCCCAGTGACGTCAGGGCGCCAGGCGTCACTGCCTTGCGTCCCGGAAGCTTGCTGTGCCTGCGTGGCACTTGCGGGCCTGAGCCTCATGAGCTATTGGAAGCTCACGAGGAAACAGGGAAGGCAGCAGCCACCTAGGAGGCTGTCCCTTCCCCACCATCAATGGGCAGCCGCGGAAAGTCGTGGCTGCTCTTTTCCTGATACCCACGTATCTCGGACAGTCGAGTATACTGTGAGCAAGAGTCTCCATGTGGTTTTTACAGTGTGGACAAACCCGATCCTGAAGAGAGATAGTAAATAATGGAAAATAAGAGGCTGCGCTAGACAGACGCCATTGCAAACATGCTCTGGAGTGTGTGTGTTTATATTCACTGTGAGTTTTCCTCTATTTGTATTCTAGATGTCTATGCATCCATTTAATTGTCCTACACTCATAAATAAACCGAGAGGCCGTAAAGTATAGGAGGAATCCAGATATCTGGAAGTAATTGTGTCAGTCATTTTAGTCTTTTCCACAAATTGACCAGCTCATGCTGTAGACTCACATGACCCTGTTTTTTCCTTTAGTTTGTCTGACCCTTTATCTGCCTTCATTGCTCAATTAGGAAAGGCTTAAACCGTGTATTCCCCCGCCCCTTTCCTCCCTTTGCTTATGGAAGGCGTCAGCGAGAGTTTAAGATTCCCAGTACTTATTTCCTGAGTATCATCTGGAGAGATGTGGGCCAAGTCTAAAATAGGCCACCTGGCCCCGCCTCCCCAGTGACGTCAGGGCGCCAGGCGTCACTGCCTTGCGTCCCGGAAGCTTAGTGAAGTTCCCCTTAGTGAAGTTCAAAGATGTATTGAGCTTTGAAAAAGTAATCTAGCATTTGAATAACTAGCTAGTTTAATGACTTAATTATTTATTTGACAAAATTAGCTAGACCTAACCATATCCTGCTGCAAAAAAAGAGAAAAAAGGGCAAAACTTGCAGTGGCAAACTCTGCTTTTCTTCTTAGAGCAGGTCCATCACTGAGAACTAATGGAGTCAGAGACTATAAAAGCATGAAGGGAAAGGGTATTTATTAAAATAATACATTTTGGGAGAGATTTATGTTCAATTCCTGTGTCACTTTGGTGGTGGAAAGTGCCATTAAGTCATAGCCGATCATAATAACCCTGTAGGGTTTTCAGGGCATGACACAAACAGAGGTTATCTGCCTCTGTGTACAGACCATGGACTTCCTTGGTAGTCTCCCAATCAAACACTAATCAGGGCTGACCGTGCTTAGTTTCCAGGATCTGATGACAGCTGGCTAGCCTGAACTATCAGGATGAGGACAATGCCAGTTATCCTGGGATAAAGATTTAGACAATGATTCCGACCTGTGGGATTGTTGAAACGAGCTGATGAGGTAGCAGGGAACAAATAGTGGAGGAATGTGCAGAATTTCCTGTATTACTTTAAATTAATAAAAGGGATCTCGTGCTCCTGCAGTATCCTTACAGGTCAGTCAAGGCTGTGGTGTTTCACTGCATGGTAGTGCTACTGTTGCATGAATCACTGGTCTTGACTGGGGAGCTTTACATATTTGTACGAACCTGTATGTGCAAATTGAAACACTATGGTATTTAGCAAATATGTGCTCAAAAATTTGCAGGAAGTGAATTTGTTTTTGTAAGGAAATAAACACTAACAGTGCCATTTCAAGCAGAGTTTCCTCCTTCTAAGCCATTGACCTCAGTGGACTTAGAAGGATGAAATTCTGCTTAGGATTTTCATTTAGTTTTCTAAAGTTTAGGAAAAAAATCAATTCATCATGTCTGCTGGGTTACTTGAGAATTACAGCTTGTTCTGTTTAATCATAGGAGTTGTAGCATAATTATGGGCTTTAAAGTGCTGTGTAGAGGGCATGAGGGGGAAAAGGGGGGTTGAAAGCCAAAACCAAACATATCCAAGAATGCTTGTGTCAATTAAGTGACTTCTTACCATGGTAGTCAAAACATGGATGTGGTGTTGGTGGTCTTTTTTGTTTTTGCACTGTGTAGTTTTAAAATAACGCCCACAGGTGTTCAAACACAGTCACATTCACTACAGTTGTAGGTACCCATCTGTCACTGACTACAAAATGGTATTTTAAAGCCATTTTCTTCTATACAGTCATTTAGCCAAAGAAGGTTCTGTTGTCACAGCAAAATATGCAGACTTTTCTTAGCGTCCTGATTGTATAAATAGTTGGTGACATTTTAGTTTGTTTGGATGAAACTACCCTATAATTACAAGAGATTCTGGTGATGACATGTCATTTTTGCATTACATTCTTATTTGCAAGCCATTCCTCAAATTCCTGCTCTGAAGTTAGCTCGGTGAATGTCAATCCTCTTTTCCAGGCCAAAAGGCTCTCTGGAACTGTGATAACATCCAAGACATTTAGACGAATACAAAATCCTTAATGATATGTTCTTATCTTGAAACAACCAAGGCTTTTCCAAAACATTTGTTCTTTTGGAGAAATGCATCTATTCATTTTTGCCAATGCTTTCAATTAATGAAATGTTTATTTTATACCTTTTCTTCTACAGAACATGTTCAAAATGAAGAGAACTATGCACAAGTACTAGATAAATTTGGAAGTAATTTCTTAAGTAGGGATAATCCAGATCTGGGAACAGCTTTTGTAAAATTTTCCACTCTAACTAAAGAATTATCAACGCTGCTGAAAAATCTGGTAAGGAGTTTCCAATGTTCCGTTCCTTAAAATATTTAAAACCAATAGTGTTTTCTTTAGCGAGTTACTATAGAAGAATTGATCTACGTATTCATGTATAATGACCCCACCTAGAAAAAATTATTCTGAATTTCCAGGAGCCAGCAGTAAAGTTTCCATTAATTTATTTTATTTATTTATTAATCAAATTTGATACACTGCCCCATCCCCAAAGACCTCTGGGTGGTATACAAGTCAGTAAAAACACAATCGAATTAAAATCCCAGTTAAAACCATTCGTTAACAGACAGACTCCAGCCTTAACTCTAAAAATATTGACAGTGAGGCTCACCAGGGCTGTCTACACAATAAGCGTCTACTCCGAGGATGGAATATGGGATGCAGGGGATGGATACCAGGCGCATTCAAGAGCGTGGGGGAAATGTCACATTTCTTGCACAGTAATATTTTAAAATGCTCAAACTCTCTGCAATGGCATACATCAACATAAAACCAGATAAAACAATATAATATAAAACCAGTATAAACACAAGCATTTCAATTAAAATTTCAGCCAAAACAATAAATACACAGATGGTGATAAAACCCCGTAATAGGCACCCATGGGGGTCATGATGTTCCAATCAGGCCAGCTGACAAGATATAAAAGCCTGGCGGAAGAGCTTGGTCTTACAGGCCTTGTGGAACTCACCGATGTCCCGCAGGGCCCTGATCTCAGTTGGGAGCTCATTCTACCAGGTAGGTGTCGGTGCAGAGTTAGCTTATAGTAACTCGTTACTCCGTGGTAACATATGGGCCAGGACCGAAAAAGCCCTGACCCTTGTAGTAGCCAGCTGGACCTGTCTAGGACTGGGAACCACCAGCAATTTCCCCCCCTCCCCCTTGAACGGAGGGGTCTAGAGGGGCATAATGAGGAGAGGCGGTCCCGTAGGCATGTAGGTCCAAAACCGCTCACAGCCTTAAATGTATGTAGGTCCAAGACCACTCACAGCCTTAAAATTTGAACTGACTATATCTAAGTATGTAAGTTAGTTGAAAGGATTAAAAAGTACTAGTAGACCCTTGATAGAAGCCTGACAAGAGTAGATTTAGAAACTGTATTCTGAGAGAGATTAGGCCTTGCTCCCACCACAGACCTTTTTTTTTTCACCTGCTTCATATATTCCATTATTTGAATAGAGTTCTGAGGCATCAGAAAGCAAAGGAAATAAAGCTACATATATTGTGTTGTGGTTAAGCTTACATGAACTGCAGTTGGAATGGGCAGTCACTCGACAGAGTGTTCCACCAGGTTGAAGCCAGGGCTGAAAATGCCTTGGCCTTCGTTGAGGCCATCTGGACTTCCCTCAGGCCAGGAACCACAAGCAAAATTTCCTTTGCTGATCGAAGTTGCCTTCAGGGGACATAATGGGAGAGACCGTCCCATACGCTCGTCCCAGACCATTTAGGGCTTTGTATTCGTTTCAAACCTTAAAGGTCCTTTTTCAAGGATCTTCTTTTTCAATCCTTTCATAGATGGACTAAATTTTTTCTTTCAGTTTGTAAATTAGCAGGGGCAGAACACAAGTGGGGTAAAATAAAAGAAAATGTACTCTCCCTTTAAAAGATTGTAAACCAGGAAAAAAGCCTATTCAAAGCAAACTGTAAGGCTCAAAATGCCTTCAACGTTTTTAAGAATAAAAACGGCCTTCTACATCAATTGAAGATTCTCTCTCTTCCCTTTGGTCATGAATCTGTGCAGCTTTCTTGGTTGTTGACAAAGTACCTTGCCAAGTGTGTGCCTGTGGCATCCTTTCAAGTTGTTACCACTTCTGCCGCTGCCAACTCAAGCTCTCATTCAGAAAATAAAAATTGATCCCACAATTTAACCTCTCCTTTTTAGTGCTGCTTCTATTACATTTTATGCAGAACTGAAGATAATGAGATGTACGTTAAGCTGCAAATTGGCTAATAAGTTTAATTATTGCTATCTGTTCCACTGCCTGAGCAGAAACAAAAATATTAATGGGTATCTGTCGTTCAAATTAATAATTTTGGCTTTTTTTCTTCTTCTTAGCTCCAAGGTTTGAGCCACAATGTCATCTTCACATTAGATTCCCTTTTAAAGGGAGATTTGAAAGGGGTAAAAGGGGTAAGTGTTAACTGCTATAGTACTGTTATGTGGACTGCAGATATTATTTCTTCAGTAGTCCTGTGAGTCTAATAGCATGCCTGCATGTGGATTCCATCAGAAGCGTAGCTCCAAGCGGGTGGCCGGGGGCACAACACGCCGGGCACGTGCCCCTGTGGGGGCATTCTAGGATGGGATGGGGCGGAGGATGCACCAGGCACTTTCCCCCTTGCTACGCCTCTGGATTCTGTAACATTTCACCATAGCAGAACATGTTCCTTCTTGAAAGCTTGAGATATGTGCCTTAAGATCCACTGGAAAGAAATACTTAGTTCAGAAAATAATTCCTTCCTTCCTTCCTTCCTTCCTTCCTTCCTTCCTTCCTTCCTTCCTTCCTTCCTTCCTTCCTTCCTTCCTTCCTTCCTTCCTTCCTTCCTTCCTTCCTTGCATCCTTCCTTCCTTCCTTCCTTCCTTCCTTCCTTCCTTCCTTCCTTCCTTCCTTGCCTTCCTTCCAGCTTTGCTTCCCTTCCTTCCTTCCTTCCTTCCTTCCTTCCTTCCTTCCTTCCTTCCTTCCTTCCTTCCTTCCTTCCTTCCTTCCTTCCTTCCTTCCTTCCTTCCTTCCTTCCTTCCTTCCTTCCTTCCTTCCTTCCTTCCTTCCTTCCTTCCTTCCTTCCTTCCTTCCTTCAAAAAAGTCATAACCTTGGACTGGTATCTTAAGTATATGTGTTTTAACATTGCACTGTTATCAACCTGTTTTAAGTGTATTTTCTCTTTCCTAAGGACCTTAAAAAACCTTTTGACAAAGCCTGGAAGGATTATGAGACCAAATTGTAAGTATTGTTCATTTTGTTGGATAAACATTTACGCAGCATTAAAAACATGTGGCCTGTTGTCTTCCAGCCTTGAGAATTAGGTTGTCTGGACACTGTCTGTGGCTTATATCAGCTTCAGTCGATGGTTTGTAATTATTTACCAGGAAAAATAATGTGAAATAATCTGATCATGTTTTAGGCTCACTCAGAAATATAAACATTGTTGCTGTCTAAAGCTTGTTCGTCATTTACCAAACATGCATGTGACATAAACAGCTTCTAATAACTGTAACCAAACTGCTACAGATGTATTGAAATGTACTAGAATGGAATCTTACTGAATGAAATGAGATTGAATTGCTGGTTAGGAACTGAGCATGACCTTGGTTTTGTTAGAATTGATTTCAGTTAGCAAATACATGTTATAGTCCACATTTTAAGTGTAATCTATAAATTGTAGGCCAAGGACATAATCTTTTGTGGGTGTGGGAAATCTCTGACCCTGCATGTTCAAATAATGAAGATATCCTATTATTTTACATCTTACTCTTCTTATACATTTGCAATATATACAAAAACAATAATACTTTGGCATTTATAGTTTAGAGCAGCGTGTCACAAATCTGTAGAATTTACATCTTTTGCTTTTGTGGTCCTTCGAGTGCAGTGTATTAGTATTGCAGGGAGTTTCAGTGCTAGGTTTTGCTCAGTCATTGGCTAAATCCATGAAACATCAGTGGGAGAAACTGAGAATCAAATGGAACAAGAGTAGATGATGTTGAAATTTCTGCTCCGGTCTTCATGCTTTCTGTTGTTTACTGTGACCTATTCTGTCAGTCACATCTAACAAAATTATGAGGTAAATGAGCCCTTATTATGATGCTAAAAAACAGGAAGTAGGGTGTGGTCATGAATTGCAAGGCATAATTTCCCAATGGCTTGAAGACACCTTTTCTGCACAAAATGCCAGTGGCCTATACTGAACTGTATAATGCACAGGTGTCAAACTCGCAGCCCTCCAAATATTATGGACTACAGTTCCCATCTTTCCCTGCCATCATGATCCTGGTAGGGGATGATGGGAACTGTAGTCCATAACATCTGGAGGGCCGCGAGTTTGACACCTATGGACTATATTGCTTCAAGAAGGTCTCTGCAGACGAGGCATATACATTTTTCCTAAAAATAATTATTTTGCCTCTCTAAAGTTTGGCATGTTCTTTCTTTCAGTGAATTGACTTGTTTATTCCTTACCCTATCTTTGTTTTTTCCTTCCCTGTTATAATAAAAAAAATTCCATGAATTTCTTAGTAAACCTGTTTGGCAGAGAGCCAGCATGATGTTGGACTCTGATCTGGAAAATCAGGTTTGATTCCCCACCCCTCCACATGAGTGGAAGGCTCTAATCTGGACAGGACAACATTTTCTGGGCAAGAGATCAGAAACTAATTTCCTCCCAGCTGATTTCTCGTCTGCTGCTTTTGATAGCAGCAATCAGCTGCCTCTTGTTGAAAACATATAAACAAATTGTGACCCTCCATTGGTTAATTAACTGCCTGATCATCGCTATTGAATGGAAAGTGAACTGAACCAGCAACTGCTGGAACATCCCTACACTGTGACTTCATTCATATAATTGGCTTGCTTTCATATATCTTCCAAAACAACATGGGAGTCCAAGAACTAGATTAGTTGAGACTATTTGCTATATCACAGGGAGGTTTTTGTTTCTTCCCCCACCCCCATCCCCACCCAAAAAAAGTACTTCAGATTATTCTCATAACAATAAGGATGGCACGGAAATTATTATAACCATATTTAAATTAGATTTGGCTGGAGTGACACATAGTTGGCACACCTTTGACCTGTACATATGCATCCCCCAATTTATCTTTAAATCACAGAGTTAATTTTCAGGGTAATTCTAAAAGATAAAACATGTTTTAACTAGATTTGTGTATAGTAGAAGCTTGTAGTAAGATATTTCTAGTTTCTGAAACAGGGTCGTTCCTACGAGAATGACTGTTGGGCTTATTAAAAAACATATCCACATTTCTAGAACAGATGCTCTTACCATTACAGTACGAAAATTGAAAAGGAAAAAAGAGAACATGCAAAACAGCATGGGATGATACGAACAGAGATTACAGGGGCAGAGATTGCCGAAGAAATGGAAAAGGAAAGGCGACTGTTTCAGCTTCAGATGTGTGAAGTAAGTAATCATTATAGCTTTGCAGTGTTTTTAATCCTGCTCTCGGTAAAGGACTTTGTCAGTCTTGGTGAAGAAATCTCTTCGGAAGGAAACGGCACAGTGGTTGCTAAGCGATATTCGAAGTTCATTACTTCTGTTTCAAGTAAAACTGTAGTTATTTATCGCATTTGGGTTCTACATTCCTCTGTAAGGCAAGCTTGGGTGATTGTGCAATTGCTTTCATGCTTGAGGGGAGGGCAGTTCATAAATCTGATATAAATAAATAAATAAACACATCTAAATTTTTCCAGGGAGGCGGCTTCTACTGCCAATCCCCTTCTGGAGCTCGTATAATGAAGCATTACAATGCAGCGTGTCTGCTTACCCAGGTGTAGGTTGTCAGGACCATGCCTTTCAGTATCTTGATGTCTTGCTGTGTGTGATTTGCAATTGTTTCCCTGTTTCCCTCTTCCTTTCCTAGTAATCTCCTGGCGCCAGCCCATCTTCAAAGAGGTGTGAAAGGTTCCCAGGTTCTTTGTAGCTTTGTAGTAGAAACTGTAGTGGACATTTGGTGTGGGGCGAAATGTGGGGGGGGGGGTAGGGGGGGTAAAGGATATAAGTCCTGGATCTGAGCTCTCTAGCTCAGATCCTGCTTTACATTGTTATTCTTCGTATCACCTGGAATAAACTGCTTTTGGACTTTCCTACGGTCTCTGTTATTTCCACGTTCGAGAGTCTGACATAGGCCACATTTGTCCCTGCCACCTTTTTGGCTTGTTTTCTAACCCACGCCAGTTGGCACCTGGTCTCTGGTACCTTTCCCTTTGTACATTGTCTATCGGGTTTCATCCAAAGAAGCCAGCCCCCCCCCCCTTACCTTTGCCTTCACAACAACCTGATGAGATAGGTTAGGTTGAATGTGACTGAGTGGCCCAAAATACTCAGTGAGCATCATGGCAGAGAAGCAATATGATCTTCAAAGGCTATCCTGGTCTGTGATAGGGTTGCCAGTCTCCAGGTGGCATCTGGAGGTCTCTTGCTTTTACAGTTGTTCTCCAGATGATCGAGATCAGTTCCCGTGGAGAAAATGGCTTCTTTGGAGGATGCAATATATGGCATTGTACTCAGCTGAGGCCCCTCTCCTCCCCAAACTCTGCTCTCCTCAGGTTCCACCCCCAGAATTTCTAGGTCAGAGGTGTCCAACTCTGGCGCTTCAGATGTTCATGGACTAGAATTCCCATTAGCCCCTGCTGACATTTGGCCATGCCAGCAGGGGCTAATGGGAATTGTAGTCCACGAACATATGGCGCGCCAGAGTTGGACACCCCTGTTCTAGGTATTTTCCGACCTGGCAGCCCTAGTCTGTGACCACTACGTTATGGAGGGGTTGTAAGATGGTACATGTTGTTCGAAGAGATCCGTTCCTGTCTTAAGTAGATGGGAGGTAGAAGTATTAAAAATAATAATACATTTAAAAAAAATAGAATTGAGAGGATGGGCCAGTCATAAAACTGTTGTAGAATGAATTTTATAAATGAGGAAAGCCGATTATTATTAAGTGTTTGGGATCAAAGGTTGGATAGTCATTCTTCATTAAATTGTATGTATGAAAAGGAATAATTTGAAAAGGACTTTTATTCTGTTTGTGGTGATTTCAGTCAGTGATTGCATCATTGCTGCTGTTCTCAGAAATCGTTCCAAGTAGGGTTGGCCATCTCTGGATCGGGAAATACCTGGAGATTTTACAGTTCGAGCCTGAGGAGAAGGGGATTTGGGGGAAGGGTTTCAGTGGGGTACAATGCCACAGGGTCCACCCTCCAAAGCAGCCATTATCTCCAAATCTATTGCCTGGAGATCAGCTATAATAGTAAGATACCTCCAGCCACCACCTGGAAGTTGGCCACCCCAGTTCAAAGGATGGGTTATTGTTGTAGGAAAAAGATATCATTGAAATAATTTAGAGGAAGAACACTTCCTGTTTTCCTTGTTTTTAATCGCTTCCTAATAAATGCAAGTTAACTAGGAAATGCTAATCTCCTCAGTACACAAAAAAATTAATCTTTGTATTGGTAGAGTTCTTTAGGTGGAGGCTGCAAGGCAGCCTCTGAGATAATTGCTGAATTTGTTAAAGAGATCTGAAATAGAACCTGTATTTGAATACAGTTGAGGCAACAGTATGTAATTATCTACTGAGCTTTGCTTTTTCTTTCTACAGTATCTCATTAAGGTTAATGAAATTAAAACAAAAAAAGGTGTCGACCTTCTACAGAACCTTATTAAATATTATCATGCACAGTGCAAGTAAGTATGATTATTAGTTATTTTTTTTAAAAAAATGCAACCTTTTTTTTTAATGCAACCTTTCCACCCGATCAGGGCTTACGGGATGGCAAATATAAAAATATTAAAACACTTTAACAATTAAAATACAATTAAAAACACAGTTCCATTAAAGTCATAAACACATGTGTAATGTTCCTTTTGCTATTTAGATACAGCATATAAACTAAAGTGTAACATTACTTTTATTCTTTAATATGTTAGAGTCCCCTCTGTGTTCTGTGAATTATTATGGTAGATTTCACATTTTTATTGTAGATTTCACAGCTGCCAGATCTTTAGCTGGTTGTTGACCTTCATTACAATTCGAGCCTCACCCTCATTACAATTCGAGCCTCACCCAGAAGCCTAGGAAGTTTTTTTTATTATGATTATGATTATTAGTATTAGTATTATTAGTAGTATTAGTATTAGTATTATTATACACATAACAACACAGCACAAGTGTCCAGAATTCATCTCTGAATATCGAGTCCTTCCCAAGGACCTAGGATATTAGAGGTATTTGTGTAGAATATGTGCAGTTCCTAGAAGTGCTGCTTTCTGCAGATGTTCTGTCCAAGTTCAGGCTTTCCAGATGTTTTTCAAGGTGAAATTTGGATTTGTTTACATTTGTTTATTTGTTACATTTTATTTATTTAAAATTTAACTCAAACAGTCCACCAATTGAGGAGGGCTCTGGGTAATGTACAACAAATCAGTGCATAAAATTACAATAAATAACAAATAGAACAAAATATACCCGTGATATTAAAACCCTTAAACTAGAGGTGGGATCCAACCAGTTCTCACCACTTCTGTAGAAGTGGTTACTAATTTTTTCTGAGTGCTGAGAAGGGGTTACTAAAGCAACCTCCCTGCCCAATAAGGACTGGAAATACATGTGTGCGGCGGCGCCACTGTTTGAATCCCACCACCATTGGAACCTGTTATTAAAATTTTTGGATCCCACCACTGCCTTAAACACAGCAGCATTAACATAACTTCCATTAGTCAACTTCAGTATGTTGACAGCGCCCGATCCCAAGGCTGGCAAGGGGCCAGCAGTGCCAGATAGAATATTACATTGGCAGTGTCGGAGGTGGCATAACAAGTGGTGCGGGGGCATCAGAGGGGGCAGGCAGTCCGCGGCTGGCCTCCCCAAAGGCCCGGCAGAACAATTTGGTTTTGCAGGCCATGCGGAACTCACCAAGGTCCCTCAGGGCCTGAACAGCTGATGGAAGGGGGGGGGGAGGCCTTTCCCAGCCTTGCTCACTCGCCCAGCGTTCACCTTGATGTTCCTCAAGCGGCCTCTGATGAGATCTTATTATTTTGTTCTATCAGTGCCCTTGTGTTCCTCTGGTGTATGGTGTGTTCTCTTGCAGGCTCAGGGCATCTTGGTGGGTGATTCTCCACCCCATTTCAGGGAGGCAGGAAATAGAATTTCGTCACTTCCTGTCCAGTCTAGGAATCCAATTTACCCAGTATCTTTCCTGCCTAGACAGGGAGTGCACGGAATTCTCGGTAGCTGGTACCTTATTCCTGCTTTTTCTTTCTCTTATTCGTCCTCCTGTCACTATTATTTGTTTTAGCTGTGTTCTTTGTTTGTGTCTTCATCTTTCACTGTCGGTGTGTCTCCTGGGTTACTTGTGGGCAGATAGCTCTCCCTCACAGGGAACCTTCCCGCCCAAACCCTAAAATGGCCGACGGCCGTTTCTCCCTTCCCCCAGGATTCCACCGCTCTGCTGCTGAGGCCACCCGAGCGCATGCCAAAGTCCCCAGCAGCACCTCTAAAAACCCCCATGGCCCAACGGGCCCCCCTAGGGCCCCCAATGAGCCCAGGCACCAGCCCGCAAAGAAAACAAAGCGCTTCACTCACGGCCCCTCACAGGGACCCAGCCGGGCAGCTGCCGCCTTAATGGCGGACATGGCGCCAAGCGCCGGAGCAGCGCTGCGCGCCGGCGCAGTCCCGCTCCCCAACGACCTCCGCACAGGAGTGTGCAAGGAGCCCTGGCGGCAGAGCAGCCAGCCTTCCCTCCCGGCTCGTTCTCCCTCAGAAGGGGACTGGAGAGCGGGAGCCCCCCCCCTCCGCGAGGCAGCTGCGGAGCTTGTGGCGAAGAGGCTTTTCAACCCGACGCTTTCAGCCTCGAGGCCATTCGTGTGAGGCGGAGCAGAGAGACAACAACCCAGGGGAGGAGAGTGAGTACCAATCTGCTCAACCAGCACAACTGGCAATCTCTTTCACCTTAGGACTTTGCCACATTCCACTCCAATAGGGCTATAGAAGACAAACTTCAGAGCCTTCCAGTTCCAGAAGGATACAGGTCCCCAACCACTATGCCGGAAGGCAGCCTGGGCAAAACTAGGGGCTACCCTAGGTCCCCCATGGCAAGGAGTGCGAGGAACCTCACTCACAGCCACTCAATAGAGAGTGCATTAGGTTCCCCCCCTCAGGACACCATCGCTCTCCCTTCAGGTGGGCAAACTGGCTAAGGGAGTTACCCTAGGTCCCCACCTTCTACCCGATGGGCTAACTAGGGGCTACCCTAGAATCCCCAATGGAAGATCCCCTGCAATTCCCTCATGAGGAGGAAGGCAGTGGCGATGAGGACCACCAATCCCTAGCTCACTTTTCCGACCCCGAAGAGGTGGAAACTAGTGCTGCTGAAGCCTCCCTCCGATGCTTCAAGATGATGAGGGATCTGGCTGCTTTTAATTGCCAAAACCACCTCGGCACTTTCGAATTGCATGGATTCTGATGATGCCCAAATCCCAGGGGGAACTTCCTCTGCGTTGCCCCCCATCAAGGATGCCCCCAAGGGGCAGTAAGCAACATCTACCACAAGAGGAAACCCCCAAGTCGGTCTGTTCCCCATACCTGAATTCTTCATTAAGAAAATCACAAAGAATGGGAAGCCCCAGCTTCCAACAAGCACACCATTTTCTCTGACCAGGAGGCGGCTACCTGGTTCCGGAATATGTCGGAATCCATCCATGAAGATCCCCCCTGTTGATGCTCCAGTGAAGTTTGCCACTCAGTCTAGGGGGGACTTCTGGATCAAGGAAGGCCCGAAAGGGAAGGCAAATAGTAAAGATTTCACCTTGACAAGAGATCCAGACACCATGCTCAGGCGATCCCATGAATCCCTGGCGACATCCATGAAGGCCATAGCACCAGCCTCTCACGGTGGCCAGAGCACTCCTCGTCTGGTCCTAATCGGGTCCTAGACATCCTGCCCCTGGAAATGACAGCAGCTAGAGAAGGGGCATCGAGCATCAGAATGGGAGCTGCCTTCATCACAGATGCCTCCGCCCGATGCCTTAGTCCTGTCAGCCCGCGCCATGGCCTCCACCCTGGTGGCCCGTCGCAATGCCTGGATTAAGAGCCTGGCGAAGCCGACACTCAATGTCAAAACTCTAATCACCAGTTCGCCTTCCAAGGCAAAGCGCTATTCAGGAGCGAGCTGAAGACCACGTCGTAGTGAAACCAAGGACAAAAGAAGGCATTACCCAAATTCAGCCGATCAGACAAAACTCCAGTCTTGGCCAAGAACATCAACTTCAGATCTCAGCGGGTCTTACAGCGTGCCCCCCAGAGGCGGTAGGAGCTCCTCCTGGACACCAAGAGAGAACAGAAACTCCTCCTGGTCACTCCCGTGGTTTCAGTTTCTTTCGTCGCCAGAGGAAATTTTAGAGCTCCAAGTTTGACAAAACATCCAGAGCAGGATGCAACCTCCCAAGTCCTGACTCTCCGCTTGGGTGGGGGGTGCGACTCCTCCTTTTCCAGGAAGCGTGGACCAGGCCCCATGCCGACACCTGGATGACAGAAGCTGTCTCCCAGGGTTATGCCATGAAGTTTCTTTCCCTTCCCCCCTACACACTTCCTCCCTTCCCCTCTAAGCAACAAGAAGGACAAAGCTCTCAGAACTCTGAATGCCATAGAACATCTCCTCAACATCGGTGCCATAGAGGCTGTTCCGGAAGGGGAGACCTTCTCTCCGGACATTACTTCGCCATTTCTTCACAGCCCCAATCAGGGGACTGGAGAGCAATCCTGAATCTCCTGAACCGTCAACAAATTCATCAGACCTGCTTGAGAATTCAAAATGGAGTCCCTCAGGACCATCTCAAGAGAACTACTCCGACCCGGAGACTTCATGACATCCCTAGACCTCTCCGAGGCATACCTTCACGTGCCCATCAGACCATCCCACAGAAGGTTCCTCAGATTTGCGGTCAACCACAAACATTATCAGTTCAGGGCTCTCCCATTCGGGCTGGCCTCGGCCCCGAGAGTTTTTTCGAAGATTATGTTGGCCCCCATCATCCTTCTTCGACAGCAGGGGGTGCACATTCACCCCTATCTAGACGACCTCTTGATACGGTCACAATCCAAGGACAAAGCAGTTCGAGACCTGAATCTGGTCATACGGACCCTAAAATCCCATGGGTTCCTGATCAACATGAACAAGAGCTGCTTGATCCCTACTCAACGTCTAACACACCTCGGAGCCATCATAGACTCCAACAAAAATGCTCTCTTCCTCCCGGGGGAGAAAATAGACAAAATCCAGAAAATGATAAGTCTTCTCCTACAGAGACCTTCAGCCTCTCTTCTTCTACTAGTGAAACTCTTGGGCATGCTGATTGCAACCATCGACCTCACCCAATGGGGGACTGCGTTCCATGCGACGACCACTCACAACGATTTCTTAGGTCATTCCTACCAACAGAGACATCATTCTCCAAGAAAGATACAGGAGATTGCAAGTCCACTTTTCAAGTAATCCCTACAGAAGTCTCTTCAACCGTTGGTGTGATGTGCAAAGGAAGCCTCTTCATAGGGGAAGCAGTTACCTACACTCATCCCAGATTACAAATATTCACAGATGCAAGCCTCCAAGGCTGGGGAGCTGCAGCCTCGGTGAACAAATACGGATTCAAGGCAAGTGGACGGAAGACCAGTCCAGACTGCCCATCAACATACTGGAAGTGAAAGCCATCCGCTTAGCCTTCTATTCTTCCACAAATTCTGTCCTCAAACATGCATGCGTCCTCATCCCTCACACGGGACAACATATAGCGGCCAAGGCTCACACATAAACAATCCAAGGGGGGATCAAAATCCTCAAAGACGCTGCACAAGAGAAGCCTCCAAAATCCTCTCTTGGGCAGAAAAACAACCTCCTGAGCCTGAGGGCAGAACACATTCAGGGAACTCTGAACCTGCAAGCCAGACACTGGCTAAGCAGACAAACCATCTCTCCAGCCCGAATGGTCATTGAACCCAAAGGTGTTTCAAAGAGAACATCCGCATAACACCCTAGGGACCCCGTCAGTCGATCTCTTTGCGGCGGCTCCAGAACTCCCACAGTTACCACGGTTCATCTCCCCAGGTTCTTTTTTTCATCCAGAAGCGCTTGCAGTGGACGCTTCTCTCACAGCCACATGGCCGCCCAGTCTCCCTGTATGGCCTTCCCCCAGCTTCCTCTCATTCGAAACTACATCCGAGGGAAGAATACTACTGTCCAAGGCTCCAGGGTCATCCTAGGTGGCACCCAACTGGCCGAGGAGACCATGGTTCTCTGCAAGTATACAAAGGAGCTGTCTGTCTCTCCTCCATTCTCTCTACCAGTGCTTCCTAGACCTCACTCCTTCAGGGGTCCCCTGTGGTGGCACCCAGACCCTGCCTGGTTTCTATCTAACCGCTTCTGGAGGTTGAGCGAGCGCAAATCTAACTAGCCAAAGGTTACTCTCCATGGCAGTAACAATACTCTCACCTGGCCTCCAGACGGCCCGGCCACGCCACGCATCTATGGATATTGCCATGGAGAGACCTTCGTCCAGCTGGGCCATGAGTAAGAAAAGGTAAATCCAGAAACTCCACCCTAGCGTCCAGTGCTGGAGTTTTTTACAAAGATGGATTTCAATCGAAGTCTCCGATGTAATACTCTAAGAAGACAGGTAGCCGCCTTATCTACAGTCTGGCACAAGTCTCCAAGGGCTACATGCGGCCTCCCAACACCCAGACATCCTCAGATTCCTAAAAGGCGTGCAACAGTCTGCAACCTCCCTACTTCACCATCGGGTTCCCCTTCATGGAGATTGCACCACGGTTCTCTCAGCCCTGACCAAATAGCCATTCGAACCCATCCAGAGACAATTCACCCTCACGTTGGCTCAGACTGAAGGTGCTCTTCCTGATAGCCATCACTACAGCCAGGAGAGTATCAGAACTCAGGGCTCTCTCCATAGACCCGAACCTGTGCATCTTTCCACGATGACAAAGTGGTCCTCCTGCATTAAGTGGTTAACATTCGAAGCCCAAGGCTTCATCCAGCTTTCACGTGCAGCAAGACATCATTCTTTCCATCTTTTCTGCCTCGACCCTAATCATCCCAAAGAAGCGTCTGTGGCATAATTTGGATGTCAGACGAAGCTGAGCCTCTCAAAGCGTTCATTATCGCGCACTGACTTCCAATCAGACAAACACAAACCCTCTCTTCATTAACATTACCCCACCAAAATTAGGGCATGTCCATGACAGCAGCTTCTATTAGCTCAAATATTAAGTCATGTATTGTGGAAGCTCATAAGGCCTCTAAGGTTCCAGTCCCCTCAGGGGATTACTGCCGCCCATTCAACTAGGTCAGCTTAGCGACCTAACTTGCATGACCTTTTCGACCTGGCAGCCACAATAGAAGCAGATTTGCAAGGCAGCTATATGGTGCGACCCCTTCATCTTTCAAGATTTAAAGCACTACCCGGCTTAATTCATGGGAAGCTGCAGACACCGTCTTCGGACGCAGAGTTCTTGGAACACATCATAGATACCTAGCGATAGCCCACCCTTTTGGGGACACTGCTTTGGGAGGTCCTGCACCAAGATGTCTCCTGAGCCTGCAAGAGAACCGTCATTCATTGGTTCACTTACCGTGAAGGAGCCTTCTCTTGTAGGCGATGGGGCATCTTGGCCCTCCCAGTAACTTCGTTAGCATCTCTCATGTTTCTACAACTTATCCTCCTCGCATCAATATAACAGTAGTGATTGGGATTCCCCTAGGTCACTAGTTAGACATGTTCAGTTGTCTGTTATAGTTCATGTTACTGTTCATGTTATTTGGACCTTGTTTGTTTCTCCATTTTGGAGTCTTGTTCCTTTCCGATCTGTTTCCGGTGTGGGACTGCTAGTTCAGTCGAATACTGGGTAAATTTGATTCCTAGACTGGACAGGAAGTGATGAAATTCTATTTCCTGCCTCCCTGAAATGGGGTGGAGAATCACCCACCAAGATGCCCCATCGCCTACAAGAGAAGGCTCCTTCACGGTAAGTGAACCAATGGACCGTTCTGCTGACCCAGTATATTCTTGCAGTGGCAAGAGCTCTGTGTTGAAGGTCAAAATCAGTACATGTCTGAGCTAAGGATCTGTTAAGTAATACGTATGCGGAAAATGTGTGAGTGAATAAGGATTAAAATATGTTTCAAGGTGTCTAAAAGAATGATTATGAGTTACAAATTATATGCAGATATTTACTGTACCTTGTATATTTGCAGAGGAGGGGACTTGGGCAGTATATTTTAGATGCTTATTCAGATGTTCAGGCTTTTTGTAAGTTCTGGTGATTCTTTAAAAAAAATTGAACTCATTTATTGCTGATAAATCACAGGTATTTTCCGTTATAGTTTCTTCCAAGATGGCTTGAAAACAGCGGATAAACTGAAACAGTATATTGAAAAGCTGGCTGCTGATTTATATAATGTAAGTGATTTATGGAGCTTGGATTGTTGCCTGTTTTTCTGGGGATTCTTCTTAAGAATTGTTTAACTTCGTTTAACTTCTTAACTCTCAAAGAACTATATTTGTTGGATGATTCAACCTTTATGCTATTTAAACAAGGCAGAACAACTCTGTTAGATTAGTTTGGAGGGAATAGTGTGAATATTCCAACTTGACGCCCAGTTATTCTGCTTTGTCGTATCCTCTTATGACCTGCATGCCACATTTATTTGAAAAATAAAACATACCGTATATACTCATGTATAAGTCGAATTTTTCAGCACATTTTTAATGCTGAAAAAGCTCCCCTCGACTTATATGCGGGTCATTAAAATTTTTTGTGTGTTTTTACTTTGCTGGCCAGCAGTTCTTATGCTAGAGGCACCAAATTTTCAGGGTACCCTCAGAAGACTCTCCTGATGATACTAGCCAAGTTTGGTAAACTTTGGTTCAGGGGGTCCAAAGTTATGGACCCCCAAAGGAGGTGCCCCCATTCCCCATTGTTTTCAATGGGAGCTATTAGTAGATGGGGCTACCCTTTTGAGGGTCCATAACTTTGGACCCTTCTGAACCAAACTTCACCAAACCTGGCTGAGCTCATCAGGAGAGTCTCTTTATGATACCAGCCAGGTTTGGTGAAGTTTGGGTTAGGGGATCCAAAGTTATTGACCCCCAAAGGGGATGCCCCATCCCCATTGTTTACAATGGAATCTAATAGTAGATTTTTCATTTCGGATAATATCCCTCTTAAAATCTAAGTTGGGTTACATTTGGACATACAGATGATGATGAAGAATCCAGTTTTGAAGGATTTTAACTCTTTTGTTTTAGCATGGTCGCTGGTTGAGCTAAGGTTTTTGTACTTTTAAAGTTATTGTTGAAACCTTATTGTTCTTGTTGACCCTCTTTTCCACTTACAGAGCCAGTTTACTGTTTTTCTTTGAAATAAATATTCAAAAACATTTAACCTACTGATGCCTCAATTGATGCTGCATTTCCCACCCTCGACTTATATGCTAGTCAATAAGTTTTCCCAGTTTTTTGTGGTAAAATTAGGTGCCTCGACTTATATTCGGGTCGACTTATACACGAATATATACGGCACTCTCTGTCTGAGTATTAGAAGAAGAAGCATCTTTCAGGGTCATAATAAGACTTGGGAAATTATGAAAATTACTAATCTTACTATAAACGGACAAGGGAAATTGATTGATATGTTTATATGGATTTATGTATCTGGGAACAGATCACCTAATTTCATTACTGTTTAAAAAGAAGTGTTACATTCTAGCTCCGTGGTGGCGAACCTTTGGCACTCCAGCTGGCAGGGGCTGATGGGAATTGTAGTCCATAACATCTGGAGTGCCAAAGGTTCGCCACCACGGAGCCAGAATGTAACACTTCTTTTAAAACAGTAATGAAATTAGGTGATCTGTTCTAGCTTGTTCATGATTTCTGCATTTGAAGCCTATTTATATTTTTAGTAATAGAACTGTGTATTTGTGCATTTGTGGCTTGACAGCACAATGTGAATATTATTATTCTAGAAATTTATATCCCTAATTTATGAACACCTTTTTGTATTTTTCAAGTAAAAAAATTAAATGAAGACTGTCAAAAATTGGTGATAGTTGATAGTGTTCTGTGTGCATCTTAAAAAAAAGACTTTTTTTCACTTCTGGTTGTTGATGTACCCTGTTTCTCTGAAAATAAGACATCCCCTGAGAATAAGACGTAGTAGAGGTTTTGCTGAAGTGCTAAATATAAAACATCCCCCAAAAGTAAGACGTAGCAAAATTTTTGTTTGGAAGCATTCCCGTCGAACAAAACACCAGAGCATGCAGCTGTGGAGCAGAAAAATAAGACATCCCCTGAAAATAAGACATAGTGCATCTTTGGGAGCAAAAATTAATATAAGACACTGTCTTATTTTCAGAGAAACATGGTAGTGGTAGCAAGCATGTCCAGACTACTTTATAAATGGGAAATAAGGCCATCCTTGTTGAATCAACATACCTACCTATGGTTCCTCTGTTTTCTGTTAATCCAGACCAAGAATTCTGCATTCACACCAGCTTCCTGAAGATGTGAATTTCTGACTTGAATTTATTTCTCCCCCCTCTCCTTCTCACCTGTTGTACCTATAGCTATGTAGCTTCCTGAATTTTCCCATCATTTGTTCAGTTGTGCCCACATGTTTTATTTAGAGCCCCAACACTCAAAGTGTAACTTCATTCATTTCCCTGAAGAGGCGTCGTTATGACGAAGGAGAATGTTTGTTCTGAAGGTCAACATGAGCACAGAGCCGACTTTATTATCTTTTTTTGAAAACATGTTGATCCTTCCACCTTGAGAGTTCCAGGTGCAGGCCCTGAATTTAGAAATGGATGCCTAGGGAATATTTTATTTCACAGCTTGGCGAACTTCTGTAAGTGAGAGGGTCATCCAGCTTCATGAAGCTGGCATTGGTTGGAAGCTCTTGGCAGGGGGACTAAAGGAGCAAACTTCTTAGGCCAACCTGCTTTGAGCATGTCCTGGAAAAGGGCAAAGAAATACCGTTTTCTTGGAAGGCTCTCAGAGGACCACATTGGAATCTCACCCTTGGAACAATAGGACAGTTGCTATGGAGTGAACAGGGACTCATCTGTGCCCTGCTGCTCCTCCTAAATAACCATGCCAAACATTTGCAGATTGTCTCACCCTCTCCTGATGGTCTTAAATTTCTGTGTATCAGTACAGCGTGAAAGCATACATAGTGATCAATTGATTCTTCATTTTAACTTCATGATGGATTGGTTTTAAATGTGTGTAGGTTTTAGAATATTAAAATAAATAGGTGTCGTTTTTTGCGTCTGTAGATCAAGCAGACACAAGATGAAGAAAAGAAACAGCTCACTGCACTCAGAGACTTGATCAAATCCTCACTACAGCTTGATCAGAAGGAGGTAAGAATCTAAAGCAGAAAGTTTATGCGCCACTTTCAACATTTTAAGTGTTTTAAGTATCTGTCTAAGGACATAATGCACATGCTAGGTAAGCATGTGCTTTCAGTTACAGATGTTGGAGGATATGTCATTTGGGTTGACCAATGTCCCCTTGCCAGAAATAGGGTGTAGTGCATGATGCATATGTGGACATTTTAATGCACGGTTCAACTTGTGTGACAGATTTACCACTGCTCAATAAAATGGTCGCTATAAAGTTCTAGCTTGATCTTGTCAGTTCTCAGAAGCTAAGTAGGGTCGACTCTGGCAAGTGTTTGGATGGGAGACCCCAAAGAAGGGTTTTGACATACAGCCAGGCGATGAAAAACCAGTTCCGAACATCTCTTGCTTTGAAAACCTTATCAGTTGCCATAAGTCAGATGTGACTTGACAGCCAAAAAAAAGAGTGTGCATTTTTAGTAGTGTCACTAAAGCACGTATATAGAATTGAACCCTTTCGGTGGAATTATTCAAATTTAGTAGCTAAGGATTTTAATTTAGAAGTGCTATTGCATACATTAGCCCCTGAGACAAGTGTCATTTACCAACAACCACGTTAGTATGAAAAGTGTATTATTGCATAAGAAAACACCATTAGAGGTGGTATTTCTCCTACCACAGACTCTCCTCTGATTCCTGATTATTATATATAAATCTCAAGGGAATATTATTAGAGAATACCTTACATGATCTACCAGGCATTTCTATGTGAACAGAGTTTTACTGGTTTGGGTAAGGTTTAAGTTTCTGAAACTTTAGAAAGTTTGGAAGTCTTAAGTATGTAATACCTGCTTGATTGCCCTTCTCTACAAATGATTTTAAATGGTTAGGAAGCAAGACTTTCTCTTGCTGCTACCTTGCAGATTTCTCTCAGGAAGTTCTCCTTCTTTTGCATAATTAATCATTCTAGCCTTAATAATGCCCTTCGCCAGTTTACTTGTGGTAGAATTTCAATTTTCTGATTTCTTCACACTCACCTGCAAGATTCTGTTTGAAGAACTGCTGTTACACTGGGAGCCTTCTGTTAAAGAAGCCAGTTTTAGAGGTGTACCAACTCCATCTAACTCTTAGGTAAAAAGTAAAGGTAGTCCTCTGTACAAGCACCAGGACATTACTGACCCATGGGGTGACATCACATCCTGACATTTACTAGGCAGACTATGTTTAGAGGTGGTTTGCCATTGCCTTCCCCAGTCATATATATCAGCAGAGAATAAAGCGGAGTCACTCTGGTAAGATGAGAAGTCTATAGTAGTCTTCTTGCACTCACTGCAACCTTATACCACACTTGGAAAAGAATACTCTTCACGCAAGATGTTCTTTCCATAGGAAGGCTTTTACTTTAGCAGTTGCAAGGTTATACAAGTCTACCTATATAAAACTATAACACTATACAGAACTCTTCAGCATAACAAAGTTCAACACACACAGAACTTAACTCAGGCTCAACTCTATCTCAGCATATACAAATGCATTCATCAGGGATACGTTTCCCTGCCCAGGCCTCAGCCTCTCATTGGTCTAGAATCACAGTTGAATTCACCAATCATGTTAAAGGTTAATGTTTGCTACTTTTGCCCCTAGACTGACTGTCTCCGTCCTTTGGGTTCAAAAACCTTCTGCTAACTTGAAATGACCTTTTATGTGAACTTTTATATATATATCATGACGATATACACTTTAACCCCAGTAAGCTGAGTACATATTTTACCAATCTCAGAAGGATAGAAGGCTGAGTCACCACTGAGCTGGCTACCGGAAACTGACTTCCGTCGGGATTGAACTCAGATTGTGAACAGAGCTTCTGAAGGCAGTATTCCAATTTGCCTCTCTTTGCCACGGGGCTCCTAGG
Source organism: Sphaerodactylus townsendi (assembly GCF_021028975.2). NCBI lineage: Eukaryota > Metazoa > Chordata > Lepidosauria > Squamata > Sphaerodactylidae > Sphaerodactylus > Sphaerodactylus townsendi. The sequence goes on from NC_059433.1 coordinate 72,386,682, forward strand.
CCCTTTTCTGATTCGCCTACTCATTCTGAAGCTTCATCATTCATCATTGTGTTTGCCTTACTAGTTCATGTGTGCATCCGCTCATGAAAGATGATTTCAGGTTTTAGCCTGGCCTTTTAACTAGATAGTTAATTTTGAATAAATTCACACATCTGTCAGAATCCTGATGCATGTGCTATCTCGAGGTTTTGAAGGAAGCCGAAATTAATGAAATCTAACAACCAAAAGCTACTGTTGTTGGGGGGGGGGGGGGGTCACTTTTTAAAAATCACATGCCAAAATTTTCCTTAGTTGATTGATTTTTTTCATCAAGTCTGTTAAAGTGCGTAGCTCAGATTGGGTCTTCTATATTATTGGGTACATTGTTACCTTGCAAGTCATCTGGAAGGAACCTTAAAAAAATTGCCTCAGGTGAATCGATTGATGTAAACCTCTGTGCTTTGGTTCCAACATGACATTAACTGAAATGTTAACACAGAAAGTGAGATGACAAGTTAACGTTTGTGTTTGATTCTGACGAAATATGCTGCATAAATCTTTCTTTAAAAGGCACCTTTTAGAGTACCTAAAAGGCATATGGCTCAGTTCTGTGAAAAAAAAGAGAGAGTTCTAATTATAGTTGTAGCAGATGGTCTGCTTAGTAAGCCATAAAAATTGTACCTTGAAGAGAAGCTAGCAAATATCAGTCCCCAGTCTTGCATTAAGGATCATAATTATGTACGTTTTGTAGTGAGAAACTGAAGTTTGCCAAACCTTTATAATTAGCACAATTAAGACACATCTTCGTTACAGTGTGGTATTTTAGTACTCTTAGTATTATATGATACTTTTATCTACAGTATAAAATATTAATATTATTTTGTCTAAAGTAACCATCAATGGCTTCAGTCTGCTGGAATTTTCCACAAATGGATGGGATTTCCATCCACAGAGCTGGACTTAGCCACTTCCCCCCACCCCAACACTGCAACCAAAATGCTATTCCTGAGGAAATGCCCCCCCCCCCCCGAATAGTATAGGGAGGGTTCTGGATTACTTCAGTTTGTGCTAAAAACAACAACAACAACAGCGATCTGGCAAAAGGGCTGGTCACATTCTTTCAAATCATTAAAAGTCTCAGTATTCCAAAATAGGGTATTTTAATAAAACAACCTTTTCAGTGACAAACACATATCAGGATCCAGAGAGGTGTGTAGACAGCACAATAAGTACAGTGGTGCTTCTGTGGCTTATTCCTTGGAAATGGCCCTGCCCATTTGCTAACCATTGCAGGGATTAATGTGAAGCTTGTACAAAAAAAGGGAGACGTCTGGTGCATTTGCAGGCACTTTGGAGAATGTCTGGGCCCTGGGCATGTAAAATGGCACAGTAGCTGTATCGTTGCTTAGCTGACTCAAAATTACGTTTTAAAGAGCTCCTTACTTTAACTGTCGATTACCATTCAATCACAGTTTTTAAACTTATGGAGGACCTCTGCCTTAAGACTGTTCAGGGTCACAAATGAAGAAGAAGAAGTTTAGATTGATATCCCCCCTTTCTCTCCTGTAAGAGTCTCAAAGGGGCTTACAATCTCCTTTCCCTTTCCCCCCGCCCCACAACAAACACCCTGTGAGGTTGGGGGGGGGGGGGACTCCGAAGAACTGTAACTAGCCCAATAGCTGGCATGTGTTGGAGTGCACAAGCTAATCCCCAGATAAGCCTCCACAGCTCAAGTGGCAGAGCAGGGAATCAGACCCGGTTTTCCAGATTAGAGGGCGCCTGCTCTTAACCACTACACCACACTGGTTCTCAAATGAAGAGGAGAGGAGTCCTTTGAATTGTGCCTCTGCCAAACAACAGGCTTGTGATACCTGGAAAAGAGGGAGGCGCAGGTGTTGATTTTTTCTCAGCTGCCCCAGATTTCCCATTCCCTTCTCCCCTAACCGCTCTTTCCTGTAAGGTAGAAAGGCAACTAATCAATATTCAAATAAATAAGGACTGGGCTTTGATTAGCATTGCTGCAATTAATTATTGTTTTCTTTAACTCTTTGTAATGTTTTAAATACTGTAATTAATGGTGCCTGAGATATTCACCTTCACAATGAATATGTGCATACATGTTTGCTTAGCTGGGAGGAGAGGAAAAAGGTCATTGCAGAATTTTAAAAAAAATGACACTAAAACAAAAACATCAGTATCGATTATACCAATATTTACTTTCCTGAGAGAAAATCTAATAGGTCAGAATCTTGGTTTTTAGAGGTTTTCAGAGACCATCTATTAAAGTAGGAAAATGATCTTAACTATCAGTTTTGTTTGAAAAGGTAATAAGAGTATTCTTCTGCGTTTAGAATTTGCCACGTGCTTACTGTGGAATTTAAATCTCATATGATGAAAGCTGGTTGTCCTTAAATAAATAAACTATTTTAGCATTATTGTCTTGTGGCATCTTTTTACTGGTTACCTTCTTTACTGGTTACCTTTTTACTGGTTACCTTCTTAGGAGGGTTACCTGGGAATGCCACAAAGTCACAATGGTTACAGAGACGCTGCCAAAAGTTTCCTGAGAAGGAAATTTACAAAACACCACACCACATTTCCCACCATGCAGTGGGTAATGGAATATCCATACATGCCTGTTCCTTGCTGCTGTTATTATGTAATGTTGCTACAGTGCAAGTAATATAAATGAAGAGACTGCAAAATGAGCAGGAATATTTATCTTTTGTCAAATAATGCTGTCTTAAAATGTTCTGCTTTTTTCTTCCCATGTTGCCTTTGCCTTTCCTGATCGAAGTCTAGGAGAGTAAGTCAATGCTTTAATAAATCAGTGCTTTTGTAATGAATTTGCAGACATTTCAGTTGCCGCATTCTTTCATCAGGTGTGACTCTGTGTTTCCATCTGTGTGTATAGATACATGCGCACGCACATAGGCCTGCACCCACATGTACATGGGATTCCATTCCATTTTTCAAACCATAAACTAAATCCAGTAGCTGATTGTAGTAAACCTAAATAAATGAGGTAATTGTCTACATACCATGCTGCATGCGTAGCTTACTTGTTTTTTGGACTGTTTTTGCCATCTCGTGTAATATTATTTGACTGCAGTATTCCATAATTCTCATTTAAAGCCTTCATCATCTTCTGGAAATATGCCTTGATTCTTTACTGCTCAAAATGTTCCATATAATGAACTGGGAGCTTTATGCAACTGTTTTGTTCGTTTTCTAGGATTCCCAGAGCAGGCAAGGAGGCTACAGCATGCACCAGCTTCAGGGAAATAAGGAATATGGCAGTGAGAAGAAAGGTTATCTTTTAAAGAAGAGTGATGGGTATGTACTCTAGAAAAAGCATAATGTTACGCAGAGAACTGTGTATTACTATTAAACGGGCGATTAATTTATTTCATGTCACAGATCCATCTTGCAATTCATTCTAATCTAGCTCATGAGATGTTCCACAATTCAATTACATTTTAAAAATCTGTTCTGGAAAGGCATGTTTTTGGTGACTGTTTCAACGTTTGAAGTCCACATTAAATTTCGACATATGCATAAATGAAAAATATGTCATAATGAATTTCCATTGCTTCCCCAGTGGATTTATATCATGCTTTGGGCAAGGTATATGTGTGTGGGAGAGTGTATGTGAAGTGTCGTCAAGTCACAGGACTTGTGGAGATCCCATGGGGTTTTTAAGCAAAGGGGTTAAGTCAAGGTGGCTTGTAGGGTTGGAGGAGCTGGAGATAATTAATAAGTGCTCACTGGATATTGATTTAGCATTATCAGTTACTGCTTAGGTTTTAGTGCTGGTTTTAAATTTTTGAATGTGATTGCCTGGCTGTTTTAAATTGATGTGTGTAAGCTCCCCCGAGCCTGGCCTTGGCTGGGAGAGAGCGGGGTACAAATATAATAAAATAAATAAATAAATGTATCGGAGGAATAGGAAACTCCCCCCCGCCCCCAAAAAACAAAACAAAAGTATAAACCCTGCTATCAAAGCTCTCACAGACCAGGTGTTGATTTGAAAACATTCATGCGGAGATATAGATTTTGTCACAAAATCCACCCTGATGGAAATTCATAATTATCTTTAACTTATGCTAATGAGTATAATCATGCTATGTTTCTTTAGAACACATCACGGAAGCAATGTGGTTAACTTGTGCAGAGGAAACTAGTAAATATGACTGTTAAGTATGTCCCTTTATTTAAATTTTAGGCTAAGGAAAGTTTGGCAAAGAAGAAAATGCACTGTCAAAAATGGCATTCTGACAATATCACATGCAACTGTAAGTAGCATTTGTACCACAATTGAACTTTGTTCCATTGTATAGAATGAGATGAATAGGCTGCATTGGCAGATTTCTCTTACTGAAATCGGCATTATTTAAAGTGTTGGCTGGCACAATTGTATTTTCAGATTATCACCACAAGGTATTGTGCGAACAGACAGAATTTTTTTATTTACTTGGCAGTTTGCCCGGCTTAAATTCCTGTACCCTTCATTCATGCAGGTATAAAATATGCAAGCTCTGTCACTTCTGCTTTGAATAATAGGTGGTGTTTTTGTGCACTTGACTACAATCTGATTGCTAAATCTCCCAAATGAACAAACTAATGTTGAGAGGAAAGGGGACTGTATTTTTTAAAAATTGCAACAGCTACTGTCTCGTGTTGCTCATCCTACGGTCCAAAAGTTAAAACTGTGTGCTCAATGTAAATCAAATCCTTGTTAAGGGTAAAAAGTCTTATTAACAGCTGCTGTTCTTCACATTTTAAAAAACTTTTTTCTCAAGCTGAGAAGGACTTTGTTTTCCCTTACTATCTTCTCCATCTCTCCCATATACCGCGTTTCCCTGAAAATAAGACAGGGTCTTGTATGAATTTTTGCACCAAAAGATTCATTAGGGCTTATTTTCTGGGTAGGGGAAATACGGTATCTTCACAATTCATTAAGGCGGGCTCTCAGCAGCCCCTTTGCTTCCCCATCACGTGTGTTGCAAGCTGCATCCTCATTGGCAGGGAGCACCCTGCTGGATCAAGTCATCCTGATCTGTAACTACCGGTAGGGCTTATTTTGGGAGTAGGGCTTATATTTTAAGCCTCCTCCAAAAATCATGGTAGGGCTTATTTTCAGGATAGGTCTTATTTTCGGGGAAACACAGTATATGGAGACCAACTTTACGCACCTGCGCATATGCAGTCAGTATGTATTCATAACTATAAGGTATTATAATATCTGTTTAATCAGTATTGTTTTAAAATTTAATTGGATTTAGATACAGTTACATTTGTCTTTATTTATGGCCACTTTTGGTTGTTGTTTAATTAGACATGCCGTATTTACTGAGCTGTTTGGCACAATTTAGTAAAGCCTAAAAAACACCTTTATATAGGAACTGTATTGTTGCTCATTTTAAGGTTCATCTCATTTTTATCTCACCCTTTCTCCATGAATCTCAGGGGTGTATCTGTGAGTCTCCTCTTCCCCATTCTAGCCTTAAAACAACCCTAAGAGGTACGCAAGGCTAAATGAATGACTGGCCCAGCAAGTTTAGTGGCACAATCAGGATTTGAGCCCAGGTTTCTCATATGCTAGTCCCACACTTTACCTCTACACTGCACTGGCACAACATTAATTGTGCACATATTTGTTTCAGTGTTTCCTAAAAGTGATTGGGGGAAGGGGGTCAGAACTATTGTCAGGTATATTTAGGTGAAGGTGGAGGGACAGTTGGTGGCAGAAGCATCCACAATTTGAGATATGCAATTGTCCCCACATTACTCATGGAAAATAGTGAAGAAACAACAATTGATAAAGGTTAAAGCAGGAAGTTCTAAAACAGGATTACATCTGAGCATCAAGAAGATGAAAACAATTAATGGGGAATCACGCAACTTTAAGGTTGATGAAGAAACTGAAATTGTTCAACATTTTCTGTTCTTTGACTTCATCAAAGGATTTGTCAGTGGCAACCAAGTTCAAGTGGAGTCTTTGGAGGTTTTTAAACTAAGGCTGGAGTGCTTTGATTGTGTCTTCCTTCATGGCAGGGGGTTGGATTCGATGGCCCTTGGAATTTTTTTCCAACTGTATGACTCTTATCAAGTTTATTCCTACCATAGTATTCCTTATTACTATGCATGGGTGTGAAATCTGGACAATGAAGAAAGCTGCCAGGGAGAAAGTAGATACCTTTGGAATACGGTGTTGGAAGAGAGTGTTATGGATACAGTGGACTGCCAAAAAACACACACAAATAAATGGGTTCTATACCCAGTCAAGCCTGAACTGTCCCGAAAAGCTAAAATGATTATACTTCTTGTACTTTGGTCACATAATGAAAAGACAGAAGTCACGGAAAAAGACAATAATGCTAGGAAAGGTCAAAGGCAGCAGGAGAAGAGGAAGACCCAACATCAGATGGATAGGCTCCACAAAGGAAGGCCCGTTCTGCACGGGCCATATACGGCGCCCTGGGGACGGCAAAAACACCGTCCCCAGGGAGCCGTTCGCACAGGCGGCGCTGCTAAAATGCAGCAGCGCCAACCTGGCTCCCCTCCACCACCCCCAGGGCGGCGTCCAGGCCACCTCCAAAAACCTCCCCTCTGGAGGGACGCGGAAAACAGCGCATTCCCGCAGGCGCGGTGCAAACAGCACCAACAGGAACACGCTGTTTTCCTCGTCCCTGTCCCTCTCACCTGCGATGCGTCCTGCGTCGCTCTACTGAACTGCTGAGACCCTCCCTCGCTGTCCTCCGACCCCTGGAGGTCGGAGGGCAGCGTGGGCGGGTCTTAGGAGTCCAGCAGGGCGACGAAGGCGACGAGGTGAGTGGGGGGGGGATGGGGAAGAGGCGGCTCCGTGTGGAGCCGCCTCTCCCAACGCCGACCTCACGGGGGGGAGCCTTCGCACGCCTTCCCGTCACGAGCGGCCCCCACCCCTCCACCAGCAGAATTCTAGCCGGTGCAGGGGCGCCCTTTCTGCAGTGCGGAAAGGGCCGAAGCCATGGTCCTCAGTTTGCGAGACTTGAGCAAGGCTGTTAAAGGAAGGATGATCTGGAGGACATTGATTCCTAGGGTCACCTTGAGTCAGAAGTGACTTGATGTCAGTTGTGGTGGTATCACTGTTTTTCCTTCTAGGTAACTATTCCAATGCAGGACTGGAGGATTTAGATCCATATGTGTTCATTTATACAGTATTTACCTACTTGGGTTTCCTTTGGAACACAAAAGATTTGGCATCTGGAAAACAGAGTTGTAGAAATAGGCTGTCTTGGTTCTTCCCTCTGTTCTTCTCAACTAGTCACGATACTTACCATTTATGTAGCACTTTTATGTAGTACAAATCTTAAACTGTTCAAGGAGAAAGGGATATTCTGGAAAAAAGAAACATTCTCTAGAGGGACATTGAGAAAACCTAATAAGGAAAAAACGGGATGATGAACAGGCAGACACAACAGAGAACAAAGCGATAGAATAGACAGAAAGCAAGATCAGAAGGTATTTGTATAAAAATAAAACCACTTCGATTCGCAGAAAATTGATGCGTGTGTGACAGTGAACAAGTACAGTGATTTGTGGTTTCACAAGTCTGGCACTTTGCATGTATGGAATAGGTGGAAATAAACATGGGTGTAGCAGCTCGACACTTGTTATGTAGAAAAGGAAACTGTCATTTGAAAGGTTTAAAAAGCCCACCGTGGAGATCTTGCTGACACGTAACCCTTGAAAGTATCATTGTTTTATCTCCCAGAATTTTTTTTCTTGACTGCACAGCGTTTGGTTTTCAATACAACCCAATTCCCCGCGGTGTAATTTGTATCATTAGCTCTATCTTTGATGGGTTCTGGTCACTGCACTGAAGAAATGTCTGATGTGAACATTTTCAGAACCTGTTTGAGGTTTTAGAAAAGCAAAAATGTCATGTTGTTCATAGAGACTTCTTGGTTCTGAAGATCAGGAGCTTGTTTTAATAGACTGTAGTTTGTTTTCCTGACAGTTTAATTGAGAGGTCTGCAACCTCCGGCTCTCCAGATGTTCATGGACTGCAAATCCCATCAGCCCCTGCCAGCATGGCCAATTGTAGTCCATAACATCTGGAGAGCCGCAGGTTGCAGACCCCTGGTTTAATTGGATAGGTTAACAAATTCGCCAGACTGAAGGGAAAGTGAGCTAACTTTTCAGTGAATTTTAAAAGTACATTATTTGTACTAAATAGAAGGAATACTTCTTGGGGAGCGCTTCCACCATAGATGGACGGAAGTCTGCTTGAGAGCAGTGTCACATGAACTAGGTCAGTGGTGGCGAACCTGTGGCATGGGTGCCAGAAGCAGCACTCAGAGCCCTCTCTGTGGGCACGTGCAAACAGAGTGCCTTCCCCCCCCCCCCCCCCACATCTAGGCTGGCCTAGAAACGCTGGGCTTGATTATTAGCATAAACCTAAGACCTACTTTTTGGGGAAGCAGTGTAGGTCCCTGTTAAACCCCACTGATTTTCATGCGGAGAACTAAAGCACGATCCTTTACCTGGGAACAGCTCAGGTTTGTTTCGGCAATGGGAAGCACTTCTGCATTGAAACCTCCTGAGGTCATGGACCCGTTGGAAGAGTTGCACGGTTGCTTCAAAGCAAAGCCACCGACTACCACCAAACTTACTCCTGAGTAACGCACGCCTCTGAGCCAACCGTTTTTTTTCTAAACTAAAACTAAAACATTAGTATTCAAGTTAAATTCCGTGTTGGCACTTTGCGATAAATAAGTGGGTTTTGAGTTGCAATTTGGGCACTCGGTCTCGAAAAGGTTCGCCATCACTGAAGTAGGTAAATGCATTGCTTGCTAGATAACTTTTTAGATTAGTCATCCTTTGCCACCTCCTTTTTTACCTTTGAATAGAGAAATTCGTAAGAGGAATGAGAGTAGGCGTTCAGAAGTAATAATGAATATTTTTGAGTTTCAGTGTGTACTTTGTGGATCGATTAAATTGTTGTTGGCATTATGCAACTCCAGTACTAATAAAACATTTGCTAATCTTCTAGCAATATTTGGAAGATTGGAATTGCCTTTCAACCTCATGCACTTCTCCTCTTTCTCTCTCCCATTTGCGTTCTTCCTCTTCTCTATCTTTAGCATGAACAATGGCTAATTACATCTGTGAATGCTAACTGTGGTTAAATCAGGGTATGAAGTAGAAGAGTTGTTTTTATACCCCTCTTTTCTCAACTGCTCTCAAACTCCTTTGCTGCCCCTCCTCACACACAACTTGTGAGGTAGGAGGGGCTGAGAATGTTCTGAGAGAACTACGACTGGCTCAGGGTCACCCAGCAGGCTTCACATGGAGGAGTAGGGAATGAAACCGGTTCTCCAGATTAGAATCCACCGCTGTTAACCAACACACCGTTCAGATGCAGCTTTCATCCCCTGGTTTACAGCTCACTAATGGGTAGTGTTCAACTTGGTGCAGCGGTGTAGCCCTGAAAAGAGAAGGAATGGGAAGATCTGATTGGAAGAAATAAGCAAGCCTTAGAGGTGGTCCTGGTTCCTTAACTATCCCAAAGAGATCAGACAGTGTGATATCTGCTCTGAACTGTAATAAACTGTGGATGAGGCATCCGCTCTTCTCCCAATCTTGTCTTCCAGGTATCTTGTATACCTTGATTCTTTGATCATAGCTTCATGTCAAAGATCTGCATGTGAAAGGAAGTTCATTGATAAGATTTTTTTGTTCCCCTTCCCTGACATTGGACTCCTTGAAATTTTGCTCCTGGGCATCAGGGGAATCCTAATTCAGAGGGACAAAGTAGAGGTTTATAGTTCCTCTTCCCAGCAAAGTGCCATTCCACTGACTTAGCACCTCAATAGCAACAAACATGTTTGAATCCAGTCCCATGTCTGAAAAGCATTCATGGAGTTCCCACCTTGAATTTTGAAGCCGAGAGATTCCATTCCTGGATTCACCTGCAATATAGACATAAATTTTGTGTCTCCTGTGGGTTACCGCATAATAATCGGGAGAGATTGCTGGACATTGAGGTTACTGAATGAATTATGATACAACATAGACAGAAGCAGCATGATAGTTTCTGCCTGCTTTTCTCTGCCTTGAATTTGCCTTCTTGCAGGAGGTGGGTCAGCTAATTTAATAACGCATGCTGCGACATTAGAGGATTTTTGAAGGCCCAAATGCTCCATCTTATGTATTGTCAAGGCTTTCACTGCTGGAGTCAACTGAGTGTTGTGAGTTTTCCTGGCTACGTGGCGGTGTTATGCAACAACCTCTAATTGTTAATGTCAAGAGGGACTGGTCATTGTAGGTTTACGTTTACAATGCAAACCTATTGGAACCAGAGGTCCTTTAAAGACTTTAGTCTTTCTGTTGCGATGCCCAACAAAAATGCGCACTCCAAGGCTGTGTGTTCTGCTGATGGTGCCTGTAACTTTTCTGTAGCATTCAGAAAGTATTGTGATAGATTTTTAACACATCACGAAAATGAAGGAGATGTGGAGCAAAAAGATGGATGAGCTGAGCCTTGGCCATTTTTTCAGTAAATAGCGATGCGTGATCTTTGCTTCTCCTCGTATGCGTAATGTCACTTAGTGCATATCTTAGCCTATTATTCTCTGTGTTAGCAGTATGAATATTAATATATCATCTCTCCAGTCTTATGTAACTACTTGACTTTCATGAGTCAAATTCAAATGTAAAAGAAATGCAAAAAGAGATGTTAAATCTAATGAAATCTGGCAGGTGTAGAGGCTGGAAGGAGAAGGTTTTGCTTAAAAAAATATCAGGCCAGGCTTTTTCAGAAACGTAAAAATAGCAAATGGTCATTTGAATGTCGAAGTAGGAAAATGTCATTCTTTCACCATGCAGATGTTTTGTTTCCTTTGCCATGTAAGCATATAAACCATACTGCAAATATGTTTTTAAGATTATAAGCCAAAACACAATACACTGTTACCAGCTGTCTCATCTCTGCTACCTTGTTCTTTCTAGCACAACTGAACATTTTTGCCAATTTTTTTGTGGTCACCCCTTTCTGGAGTACATGACCAGCTATCATGCTGTTTGGGCAAGTTGTAGATGTTTATGAAATGGGTGGTGCTGCTCCAAAGGTTGAGGACAAAATTGGTCCTGCCTGTGCTGGCTGAATCTTGTATTCAGTTGGTGGGATTCAGTGTTCAGTTTTGCAAAGCACTGTGACATTTCTGCTTTATTTGTTCTTCTGACTCTTGCAAAGTTTCACATGTAGGTCTTGGTTTATTAAAACAAACTCCCTTGCTTCTTCTTTTCCATTGTTTCTAAATTAACTCGTAGGTAAACAAGTTGGTCCAAGGAACAAATCCAAAAACAGTAGGATAATAAGCTCTGGGACACCCGCCAATCTCAAGAAAGCGACACACATCGCACTGGAAAGCTTACAATTATCTTTCTTAAAATCTTGATTTATCCGGGTTAGTATAGTGGTTAGAATGTTGGGCACAGGTTTCAATCCCCACTCCACCACGGAAACTTGCCGAGTCACTTTGGTCCAGTCATACATTCTCAGCCTGACCGAAATCACAGGGTTGTTGCAAGGATTAAACAGAGGCGGGAAGAACAACACCAGTCATTTTTTGTCCCCCGTTGGGGAGAAACATGAAGTATAAACAAAGTATAAACGAAGTAGCAGCAGTGGCGTAGGAGGTTAAGAGCTCGTGTATCTAATCTGGAGGAACTGGGTTTGATTCCCTGCTCTGCCGCCTGAGCTGTGGAGGCTTATCTGGGGAATTCAGATTAGCCTGTACACTCCCACACACGCCAGCTGGGTGACCTTGGGCTAGTCACTGCTTCTCGGAGCTCTCTAAGCCCCACCTACCTCACAGGGTGTTTGTTGTGAGGGGGGGAAGGGCAAGGAGATTGTCAGCCCCTTTGAGTCTCCTGCAGGAGAGAAAGGGGGGATATAAATCCAAACTCCTTCTCCTCCTCCTCTTCTTCTTCTTCTTCTTCTTCTTCTTCCTCTTCTTCTTCTAAATAAATGATGAAATCTCCTAACTTAAGTCACTGCTCCTTTAAGTAACTTTTGTGCATCTGGTGACGTGGCCAGTAGAAGTCGCACATCGCAATGAATTTGTTAGCTTTTAATGCGTCACAGGACCCTGTCTCATTTTAGGACACACAGCTAAATACTTGTAACAGGGTTTCTGATATCAGAAGAGGCTTGAGCTTCCTGAATATACGCAACAGGCACCCTTTTTGCCCACGACTACTACACCGAACCTTTGTGTGTTTGTGAGTCTTCAGATGGTTTCTGACCCAGGGCGCTTGAAGCAGTTATAGGGTGGGATTTAGGATCTAAAGGTTGCTGGGCCAGTCACCAACTCTTAGGTTTACTTCTTTCACAGGAATGGGTGTGAGGGTCGAATGTGGAAGAAAAAAAGATGTCAGCTATTCTGAGCCCAGGGGAGGAAGTACGGTTTAAAATGTTAGGTAGAAGGTGGTAGAAGCTACTTATTCCGATAGATTCCATAGTCACCAGAAAGCAGCAACAAAGGTCATAGGCCCCGGTGCGTCCCAGTGGAAAGATAAAGGAAAGACTATCATTTGCTTTTCCCAGTTTTCCCAGAGTTATTTCTGTTTTGAAAACAGAAGTGTAGCAGCTGTTCAAATATGGTCTGTTTTGGCTCTTTCACAAATGAAGGATAGATTTTCTCCTTTTGAAAACACTAAACTAAAGTGTTGTCGAAGGCTTTCACGGCTGGATTCAATTGGTTGTGGTGGGCTTTCCGGGCTGTGTGGCCGTGGTCTGGTGGATCTTGCTCCTAACATTTTGCCTTCTACACAAGATGCACCAGATCACAGCCACACAGCCCGGAAAACCCACCACAACCAACTAAACCAAAGGCTTATCAGTTTGTTCTTTTTGAAATGTAACATTTATGGTCTGGTTTTAGTCTACTACAGTAGGTTTATCTGATACGGTTTTTGACTTACCGATGACAGTAATAGCTGTTTGTTGGTCTGAAGGCTGAAATACCACTACATTTGCTTTATGTCAGGGCATTGGGGCCCAGTCCAACGTAGAGCGATGGAATACCCTTTAAAAATATCTTTGTCATCCCTCACAGCTCTGAACCTTGCAAAGGAGAAGGAGCCTGGAAAAATGGCAAACAGCTCTCACTACTGGGGTGCTGTGTGGTTTCCGGGCTGTATGGCTGTGTTCTAGCAGCATTCTCTCCTGACGTTTCGCCTGCATCTGTGGCTGGCATCTTCAGGAGATCTCTGAAGATCCTCTGAAGATGCCAGCCACAGATGCAGGTGAAACATCAGGAGAGAATGCTGCTAGAACACGGCCATACAGCCCAGAAACCACACAGCACCCCAGTGATTCCGGCCATGAAAGCCTTCGACAATACATTGAACAGCTCTCACTACTTCTTTGTGAAAATAATACTGGACGGAAGGATGAAGCCCGCCCTTCTCTGTCAGTATTTGGAGTTGTATGGGGCAACAAAGATGTTTTAATGGTTAAGTCCCTGCTCTCACATTGAACTGCAATTAGAGTCAATAACCATTAGGCTATATATGCTGCTTGTCTTTTTCTTCAAAGCAGCAGTGCAGGGTTGCTAATTTAATCAGAGAAGCTGTGCTGGGAAATCAGATGTTTAACTCTTTTCTCTCGTGACATTTCCCTGATCTAAATTGCTCCCTCCACTGCTGTTAGCCCCGCAGGTCAAGGGGAATACCTGCACAGCTGTCAAGGGGGTTCCCAAGAGTGCCGTATAATTGAGTTTGAATCGAATATATGAGCTACTGAGGAAGGCAGCAGTTCAGCCCGCAGTCAGCTGTGGTTGGCTTTATGGTCTTTTATTGCGATAGGTGCTTTCAGAAGAATTTTACAGCATGCAAGGAGATTGGCGGGTTGCATGTTTTATCATTTTGTAGTGATGAGATTCCTGACGCTTCCTGGATGACGGAGCCGAGCCACACAACCAGAGGTGGGATCCAGCAGGTTCTCACCAGTTCCCAAGAGTGGGTTACTAATTATTTGTGTATGCCGAGAAGGGGTTACTAATTGGGTCAGCTTTTCCGTTAGAAATTCCATTAGGTCCAAAAATCATAAAGTCCTGTTGTTTCCTATGTGGCTGGTTAGCAAAGGTAGAAAACAGGATAATTCTCCCTGTTGAGCTGTTTTAAAAACATGTTTTAGAAATAGGGTAAAGTTCCTTGTTTAAGGAAAGTATCCTTCTTTTGATTTCTAGAAACAAAATTAAGTATTTGAAAGTCTTAAGTATTTGACAGGCAGTCAATTAGAAGAGAAGTAGTTGTTTCTGTTGGCAGTAGACGATAGGACTTGCTATAATGAGTTTAAATTTTGGACAGAAAGATACCAGCTGGAAATTAGGAATTTTTTTTTTACAGTAAGAGTTTTTTACAGTAACAGAGAAATTATTAATGCCCCACCCCCGGAATGCCCGCCCATGCCCCTGTCGTGCCCCGCCCAGCCCCATTGGCGCTACGCCACTGTTTGAATCCCACCACCATGGGAACCTGTTACTAAAATTTTTGGATCCACCACTGCACACAACACAAAGATTCGGGCCACTGTTGCTCTTCCTTCTAATATAAATTTCAGCTCCATGTTAGCCAGAGAGAAGGTGGATGGGCTACTTTGTTAAATGGTTGCTAACATTAAGAGAGGGGGTGATTCTCACAGAAGTGCTATGAGTAGAATGCAAGCCAGCAGTTCCTCTTCTTCAGAGCATATGGATTGCATCCCATTTGGCAGTGCAGGTGAAGCAAAAAATGTTCACTTCTGCTGGGGTGAATGAAAGACCACCCAAACGCAGGGGTTCTTTTTGCAGAAGGCAAACTATTTCACCCCAAAATGTCTCCTCCTACCCCCACCCACCCCTTCTTTTTGGCTCTGCTGTCCTGCTAATAGATAAAAATGGTGAATTAGAAGCCAGCATGGCCTTGTTAGTACTTGGGTATACCGCACTGCTCTGATTTCCTCATATGTTGTACACCGCCCAGAGTCCTTCGGGGAAGGGGCGGTATATTAAATAAAATAAACAAATAAAATAAAATTGGCACAGTGTTTTTGCAGAATAATATTGTGATGTTGATCCAGTCTAACACAACCTTTTCTTTAGCCCCAGGAAGTATTGGAGAAAAAAAGATTTGTAAAAATGCCTCAGGTCAGTTGTGTATGTGATGTTCTAAGTGTGGAAAGTCCCGTGTCCTTTCTCTCCGTCAGTGCGCATTCATTATTCTCCTTTTCTTAGGACTTGTCCACCAGTTTCAGATATCTGTAAGGAATATTTTCTTGTAACCATTCAAAAGAGCACTTGAACGTATATATGGTGCAGTCTAGTAAGCTGTGAGCAAGGGGAAAAAAGTTTCCTACACTTTATTCACGAGGATGCCACAGACGGGGCATAAGCTGCATTCTCAACTAGATAGTGGGGTATACAGCTTGTGCAAGAAATTGCACATCCACGTGCAGAAGGTGGTCTTTGGTTGCCACTTGATTTTCTTTTCTGTTGACATGAGTCGCACGAATAAACAGATTGCACCAGGGAAGTTGCGGGCAAAAAATGGTTTCTGTATGCAGAAGCTAAACTTGGGGGGCGGGGGGCGGGGGGGTGTAGCTCATCAGATCAGTTAAAACCAGTGGGTGTGCATTAAAAGGATGCTACAGTTGTTATTAAACCGGGAATTGCTATAGACAGAATGTGTTAACATAGTCACGCCTTCACTCTACGTAATGTGAAGATACACTGCTAAAGTATGTGGTTACACCCAGTGAACATATTCAGGAACCATGTTTTCAAAAAGTCAGTCCTAGATGTGACCCAAATAAATGCTTCCCTCTGCAGTATTAGATGAAGAAACTGGCAATGTAAAGGTAACTTTACATTACATAAAGGTAACAATGTAAAGGTTACTTTATAAAAAGTAAACATTTGAAGGAACAGATTTCCCCTTGGAAATAGTTGGGGTGACAACCTAACCTGCAGGGTGAATTTAAAGAATTTAATTTCATGGGAAAGCAAAATCCAATCCATAAATGTAGTTTATGGAAAGCTAGTGGATTTAGCGGCCTTTCTATTTTATTAGAAC
This sequence comes from Sphaerodactylus townsendi, assembly GCF_021028975.2. Lineage (NCBI taxonomy): Eukaryota > Metazoa > Chordata > Lepidosauria > Squamata > Sphaerodactylidae > Sphaerodactylus > Sphaerodactylus townsendi. The sequence continues at coordinate 72,402,765 of NC_059433.1, forward strand.
ACAGGAAGAAAATAAGAACTCTGCATTTTTAAGGTGATATGCAGCAATGTTTTTTTTAGTTCATAAAAAGAACAATTTTAAAATGTTTACAACTGTCTGTACCTGTAGAGATTCTATACTGGTTTAGCCCTGAAGGTCCAAAATTCTGGCCTTGACTTTCTCATATAAGTCGGTAAACAGGAGCACCAGATGTTTTACGTTAGTCTTATCACTGTATAACTTAAAATGTTTTAAATTGTGTGAATTTGGGATCAAAGTGGCAGAATTTTTCTGGAGAGATTTGGGGGTGATGGAGTAAAGCAGGGGGGTCAGACATGCAGCCCAGTGGCCAGATCTAGCCCCTTCAGGGGTGATTAAGCCTGTGACCCAGATGAAGCAACCCCCCACCCCCACACACTCCTGATCTGGACGAGGGGGAGCTTCCTCAACTGACTTGCAGGCTGAGAGCCAGCATGGTGTAGTGGTTAAGAGCAGGTGGATTCTGATCTGCAGAACCAGGTTTGATTCCCCACTCCTCCACCTGAGTGGCAGAGGGTGAATCAGATGTGCTTCCACACTCCTACATTCCTGGTGGGTGACCTTGGGTTAGTCACTGTTCTTTGGAACTCTCTCAGTCCCACCTACCTCACAAGGTGTCTGTTGTGGGGAGAGGAAGGGAAAGGAGCTTGTAAGCCACCTTGAGACTCCTTACAGGAGAGAAGGGTGGGGTATAAATCCAAACTCCTCCTCTGCTTCCTTGCTTGCTGCTGCTGCTTCCTCCTCCTCCTCCTCGTCAAGGCAGTCACCCCATCCCACTGTGGGCTCACGAGTAAGCCCCCCACCCCCCCAGAGCCCAGCCTGACATCTAATCACATTTATGTCATGTGGAGCCCTGGTAACAAATGAGTTTGACACCCCTGGAGTAAAGAGACATTTGAAGGGAAAATTTAAGGAAAAAAATATAAAGTCATACAATGAGGTTGCAGGTTTTCATCAAGCTACCTTGGATCTCTGAACCCGCAGTAGACATCGCCCCCTTGTGTTCAACCTGCGAGTCTCTCTGACCATAACCATGTTTAGGTGAAAGCTGATTTTCTTGATATTCTGAAAATTATTTCAGGGTCTTGCCTGTAAGCACACATCCGAATATTGATAGTTTTTCTTCGTCACCTCCTTTAAGGAGATGATGCTTGGAAAGGGGGGCAGAGTGGCAGTTGTGGAGAAGGGGTAGTTAATTATCTTCTCTCCCTCTATTCTGGCTTTGTTCAAGGAGCTTTTTTTTTTTTTAATTAAAGATGGGCCCCAGTGACAGATAGGCGATTTGTCCCATTGGAGCAGGAAGTGGTGACAACTTGTACCTTCCTGTCTCCATTGCTTGAAGGTATCCTCCTCTTCCTTCAGTTTGTTTCCTCCCTCGAAGAAGAGAGCAGGGCTTGTTAGAGAGCTCTGCCTCGGCTCCCTTTTGTTGCGACTTAAACCGGCACGGAGAAGAAAGCCATCAGTGCTTGTTTACAGGCATCTGTGTATCCTGTAGTTAGCCAGACATGGCAGAAGCTCGCTGAGATGAATACTGGAGTATTTCTAAAGAATAACAGCGCTCCAAATCATAACCAATGGGTTGCTTAGCACTTTGAAATAAAAGAAGCTTTTCTTTTAAAGAAGTTTTCTTTTAAAGAAGCTTTTCTTTTAAAGAAGTTTTCTTTTAAAGAAGTTTTAAAATTATTAGTGAAGCAAAGTGAAGTTGTTCTACTTCATACTGTAAGGGATTGTGAGAGGGGAGAAATACTCCTTATTCAAAATATTCCTCTTCACGAATTATAAGCTCTCAAAGGCTAAAGAACCTCTCGCCCCCTGCAATTTTCCTTTAATTGACTCCTGAGTGTTTTCAATGTTCTGTGTTTCCTGGAACGTATTCAGTCCTCCTGAGGCCATATCTTTGTTTAGATTTCTCCCCCTGTTGATTAATTTACAAATTAATGTTTGTTAGTATACCAGGGCAGTACCTTGAGTATATAGAACCCCCACTGCCTTATCAGTGGGTCACCTGGTTGTGCTGCTTCTGTTATTATTGTGGGGAGCCAATCTCCTTGCTATTAGGAGTGGCAGTAATTTCAGCTTGCGGATAAGTTGTTTTATGTAATGGGAGCACAAATATTACTGTAGTGGAAGAAAATAGACATCTGTGATTTGTTGTTTGAGAATCAAGAGTGCGGTAACTTAAATTATTTTTCTTTTCTTTTTTTTTTTAGTCAAACAGGCAGCCTGCTAAACTGAATCTACTAACTTGCCAGGTGAAACCGAATGCCGAAGACAAGAAATCGTTTGACCTGATATCACGTATGTTGTATTGTAAAGTTCATTAGCATTTTATTAAATGTTGTCATTGGATTGGTCTTTCAAAGATTGTAATGAAGTAGATATTAAGACCTCCTTGTCCATTTGTGCAAAGGATATCTTTGGTGTACAGCAGCCTAGGGCTTAGGGACCATCTCAAGTTGCTCAGAAGAGTTAGGCCATGGGTGACCAACTCTGGCTCTTCAGATGGGCAATTGGCCATGCCAGCAGGGGCTGATGGGAATTGTAGTCCATAAACATCTGAAGTGCCGGAGTTGAACACCCCTGCTTTAGGTGTTTAGAACGATAGCCTGAGTTACACATTTACTTGGTAATCATTTTTGTAACCTTGCTAGATATTTTTCTAAGCAACTTCACTGTGGTCCATTCTTAGTAAGATTAAGATTTCCTACTGAAAATAGATATTTTGTGGGCTGGCTGATTCATTTCAACATATGTTCTCGGTTACTAAATATGTCTTAATAATTGCAGTTCTGGGATTTTTAAAGCAACTCAATATAACATCCATCATGTGTCGTCAGTATTTTGAAGATCGTTTGTTTGTGTTCCAGATAACAGAACGTACCACTTTCAAGCAGAGGATGAGCAAGACTACATAGCGTAAGAATATTTCAATACTTGTGCTGCTTGTGAAACTTGGTTTTGTGTAGGGCCCCTTCAGATGTTATTATCAGGGTTGCTCAAACTCCTGTGGGTTTTGGATCTCCCTGTAATCAGCAAATGCAAATATGTCACCCATTTATCACCTGATCTTCAGACTGCTCGCTGGTGGGAGATGCCTGTACAGTAGCTCACAAACTCACCTTTCCAAAATTGAACATGTCTTTGCACATCCAAACATAACTGTTTTCTCTGCACGCACCATTCAGTCTGTCTTCCAAAATGAACTAAAGCAGATTCTACTTTTCGTTATTCTCGTTAAAGAGTGGCCCTGAATCAGCGGGGCCCGCCATTGCTGTCCGGGATGGGCACTGCAAACTGGCCTTAGAAGGGCGGAAGACAGGCAGCAGCCATGCCCACGAGGGGCTTCAGTGTCATGACGCCGGCCTGGCGTCTTGACGTCATCGGGAGGGGTGGCCGGGAGCCTATATAAGGCTTTGCCCCGGCCTTTGGCCCCTCCCCTGGAGCTGAGCGGGGCCAAGCTTTATTGCTTACAACTTAGCTGATTTGCAGAGGAACTCAACATACCAGTTACAGTTGCCCATAAAACCAGGAATGGATTTAGAAGAACAAGGGAAAGGGTTTAGTATGGTACCTGCAAGTAGAGTGAGGCTGGGTCCTTCATCTGAGGAGGCCTTTGTAAAGATGGACCAGGAGGGAAACACCTCGGAAGGATCCCACCCACCATCCCCAACACCAATCCCATTTTCTTTAGTTGGTAGAAGAGGGGACAGGACATCAGCCCTACAGCTAGGGCTTCCAGGTTCCTCTTGGCCACCATCGGAGGATGGGGTAAGGGGTAGGGTTGCCAGCTTTGGATTGGAGAACTGGAGATTTGGGATTGGATCGGGGGGGGGGGGTACAGGGCCCTCAGTGGAGTACAATCCCATGGAGTCCACCCTCCGAAGCATCTGTTTTCTCTAGGAGAACGGATCTCTGTAGTCTGGAGATGACCTGTAATTCCAGGGATCCCCAGGTCCCACCTAGAAGCTGCTATCCAGACCTCAGTCACTAGGTAATACCACCCAGTGAGCATTCGTTGTCAATTTTATACTTTTCCATAAATAATACTAATAAATGTTTTTAATAACTTCACACTGAAAGTCTATTCATGTTTACTGGACAACAGCTTCAAGAGAAATGTAGGAATGAATCTAATATGGTTTCTGCAAGTAGAATGAGTATGTAGTTCTTCCTGGGAGTAAGCTCATTGAATAGAAGGCAACTTTCATCTGAGTAGACCAGCTTAGCTGGTTGGAAACTGCCCTAGAAAAGCCCTCATTTCAATCCTGGTGTTTTTGCAAATACGCAGGATTGGTGACTTTCCTGTTTCCTTGCCTACTTCCAGCCTCCCTTTCTTTTTGCTCCAGGAGGTCTGCCAGTCTTTGGGAATCGTCTCAGGGTTGTCATCGGGTGTCATCAGAAAGGAGGGGGCATTGAAAACTGATAGAATGCTTGGGGTGCTTTACGTTACGGCCGGGTTTGATGTGTTTGTGCAAAAATGATATTAAGGCAAACATATTTCCAAATAAGAATGTTGTAGGAAGAGCTAGGCTGCAGCTTCTCAAAGTGTATACATGGTAGACAAGATTTTTGTCGTTCCACAATACATGACGCTGTCCTTAGATACAGGTTGTAGGCCTTTATTGTTACACCCATTTCTATGGGGACTGGGAAGGTTAAGAATTTATTGGTATTGGATACAGTAATCACTTGCTTTCCTCAACATAACCATGCAAATGAGGACTGATACAGATGGTTCCACGTATTTTTCTTTTTTAAAAGCCCTTTGTCTGGCAAATATTTAATCAGGGCACATAGTTCTGTTGTTGCGGGCAGGCAATCATCTAAGCCCAGAAATCTCGCTAGATGGGCTGACATAATTAATTTTACCCTTCAAAATTTAGCATTGGGTAACCAGATTTTGAAAGAAGTATCCTGTTGATCAGACAGCTGAAAAAAACTTTGAGAAGCTGCAGCCTAGCTCTTCCTACAACATTCTGAGACATGCCAAGTGATTCTCCTTACACTATTCAATCAACAATATATTATATAAAACATGAATCATAGATCTTTTTTTTGTTTTTGTCTTATTAAATAGACTAAAATCATGTTTTTTCTCTGCCTGATGTGAAATGAGTCATGCCTCCTCTTGTGACTTGTAGGAATAATTTGATCAGAAGTTCAGTTCTGAGAGGAGAATTCCTGCCCACTTACCAAAGTTTTATTCACTTATTTATTATGTAGAATTTCTATCTTGCCTTTCTGCTGTCACAAGCGCTACAAAGGCAGATGACGCATTAAAACCTGCATGATAAAGTCACATTTTAAAACCATTAGAGTTAACCTGTCTTAAAGACACGCATCATTAAAAGAGTTAAAAACAGCGGTAAAAATGTACAGCAAAATAAAAACAGCAGTTGAAACATTAGTCGGAAAGGAGGTATCACTAAGGCAGGGGTAGGGAACCTGCGGCTCTCCAGATGTTCAGGAACTACAATTCCCATCTACCCCAATTGGCCATGTTGGTAGGGGCTGATGGGAATTGTAGTTCCTGAACATCTGGAGAGCCGCAGGTTCCCTACCCCTGCACTAAGGGAATGGCAAACAAAATGAAAATGTCTTTAACTCACTGGCCGAATATGGCACAAGAGAAAATAGACAAATCTCCGTGGGAGAGTTCCAGACCTTTGGTGCCTTGGCTGAGAAAGCCTTTGCCTGAGTTGCCATCTGCCTAATCCCAGAAGGCGGGGTACCCAAGGCAAGGCCTCCAAAGGTGACTGGTATGTGGTTCCCAAGCAATATCAGGCTTTGAGGGTCAACCCAAGCCCCCTGAATTGTTTCCAGAAGCAAACTGGAAGCCACTGCGGTTGGCCTTCCTTGTTCCACAGGTGGTAGAATCCTCCGGAGCAGGTACCTAGAGAATCAACTTTGAATTGGAACACCTGGCTGCTGTTCCTTCCCTTCCCTTTACTCTTTTCACTCTCAGTTCCTTTCTGTAATAGGACATACAGATGTGACTTCACAAGGTGAAATTTCCTTGGGGTGACATCTTTCTTTGCCTCTTTGCTGCAAAAGCAAAGGAAGTCTTGAAAGATCAGTTTTGCCCTTGTGAAATTTCCACCAATCCGACCGGCCTATGCAGAGGCTGGGACCACGATGGGCGCCACCGCCTCCACCCGAGCTTGCGGCTGTGCTGCTGCTGCCACCAGGGCCCACGACGGGGCAGTTGGGCTGGCCGGGCTGGGGCTGGAGGAGGGAGCCTCCGCCTCGTCAAATCCAGGGTGGGGCCTCCGAGCCATCCCTGGACAGGATGAAACGTCCTTCTCTGTATGCGGCCACATGCAGCCGCGTGTCATACAAAATGGCTACGCGTGTCAGTGCTGACACGTGTGTCATAGGTTCGCCATCACCGCATTAACTACACTTTTCCTTCAAGGAGAGATGTGGAAGCTATCTGAGCACTGGATGCTTTTCTCATACGGCTAGGGAACAGCACAGTCTGGTGGTAGGAGAGGGAAAGTGGTGGTTCGTCTACCCATTAGCTACAGCCTCACTCTAGAGAACAAAGGAATGCTCTTCAGCGTCAGCAGCTAGGAATCTGTTTGCTGCTGAGAACATTCTTCAATACTATCAATGCTACATTGGATTTCTTGAGCCTCCACATGGAACTGTAATGCCTGCTATAAATTAATAAAAACTAATGATTCTTTTCCTGTCATAGAGATTTAAACAAGCATTACTAATTCTAGTAGTGCTATTTGTTCAAATGTATTTGTTTTCAGTGCAGTTATTTATAAATTAATCACGTAGCATCATCGATCTCTGCGAGGTGTTGTTAATTTGATTCGCAGCATAACATGATGTATTGATTGGCGATGAATGGCTGCTTTGCAGCTCTAAACGTGGCAAGATTTGCCTCATAAAGTAAGCTACAGTGTAAAGATTAAAGTAAAGCATGAATATGCAAGTAATAAATGGCCGATTGTGCACAGTGTGCTTGCTGCATGGTGGAGGCGAATGTCCGTCACAGCAAGATTTCTTGAACAGACCTATTTCATGGAGTCCCGCTTTCACTTTCCATTCTCTCCGCAGCAAGTGAAACCACTTTTAACACGACTTTTAATTTGTTCTGCCACCAGAACTGGGAAATTTGCCAGGGATTGTGGTACTAGGGAAAAAAACCCACTTTTAATTCCTTGATACTTTCATATTAGGTGGATATCCGTACTGACCAACAGCAAAGAAGAAGCTTTAAATATGGCATTCCGTGGAGAGCGAAGTGCAGGTGAAAATAGTTTAGAAGATCTTACAAAGGCCATTATTGATGACATACAGAGATTACCCGGAAATGATGTCTGCTGTGACTGTGGATCATCAGGTATTTATGTACCTTAAATCTGTTTTAGATGACAATAATTGCTAAGAAATTTCCAAGTACAATAGAGGTATCTGTGGAGTCATTAAGATATAGCAGTTAGAATTCCTTACCAGGACTGGGAAAACGTGGGTCAGATTCCCATTCTGCTGTGAAGTTCAGTGGGAGACTCTCACAGCCCCATCCAATGAGCTGGGCACCCGGCCGCAGCGCCATGACCCTGCCAGCCCACTGCCCCCAAGGAGACTTCCTGGCACCATGGGGAGACTTAAAGTCTCCCTGCTTAAAGTCTCCCTGCCAAAAATGGACTTTTTGGTGGTGTAAGTTCAAAGCCCCAGCCACTGGTCCAACGGGGGCAAAAGCCAGGAGGAAACCAACTACCGTATATACTCACGTATAAGCCGAGTTTTTCAGCCCTGTTTAAAGGCTGAGAAAAGCCCCCTCAGCTTATATGCGAGTCACCATTTTCTATCAATCACAAGGAGGCTGGGGGCGGGGGCGGGACAACCTCCCTGCCTCTGGGAAGCCGCTTATTGCTGCCCTTCTTGGAGGTTGAAGGGGGAATCCCAAGGCACCCTGACTGGGTGCCTGACTGGGCTTCATCAAACCCCAGGAGGCAGAGGGAGGTCCCCCTGACGTCACTGCCCAAATAAGGAGCTTCCTCTGCCTGCTGGCTGACTGGGTTTGAACAAGCCCAGCCAGCAGGCAGAGGGAGCTCTTTATTTGGGCAGTGACTTCCCCTGATGTCACTTCCCAAAAAAGGAGCTCCCTCTGCCTCCCGGCTTCCCACCCTCGGCTTATACTTGAGTCAATACATTTTCCCAGGTTTGGGCAGTAAAATTAGGTGCCTTGGCTTATACACGGGTCGGCTTATACACGAGTATATACGGTAATGTCACCTCTTCCACCTGCTACACTGGGGGGGAGGGGCACAGGGATGCTGGTGGCATGCCAAGTGCCACATCCCACTACTGAGGACAACTGCAGTGGTCACCTGCTGACGGCTTCTCCCCTTCTTCAAGGCACATGGCCCCACGTGGCCCCCCCCCCCCCCCCCGCAAGGGACTGTCCGTCACTCTCTCTGAAATAGCCATCAAAACATTTTGAACAAAAAGAAAATAATTATTTTTAAAATTACATGTTGTTTTTCTCTCCTTTTCAGATCCAACGTGGCTTTCAACTAACCTGGGCATTTTAACCTGTATAGAGTGTTCTGGAATACACAGAGAAATGGGTGTTCATATTTCCCGAATCCAGTCTTTAGAGCTAGACAAATTAGGAACGTCTGAACTCTTGGTAAGCAGTGTTATAAAATGGTTCTGTTTAACTAACTTTAGAACATATACATACTGGCTGTTACCACCAAAAGTAATAGTAGTTGAGTTTTTTTTCCTTTTTTCAATCAACATGCATACTTTCATTAAAGATCTTATAATAGTGTAACCATGAAATTATTAGTGACATATTGCATTACTTAAAATGGGGGAATCTCATACGTCTCTTCTACAGTTCTGTGGGCTGGCCTGTATTGTAGGTTGTTAAACACATGTTTAGTTTCAAAATGTTCCTTTGCAAATCCTATACCAAAGGCAACTTCCTACTAACACAATTTTTTGAACCTTTTGCAGCTGGCCAAGAATATAGGAAACAATAGTTTTAACGAAATTATGGAGGGGAATTTACCAAGTCCTTCTCCAAAACCCACGCCATCAAGTGATATGTAAGTAATAAAAAAAACATTATACATTGTCAAAGGCTTTCACAGCCAGAATCACTGGGGCGTTGTGGGGTTTCCAGGCTGTATGGCCCTGTTCCAGAAGCATTTTCTCCTGATGTTTCGCTTGCATCTACGAATGGCATCTTCAGAGAATCCTCTGAACCACAGTTGTAGGCGAAAGGTCAGGAGAAAATGCTATTGGAACACTGCCATGCCACTCGGAAACCCCACAACACTCCCAACATTATGCAGTAAAAGCTTTGTTATCTATCAGTCGCAGGGGATAAGTGTTACCAGTTAATCAATTGTTCTGGATACTTGAACTTAGTACTGTTCTTCATCCTCTACATGAAGACACCACCATGGTCAAACTCCATGTCTTTGAAAACTCCATGGGGACAGCCATCCTGCCTGGCAGGACCCTTTCCCTTCCCCCAAAGTCACAGCTGGCAAGTCAGCAGCCATCTGAAGATAACACCTGGGCGCATGAGCTGCCAGAAGCTCCACAGCAGCCAGAGGCATCAAACTGGCTTTCTGGGAAGCAGGAGGGTACAAAACACATGTGCCCAAAGATGCAACAGGATGGTAAACAGTTTGGCCTCAGAGAGGGGCTGGTTGACAGAGTTTTCTGGATATTGAAGTGCTGGATAACAAAGCTTTTAATCCATGTTTTTAAAAAGTTGGATACAGCTGCCTTTTTACCTGGAGCCAGAGGGACCTTATCGCAACAAGTAACTTAAGACATTAATTTTGCTCCGAAACTTCAATGTCAGACAGCTTTTCAGATGGCACTCCTCAAGGAATGTAGGGAATTTTTTTCCCCCTTCCTGAATTAAATCCGTAACTGTAGTCATATTTGTGCAGTGAGTTAAGACCGGAGGGACATTTCTAGAAAGACGTCTCCAAGTGGCATTGATATAATGTCCAAATAAATAGCTTAACCCTGTAACCTGATCAGGGGGTGTGGAATACTCTCTGCTCGTTTTCATCCCTGAGTGAAGAGGCTTGCTTGGACTGTAAAGGTATGATTGGCATGAAAATCAAGGCATTCAGAGCCTGTTCGGATCTTGCTTTTTGTAGATATTTATTCCCGTGACTTCATGCACAGAAAAGAAGGTCCTCATAAGTTCACAGCGTGCAGCGCATCTATAGAGCTCCACATATGTTACTAAGGAGCAGCAGTGGCGTAGGAGGTTAAGAGTTCGTATATCTAATCTGGAGGAACCGGGTTTGATTCTCCGCTCTGCCGCCTGAGCAGTGGAGGCTTATCTGGGGAACCAGATTAGCCTGAGCACTCCCACACACGCCAGCTGGGTGACCTTGGGCTAGTCACAGCTTCTCGGAGCTCTCTCAGCCCCACCCACCTCACAGGATGTTTGTTGTGAGGGGGGAAGGGCAAGGAGATTGTAAGCCCCTTTGAGTCTCCTACAGGAGAGAAAGGGAGGATATAAATCCAAAACTCTTCTTCTTCTTCTTCTAAACCAGTTGCTTAGAAAACCTTTTTAGTGAATGCATTTTTGTCACTCTTGCCAAGCTGCTTTGACTGACTTTTATAAAGAAATCAATATCGTTTTCAAATATTCATGCAAGGCAAGCTAGGTTTACAGACAGACTAAAAATTCTAATAACTAATGTTTTCTGGATCATGTCTAAGGATGTGAAAATATTACAGCTATCCATACAAGTTTGTTTATGTGCTAAGCCCTTCTTCTGACTATAACACCACTCAAGTTCAAGGAAACACCTTCTGTTTTGAATTCCAAAGAGAAAACCATGGTCTCCTCTTGCCTCCGGCCACCACTTACCCTGTTTCTGACTTGTTTATGCAGGACCTAACGTTTCCAGAGTGTGCCTGTCTTAATGCCCGTCTTCCGTCATTTTTTCTTCCACTCATTGCTTGAAGCATTCCCGTATGATGTGCAGGCAATTATAGGCCCTTTGGATAAGGCAGGATCCATAGACCAATCACATTTGCTTTATTGCTCGAGTACGGGAAATGTTGCTCAGAGCACCACATCCAATCATCTTGCCTGGACTTTTTTTCATTTCCCTGAGGGTTTGGAGATATACTTTTAAAAAATGGAAACACTATCAACACCTTCTTACCCAGGATAGCATGTTCTTTTTCCCCCAGTGACTAGACATTTGCATTTCTAAAGAACGGACAGGAATTGAACATTTTTGTGCCCCATCTGCTCTTAGTAAAAGCAGCCAAAAAAAATAATTCAGCAGAATATGCATTGACGTCCTCTGGTAAATGACTCAGAACTGTTTGCTGGCGCCCGTTCGACTTCTAATCATATATTTCCTGTTTCTAGGACTGCACGTAAAGAATTTATTACCGCTAAATATGTAGATCACAAGTTCTCCAGAAAGACTTGTGCTTCTGCAGCAGCTAAATTGAATGAACTACTTGAGGCTATCAAATCCAGGGATTTACTTGCACTAATACAAGTCTATGCAGAAGGAGTCGAGCTCATGGAACCACTGCTGGAACCTGGACAGGTAAGTTCTCTTAAAAAGTATAGCCATTTTGAAATGGTTTAGAGAGAGATATCTAAGGCTCATTCCGCACATGCACAATAATGCACTTTCAAACTGCCTTCAGTGCTCTTTGAAGCTGTGCGGAATGGCAAAATCCACTTGCAAATAGTTGTAAAAGTGGTTTGAAAACGCATTATTTTGCGTGTGCGGAAGGGGCCTAACATTCATCTGAACAATGTGACAAACAGTGAAATTAGCTGCTATTACTCTCTACGTTTTTTTTATACATGTGCACTTGTTTACTGAATTTACACTGTTCATTTCTTTTAATGAATAATTCTGCAAACATCTTTAATGTCTTCTGTCTGGAACAAGAGTTAACTTACATCACTGCTATTTTCACTCCCTCCTTGTTTTTAGGAGCCAGGCGAAACTGCCCTTCATGTAGCAGTCCGGTCAGCTGACCAGACCTCACTCCATCTGGTTGACTTTCTTGTACAAAACTGGTAAAGACTGTTTGCTTATATTCTGTTTTGAAAGCACAATTGTGAGGCGTGCTGTCTAGTCACTGTCTGAGTGGATTTAAGCACAAGAGGGACTGTGCTGGATCATATTAAACAGTGATCCAGTTTTATTTCCAGCATTGCGACTGAGAAATAGGTAAAATTTCCAGAAATCTCTGTGGTCAGTTCCCAGACACAGGAAATCCCTCCTGCCCACCCACATTGTAAGATTCAGTAGGCGCGGGAACCCTATCTGCATGTATGACAGAGTGAGAAATGCACACATGCTTAAGAAGTGTGGAGAACAAGATTTTCTGTGTAGCATTCCACCAATAGGTGCTCTACCTCTTATGGCATATTTAATCTTGAAGTACCTAAACATTGGAGGGTTTTTACTCTAATACGACGCAGTGCCCTCCCTTCAACTGTCCTTGAGGGTTGATACAGGAAAACTCTTTATTGGGAGAAATAATGTCCCTGTGAATCTGGGCACATAGAAACAATGGAGCATGTGCTTCTGCAATGTCAGTACTATTAAAATATATGAACTAGTTTTATATTGCCACTGCTGCATAGATTTCCAGGTCACAAAGGACAATTTTATACTTCCTTGCCCCTTACAGATACCAATCCCCATGTAACGTACAGTGTTGCCAGATGTTGTGCAGCAGCACTTGAAATACATTGCAGGATGGTCAATGGCAGTGATGGCGAACCTTTTTGAGACCGAGTGCCCAAACTGCAACCCAAAACCCACTTATTTATTGCAAAGTGCCAACACGGCCATTTAACCTGAATACTGAGGTTTTAGTTTAGAAAAAACGGTTGGCTCTGAGGCGTGCGTTACTCAGGAGTAAGCTTGGTGGTAGTCAGTGGCTTTGCTTTGAAGCAACCATGCAATTCTTCCAACGAGTGAATCACGACCCTAGGAGGGTTTACTCAGAAGCAAGCCCCATTGCCAGCCACCGAGCTTACTCCCAGGTAAAGGATCACGCTTTAGTTCTTTGCATGAAAATCAGTGGGGTTTAACAGCGCTTAACAGGGTTACCTACACTGCTTCCCCAAAACTAGGTCTTAGGTTTAATGCTAATAATCGAGCCCAGCAGCCTAGATGGGGGGGGGGGGGCACTCTGCACTTGCCCACAGAGCACGTGCCCACCCATGCCAGAGGTTCGCCACCACTGGTCTATGGCTATCATCATAATCAGGCATTATGAATACTAAGGTTGTCTTACTAGAGTGTACTATGACCTAACAGCTATAGTCTTTTACCTGCCATTTTTCTTGTTTGTTCCCTTTTAATATTTATGTTCCCCTTATGTGCCTAGAAGACCTTTTTTGTGTCCCCAATTTTCTTCTGCCAGTAGATTCTATTAGATATGTACAATTGTAATGTATGTTATCATTTTAATTGTAAGTATCTTGTTTACCTTGTTCTGATCTATGCTGGTCTATGACAATGAGAAAGATTGATAGATCGATACCTGGTAAGTGACCAGAATGGCAGGATAATTCTACAGCAGAAGAGGTGGGAGAATAGCGCAGACACCATGACTTTGATCCTCGAAGTACTCTAAGGACTTAGAGGGTCAGCAAAGCTACTGCTGCTGCCTTGTTGGCTCACCATCTGTGCCCAGAGTTTTCCCACATTCCTCTTCAGCCCCGCCGCTATTTCCAGTACCCAGAATGATAATTTCTGGGATTTCAGGATCAGCACGGAGAAGAGTGTCACAAGTGTCGGGAAGCTAGAGTGAGGAGATGCGAGGAGACGAAGCTGTGCTTGTGAAAGAAGGAGAAGGGGCAGTTTTTACTTTGTTGCCTACCAGCGTGATGTGGTTAAGAGCAGGTGGATTCTAATCTGGAGAACCGGGTTTGATTCCCCACTCCTCCACCTGAGTGGCAGAGGCTTATCTGGTGAACCAGATGTGTTTCTGCACTCCTATATTCCTGCTAGGTGACCTTGGGCCAGTCACAGTTCTTCGGAGCTCTTTCAGCCCCACCTACCTCACAAGGTGTCTGTTGTGGGAGAGGAAGAGAAAGAAGCTTGAGTCTCCTTACAGAAGAGAAAAGGTGGGGTATACATCCAAACTCTTCTTCCATCAAGCCCTCTGACCTGCACAGCAATTCCTCCATCAAAATCCCACAACCCTAGGAATGACATTTCTGGTAGTCTGAAGGAGCTGCAGAAACAGAGAAGAATACAGCAAAAATCCATATTTTGTGCACAGGCCGCTGATCTGAGTCAATGTTTTTTTTTTTCTTAACCGTTGTTCTTTACAAAATAAAAAAGAGTGCCTGTGCATTTGGGACCAAGGGAATTATGTGGAACACATAGCGCAAAGATTGTGTCATGGCGCATTAATTCTATTTTCCCGCTTTGATTTTAGTGGTAACCTGGATAAACAGACAGCATTGGGAAACACAGTTCTGCACTACTGCAGTATATATAACAAGCCTGAATGTTTGAAACTGCTTTTGAAGGGCAAGCCAACTATTGATATAGGTGAGCGAGTCTGTTTTTGTGCAGTGTTTTTTTTTTTAATTCAATATAGCAAATTTTATACTTTAGAATTCACTGCTAAGGTTGCATAGCTGACTGTGCCATTTATGTGAGAGAAGCGTTTTTAGCTTGGACCGCAAGCTTGAACCTCTTAAAAATATTTCACAGGCAATTAAAAAATATCTTCTTCCTTCAGGCAAATCTCTTGGTGATTCCTAATCTGCTTTTTTCCATATTTAGAGCGCACCTTTGATGATTTGACTCAGCTATTTTGCCTTTGATGTTCGCTTATTAAAAGGATCCCCATTTTGCTCCTGCTTTCACAGATAGCAAAGATTCAGGGCAGCCTCTGCAATGTCCGTTTTTTTAATGCCATTTCAGAATATCAAGTTTTAAAGTATCCTCCTGAAATCCATACTGTTGTGGATTTATACCTCGAGGGATGATTAGCAGCACCCCAGTAGTGTTTGTTCCCTAGATGGAATCAGCACTATTCCTGAATCCATGATTATCCGAGCACTCCATCCCACCCCTGTCAAGGCAAGATGCTGTTCCAGACCTACACACTACACCACGCTGGAGCAGGTGGATTCTAATCTAGAGAACCGGGTTCGATTCCCCACTCCTCCACCTGAGTGGCAGAGGCTTATCTGATGAACCAGATGTGTTTCTGCACTCCTACATTCCTGCTGGGTGACCTTGGGCTAGTCACAGTTCTTCGGAACTCTCAGCCCCATCTGCCTCACAAGGTGTCTGTTGTGGGAAGAGGAAGGGAAAAGAGCTTATAAACCACCTTGAATCTCCTTACAGGAGAGAAAGGTGGGGTCTAAATCCAAGTAAATTAGTAGAATCTATCATTAAAGATAAAATTATAAAACATGTAGAAAAGCAAGACCTGCTGAGAAAGAGTCAGCATGGCTTTTGCAGAGGCAAATCCTGTCTTACAAACTTACTAGAGTTCTTTGAGGGTGTAAACAGGCATGTGGACAGGGGTGAACTGGTGGACATTGTCTACTTGGATTTCCAAAAGGCTTTTGACAAAGTTCCTCACCAGAGACTGTTGAGAAAACTCAGCAATGAAGGAATAAGAGGGGAAGTCCTCCTATGGATTAAAAACTGGCTGAGAAACAGGAAACAAAGAGTGGGTGTAAATGGGAAGTTCTCACAATGGAGAGATGTCGGGAGTGGTGTCCCCCAAGGATCCGTTTTGGGACCAGTGCTCTTTAACCTATTCATAAATGACCTGGAAGTAGGGGTGGGTAGCGTGGTGGCCAAGTTTGCAGATAATACCAAATTATGTAGGGTGGTGAGAACCACAAAGGATTGCGAAGAGCTCCAAGCGGACCTTGATAAATTAGGTGAGTGGGCTCAGAAATGGCAAATGCAGTTCAATGTAGCAAAATGTAAAGTGATGCACATAGGGGCAAAAAATCCAAACTTCACATACACGCTACAGGGGTCAGTTCTATCTGTCACAGGCCAGGAAAGGGATTTAGGCGTCTTAGTTGATAGTTCCATGGAAATGTCAACTCAATGCATGGCAGCTGTGAAAAAGGCAAACTCTATGCTGGGGATCATTAGAAAAGGAATTGATAATAAAACTGCAAAGATTGTCATGCCCTTATATAAAGCCGTGGTGCGACCGCACTTGGAGTACTGTGTCCAGTTCTGGTCGCCGCATCTCAAAAAGGATATTGAGGAGATAGAAAAAGTGCAGAGAAGGGCAACAAGGATGATTGAGGGACTGGAGCACCTTCCCTATGAGGAGAGGCTGCAGCGTTTGGGACTCTTTAGTTTGGAGAGGAGGTGGCTGAGGGGGGATATGATTGAAGTCTACAAAATTATGCATGGGGTAGAAAATGTTGACAGAGAGAAATTGTTCTCTCTTTCTCACAATACTAGAACCAGGGGGCATTCATTGAAAATGCTGGGGGGAAGAATTAGGACTAATAAAAGGAAACACTTCTTCACGCAACGTGTGATTGGTGTTTGGAATATGCTGCCACAGGAGGTGGTGATGGCCACTAACCTGGATAGCTTTAAAAGGGGCTTGGACAGATTTATGGAGGAGAAGTCGATTTATGGCTACCAATCTTGATCCTCTTTGATCTGAGATTGCAAATGCCTTAACAGACCAGGTGATCGGGAGCAACAGCCGCAGAAGGCCATTGCGTTCACATCCTACATGTGAGCTCCCAAAGGCACCTGGTGGGCCACTGCGAGTAGCAGAGAGCTGGACTAGATGGACTCTGGTCTGATCCAGCTGGCTTGTTCTTATGTTCTTATGTTCTTATGTTCTCTTCTTGTTCTTCTAATTTTCTTTTTCATTCTATAAACTGGCCAGCCCAAATTGATGTTCTTTGTCTCTTTGAAATCATGATTTTAAAAGAGACCATGATTTTAATTATGGTAATTTCATAACACTGAATTCTTCTTGTTGATTCGTCGTTCTTTACAATAACTTGAAGCTGCAGACAATACGATAATGCAATCAGATTAATCTTACGGAACGTATCCTGTGTTTAACCTTAGTTTGATATTCCTTTCATCATATTTCTGTCTGTCAGCTTTTCGGTATACTGAGTTTCCTAAACATTTTGCAACACAGTTTGAATAATTATTACTTGCTTTAAATGTGCTAGTGAACCAAACTGGAGAGACACCTGTGGACATGGCGAAGAGATTGAAAGCTACTCAGTGTGAAGATTTGGTAAGAAAAATAACAATAACAACGGTGTTTCTTTATTGTCTGTGCTGGGTGAGCCATCTTACAGTTCTCGTGTTCTCAGATGTTGGATTTTATGGCTGGCTTTATTTCAGTGGCGCAGTCCATTTGATTTACGACTGGTTCTGACATGCTGTAGTGTGTGTCATTTTTATTCCTTAGTTTGTATTTATTTTTGTTGATGTGGGAAGCTGCCTTGTGAACCCGTGGTGGGTTGAGAGTGCAGGAGGCAAATTCATCGTAGAAATATATGTCAGTTGCCACAGGATGCTGTTGGGAAGCCTGGTGTGTGACTCTCTCCCCCCCTCCCCTTCCCCACAGCATCATGGCACTCTCATGTGCCCTCTGGGTTTCTGCCACCGTTCTTGCAGTCTTTCACAAATCTGATCTGCTGCAGTGTTTTAAAGAAAGAGTGCGGCAAAACCAGGATGACTGCTAGGGGGCTAGGAAAGTCTGGATTTCCCCAGTGCCATCTCCTCTGACCCAGTCCTTGAGGCAGCCATTTCACATGCACAACCCCCAAGACCAGAAGGCTTTTTAAAAATCAACATTTCACATATTGCTGTAGCATTGTAACTATCTACTAGTTCCTCTGAACTACCAGTACTGGAGGGAAAAGTCACTAGTCCGTTTCATTTTGGAGATAATGCCTTTCCCCTTATATCTCCTCAACAAAAGAGTCTACAGGTAATGTTTAAACCAAAAATGGGAATAAAGAGGACCTAGCCAAAAATTGTTAGATCAATATGTTAGCTGCCAATTATAAAAAGAAATTAGAAATCCTCCAGTGACCTGAAGTGGCTGTCTTAGGAGACATATGGGGAGATCAGCCATTGCTGGTACGTTATCGCCACAGTGGCAATAGGGAAAGCTTCTGAGTAGAAGATGTCATACAACCAAGTTATAGTTGTGGGATTAGGATGATATAGATCTCTGCTCTGCTCAGCAATTCAGTGTATAATCTTTATATCCCCACCCCCCCCCCCCCCCCGCGCGCGCGCTATTCCCAAGAGTCCACTGACTGCCTCTCCCAAAAAATTCCAGGAAGCAAAGCAGAGGGAGATAGGGAAGCTGCATTTCATCCGTATATCTCTGCTCCCAGAGTTTAGGATTCAGCCCTTTATATCTAGTGCCAGAACACAGAATTCTGAGGTTTCGTTTGCAAAAGAGCATGAAGATGCTTAGGTAGTGGCCATCCGTCGTGCACAAGTCTCACAGTATTTTTGCAAACCGCCCCCACTCCACGAAACCTTTCTTTGCCTCCCCAGAACAGCACGGAACGTCCCTATTTTTCTGAAATACTAATATGGCAAGGAGGGAAAGTTTTTTAAAGTTTTTGAGTTACTTTCAATACAATTTGTAGAGTTACCTAGATCAATACTCTATGCCCCCTTGTGTGCAGCCAGATCACCCCATTACATTAAATGTGGGAAAATAAAGTAATCTTTTTTCCTTTAAGATGCACGATTCACATTTCCAAGTTATGTCTTTTCAGCTTTCTCAGGCCAAAGCCGGAAAGCTAAACCCACACGTACATGTAGAGTATGAGTGGAATCTTCGGCAGGAAGAAATTGATGAAAGTGATGATGACTTGGATGACAAGGTAAAGAGGAGCTTTGGGTGACCTTTTTTCCATCTTGGATTTATAGTAGCGACTTGAACCTTCAGTTGCCCCCATCTTTCCACCTTGATCTCTGGAGCTTAGGAGAGCTGCTGGTGTTGTCCCCAGTAGGTAGCCCTGCATGTGGGTCTGGAAAAGAGGTCAGGTGTCACCTTCTTTGGGGCAAACTAGATAATAGCATGACTCTGAGTCAGCCATTCTTGATCCTACTGTGTAACTTTTAACATTTCAGTGGGAGGAGGGGATCCTTTGTGGGGGGGGGGGCAGTGAGGGGCCCCTGCCCCCCATGCCATTTTTAAGAGCCAAAACATAAAGGGATTGATTTTACAAGTTTTTAAAAGGCTCTAAAATGGTTCCGTATGCCTGTGACTGACTCAGGGACATGGCATCCTCTAGTTTGGCCCGTAGAACGTCACTAATGGTAGACAAGTTGATAGTCATGAACGGCATCAGACTGCATGTGTGCAGTTATGGCTGAATGTCTCCAAGGCTCATTCCGCACATGCAGAACAATGCACTTTCAAACTGCTTTCAGTGCTCTTTGAAGCTGTGCGGAATGGCAAAATCCACTTGCAAACAGTTGTGAAAGTGGTTTGAAAACGCATTATTTTGCGTGTGCGGAAGGGGCCCAAGTGCCTGCCAGAAGAACAGATAATTGGTGACAAATGGAGAGATTGGGGGGCGGGGCGGGGACAACAGGAGAATGTTTAGAAGCAGGGCTTGCCCTCAAAAAAAAAATTAATGGCTGGATTTAACCAAGAAGTCATTAAAATTTCCTAACAAATTGGAAGAACAAGCATAACAGCTGGGGTTAAGCAGCTCTGTGTGCCTAATTTTGTCAAATGTATTGTTAGTGTTTATACATTGGTGATTTCATGTTAATGTTTTTGTTCTGGAAAGCCTTTGAATGACTGAATGGAATGACGCGTCCTGGTGCTCTCGATAATGTTCGTTTGATGTTATGCTGTGCCGTAGTACGGTTTTGTGGACTGTAAGTGCTGTGTTAAGTAGTTAGGTGGTGTGTTGATAAAGTAAATGAATATTGCACAAACATCCACTCGGGTTACACAGGAACCGTGAGAGCAAATGATAAATGGCCTTGCTCTGCCAGGTGCTTCTCAAAGACCCCGTTTTGCCAGCTGGCAGGTATATTGAATCAGAATGGGCATAACATCCATTATGGAGATTTTCTGCATTTCAGCTGTTCGGTGGGTGTTCACTCTTTTACGAAGCACACGCAGAACAAGCTTTGCAATCTCGATCCCATTGGGAGCCACCTGTCTTTATAATTGTCTTTCTTGTCTAAAGTGTAGACAGCTGAGGAAGGCCATGGCAAACCATCCTGTAAACATTGTGACGTGACATCACCCATGGGTCAGTAATGACCTGGTGCTTGCGCAGGGGGACTACCTTTTACCTTTAATGCAGGGGTGTCAAATTCACGGCCCTCCAGATGTTCATGAACTACAATTCCCATCAGTCCCTCCCAATATAAGCATTGGCTAATTGACAAGGGCTGATGGGAATTGTAGTTCATGAATATCTGGAGGGCCACAAATTTGACACCTGTGCTTTAATGGGCTAAAACTATTCTGTGCAGCTTCGCAACTCTGTCACATCTACACATCCCTCTCAAAAAGTAGTTCTCTAAGGCAGGGGTGTCCAACTCTGGTGCTTCAGGTGTTCATGGACTACAAATCCCATCAGCCCCTGCTGGCATGGCCAATTGGACACCCCTGTCCTAAGGGACTGACTCCATAATTACGTGAAGTGCTAACATAACAGCATCAGTGCTCTATGTTTAAAGAAAATCGACTGTAGGGAGCACTTCCACAGAACAGTTATCTGGGAGGGTGGAAGGTACTTAAGTTCCACAGAACTCACAACGGATACTTTGAACAACAAGTGGGAAAAGCTGTTTCTCTAGTATTTCTCCTCCAACCTCAGCTTTCACCCCCACAAGGTGGATAGTAGCTAAGTACTGAGTAAAATTGTCCTAAAATCTGTACAACTGCCAATACGCTTATGGGCCTCCCATATACTATATGAGTTTCCTTAAATTAATTTTGCCCCAGTGTCATATTTACACACATACTGCAAAGCTACATTTGCAAAAGCTACATTTTCAAAGCTACATTTGCCGCTGGGCAACAAAGCTCTTGAGTTCTCCAGAGGCAAACATCCATGTTTGGTGTGTGCATGAATACAATTCTCCATCAGGCACTTTGTATTCTTTGATCAATCCTGCTCAGGGGCTTGAACTTCTCAGAACGTTTTCCCTGAGAGATGACATTTCCATCTGTGGAGCGTGTCTTCTTCACCTCTCACTGTTGCTACCAGGAACAGCAGGAATGGGTAGTTGGAAGTCCATAGCAAGGAGGCGAATCAGCGAAAGTCACCCTCCCCTTCCATTCGTGAGAGGCCTATGTAGGATCCAGTCCCAAATTATTAGTTAAGTGCCTGTTTCTGTTGCACAGTGAGACCTCCGTAGCTTATGTTATAACTGTGTTGAATCTTTCTGCAGCCTAGTCCGATAAAGAAGGAACGCTCTCCGAGGCCCCAGAGCTTTTGCCACTCTTCTAGTATTTCTCCCCAAGACAAAATGTCTCTTCCTGGTCTCAGCACTCCGAGAGATAAACAAAGACTCTCCTATGGAGCCTTTCCCAATCAGATTTTTGTCTCTGCAAGCATGGACTCGGCAATTTCCCCAACAGCAGCAGATGCCCCTCCACTGCCTCCCCGAAACGCTGGCAAAGGTACGTGGTAAAGTAGTTGTAAACATCTGTTGTTACGTGCATCACTGATTTTTCCCCCTCCTCATTTCTACGAACGATCTAAGTGATTTGCAGAAATCATTTGCCGTACTACTTTGCTCATCACCCCTGAAAGCGAAACACTTAGGTTTGTCCGCTTACGCAATTGAGTGTGTTAAGTGCTGTCAATTCCTTTCCAAATCATGGTGACCGTATGAATCAGTGTCTTCCAAAATGTCCTATCATTAACATTAAGCTGCTTGTTGCTGCCCTCCTTGGAGGGTGAAGGGGGAACCCCGAGGCACCCTGGCTGGCTGGGCTTGGTCAAACCCCGGGGAGGCAGAGGGAGCTCCTTATTTGGGCAGTGACTCCCCCTGATGTCACTGCCCAAATAAGGAGCTCCCTCTGCTTGCCGGCTGGGTTTGACAAAGCCCAGCTAGCTTATATACGGTATGTAATTACTTCGTGATTATTTTTGAGGCAAAAACTGCATAATTGTTCATATTCTGGTTTTTTATAGTTTTGCCTTTTAATAATAGAATTGACCATAAACAAAAATCCAGGTTATGAAAACTATACTTTACCTACCCTTCTGTGGGTTGGCATTTTGTAATTTACTGTGGAGAAGAGGTCTAAGCATCAGGAGAGGGCTACAGAATTGTCCTCATACTGTAAGAAAATATGAATGAAAAATACAGTTACAATTCTGGAACGCCATGACAAATTGTCCTGCAATGTCTCGGCTTCTTCTTCCCATGCTACCAGGATAGCTGCCTTGCACTTCAAAGGAATGTGTGAGCATTAGGAGGGTTTAATTCATTGCCTGGAAAAAATTATGCACTTGCCCCTAGATTTATATTTTCATTTATTTACATGTGCTTCTGGTGTGTGACCAAGGGAGCTCTCTGACTCTTGAAACCTTGTAGTTTGAACATTTTCTTGGTCTCTAAAGCGCTACTGGGCTCAAACCTTGCTCTTCTACTGCAGGTAACACAGCTACCCACTTGAAACCGTGGCTTAGGTCAGGGGTGTCAAACGCAGCTTGGAGGCTGGATCTAGCCCCTTGAGGGGGCTTTTCAAGCCTCCCCCACCCCTCGCTCCCTTGGGATTGCCTCAGCTGGCTCGCAGGCCTGATAAACCCTCTCAAGGCAACCTCTCCACTCACCTGTACAGTTAATCCTACCAGTGCCGTCCTGGGGCCAGCTGAGGCAGCCACCCCCCAGAGCCTGGCCCAACAAGCCACATCACATGTATGTCATATCTAGTCCTTGTAAAAAATGACTTCGACACCCCTGGCTTAGATGTAAGGTTCCTGCCCTTTGTTCTTCTCCAGCCAGGGTCCTCTGAATGTCCATGGCACAGGCTAGCTCTGACATAACAAAACTGGCTGAAATACTGTGTCTTTCTGCAGTCAGGATCTAAGACAGTGACCATGTATTTTTCCCACCGCATTCACCCTGTTAGGAGGGCATTCCATTTCAGCAGTATTTGGCTTGCAGCTGTCAGGTGATGCCAGTTTTTTCTGATTGCACATCCATTGCTGCTTTCACAGTGGTGTTGCGTGTAAAATCGTTGCACAAAACTCACAGGCCCTGTTAGATATTGTGGCAGTCTCCCCCGCTCTGCACTGTGCGCAAAGCATTTTCCGATCTTTAAATTTTAGAAGTGGCTTTCTTTTTTTAAGATGGTGAACTCTTGCCTCATTCAGCCTTTTTTTAGAAGCAGCATCTCAGAATTTGTGATTTGAGGAAAGGTTTCACTGCTGTTGAGCCGGCAGCTGAAACCTACTGAGCATCATCCATATACATACATCAGCTGTCATGAAGAAGAGATGGTTTACATACCCCACCTTTCTCTACCTTTAAGGCAGTGGTGGCAAACCTATGGCACGGGTGCCAGAGGTGGCACTCAGAGCCCTCTCTGTGGGCATGCACGCACAGAGTTCATCATGTGATAATAGTATAATTATTTCAGGGAGATTATTAGCATCAAACCTAAGACCTAGTTTTGGGGAAGCAGTGTAGGTAAACCCTGTTAAGCTCTGTTAAACCCCACTGATTTTCATGGGAAGAACTAAAGCGTGATCCTTTACCTGGGAGTAAGCTTGGTTGCTTCAAAGCAAAGCCACCAACTACCACCAAGCTTACTCCCGAGTAACGGGTGCCTTGGAGCCAACCGTTTTTTTCTATACTAAAACCTCAGTATTCAGGTTAAATTGCCATGTTGGCACTTTGCGATAAATAAGTGGGTTTTGGGTTGCAGTTTGGGCACTCGGTCTCAAAAAGGTTCGCCATCACTGCTTTAAGGAGTATGAAGCAGCTTACAAACTTCCCCTCCCCACAACAGTCCCTTCGTGAGAGGTAGGTGAGGCTGAGACAGTTTGGAGAGAACTGTGACTAGCCCAAGGTCACCCAGCAGGCTTCATGTGGAGGAGATTAGCGTCCGCCATTCTTAACCACTACACCAGACTGGTTTCAGGTCAACAGCCCAATCCTGTTGCATTCCTGAACATATAAATGTACTTTGCTTGTATTAAAAGTTATTTTCTGAAATGGCTTTACCATATTTGTTTTTTTATCTTCTACTTCGTGTCCACCTACATGTTTAAAAAGGAATTACAATTATGTTGTTTGTTTTAGTATGAGAATGTTTTGATCACAGGTTATTTAAATGATCTATAGGTGTTCACAGTAGTTACATTTTGATCTAGCATGGAAAACATTAGTCATAACAAAATCCGTCCTCACTGCAAGTCTAGTACTGTAGATACCTTCACATGGCCGTACAATTTGGTGGTGGATCCAGGTTTAGTATATTTCTATCAATGACAAGAGCACTTAGCATTTTATTAGTGCTAAAACTTAGTGTACTAAACTTAGTGCAAAAACTTAGTGTGCTGAAACTGCATCACACAGTTGTATTTTTTACAACACTATTATGAAGTAGATGTGAATCTTAAGCTTCATATTTCATAATGGGTGGAATGAGGCTAGGAAAACATGCTATCCCATTCATCCCTTACCGAGGCATGCTTCAAACTTACTGTGAAGTGGTTTGGGTGGGTTTTCCGGGCTGCGTGGCCATGGTCTGGTGGATCTTGTTCCTAATGTTTTGCCTGTGGCTGGCATCTTCAGAGGTGTATCACAGAGGAAAGTCTGTTATCCCTCTGTGATACACCTCTGAAGATGCCAGCCACAGATGCAGGCGAAACATTAGGGACAAGATCCACCAGACCACGGCCACGCAGCCCGGAAAACCCACCAGAACCAGTTGAATCCGGCCGTGAAAGCCTTCGACAATACATTACTGTGAAGTCTTTATTACAAATTGGACACATGGGTAATAGCATTCCTAAATAACTTTTTTTGTAAATGAAATCCATGAACACGTTGACAAATGAGCAATTACAGAATTTGTTGGATCTGTTATACAGAAAGCCATCTCAAATAATGTTTGATTTCAGCAGCGGTTATTTGATTTCCGTGTTCTATAGATGGTAGCTTTCAAGCCACAGCTGTTCTGCCCCGTTTAATTTTAAATTTGTGGCGATTAAGCCAGTCAAGCTTCTTGCTGTGTCCAGATACAAAACTCTGGTGCTTGTTTGCAGTAGCTTCTGTCTGCATGTGTGTGCGTGGTGTTCCGATCATACCGCTCGCATAGCCAGGAAGGCACCCAGCATTGATCGTTCCGACAGTGGTGTTGATTTTCTTTTGACCGAAATGTGGAATGGCTTTCCTTTGCTTTCAGTGCTTTGCTGAGGTCTGATTTTTTGCTTTCCTTCCATGCTGTTTTGGTGTTAACCCATCCTCGTGTTGGTAAGCAGCTGTTTGTTTGGTTTTACAGGTCCATCTGGCCCACCTTCAACCCTCCCTTTAGGCACTCAAACCACTAGCGGCAGCTCCACCCTGTCCAAGAAGAGGCCCCCTCCCCCACCCCCTGGACACAAAAGAACCCTCTCTGACCCACCAAGCCCACTACCTCACGGACCCCAGAATAAGGGCCAAATTCCTTGGGGTGAGTTTTAAAGCACTTCCGAAAGACAACTTGAAGACGGAGAGGCGTATATATGTGTTTGTTTGTGTGTATAGATATTGTTAGTGGTGCATGTATATATATATGAATATCATGAATAGCCTCCGTTCCAGTTTCACACCAGAGGCCACTGCAAATTGAGCATAGAGTATTCAGCACACGGAAAGTGACAACGAACAAGCAAATCTAAGCCACGGTTTGCCAAAACAGTTGAGGAAACCATGGTTTTGGCCTTAACCTGGGGCTAGAACAGAAGATGGTTTGGCAATAATTGAGCCCATGGCTGGTAATTATAAGCTATTCATTCCACCTGACGAACCTCCTGGCTTTCTGTACTAGGCCAAATATTGTAGCTTCATTTGTTTCTGCCAGTGGTAGGACACAGAAGGAAATCATGTAGCTGTGAAACTGTTCTGATAGCCTGGCTTTGTTCAGTTGAATATGAATTTTCTCTTTGTACTAGAGAATGGGAAGTTCATCCAGTCTGTACAGAGCTATAAATATTCTCATGAGCCTTCTTGAGAAACTCCTAATTAGATTTTTGAGGGTGGATGGGTTTTTTGTTTTTGTTTTGCTGTCTTAATACTTCCTTACTACATTATATGTTATGTCTTGAAAATGTTCCTGGCTTCTGTGCTTTTCACCAAAGAAATTCCTTAAATTCCTAAACCCACCATCTGTTGAAGTCCTTCATTCCAGCTATCATGAGTCCAGCCAAATAGCATAATGTGTTTTAGTATTTATGTCAAGTCATTGACTGTTGCACGACTAATGTAAATGTCTGTAGTTTGCTTTTAGCAAATCAAAATAACAAAGGTTACCTCAAGGCTCCAGTACACATGAGTAACACTCACAGTGCCACATATATGAACGCAATGTGTATTAGTCCACGCAACAAAAGTTGCAATAAAAGACTACAATCCTTCACTAATTGTGTTCTCATGTCACCTTTTCCCTTACCCATATTTACCATTAGCATCATCTTTCTGATTTTCATTTGTTGCATCAGGAAATACATTTCATATATAATTAATTTTTCTTAGGACGGCCCTTGTATTGGCCGTTATTTTGTAACGAAGACATATCATTTATGTATGTCATTGATTTTATTATGTGGGGTCTAGTTCTCACGAACATCTTGAAATGGAACAAACAGCGTGGATGCACTGCAATCCTGCTGTTTTGTTTTAAACAACTTGCAGCATCTTATAGTTCTTATTGCATGGCTACGGACATTTTTGTGTGGTCTAGCATTCTGTAGTGGCATTCTAGATCATGTTTTTTTTCTGCAGCAGGCCTAAATGAAGTAACTTCTTCTCTTTGGTTGCTAGGATCTAACCAGAGGTATTGGGGGGGGGATGGTGCCCGGAGCAACACCTGCTCTAGCCGCCCACCCCCGCACCCCCTCACTGCCCTCCCTCTGGTCCCCACTTACCTTGGCCAGTGGGAATCTGCCACAGGCCACCCCTCAGCCCGGCCCACCAGGCTGCTCTTTCTGAAGGAGCCCGAGGGGAGGGGTGTGCGGGGAGTGATTCTCAACTCCCCATATAACCAGCTAGCGTGTACCAGGGGACATGTGACCATACGTCACCGTGAGCGTTCCACCTCTGGGTCTAACTGAATTCCTTCCAGAAAGGTTGTTGCTAACTGGCCTAGTGATAAATAAATAGTACTTCTTGCGGTCTGTAGAATCCCTGTTTTGTAGTAAAAGGAGTTGATACATGCATGAATGGAGAAAGAGCATTTAATATTCCCAAAAACTGGGATCTTTGTGGATCTTGCTTTATTGAAGTAATTCTTCAAGCATGTCTCCTGCTCTTTGGGCTCAACTTAATGGACCCCTTACAGAAATTGCAGTTTTCAAATGTGGATTAAGTTTTGGCGTGTGTCGCGTCAAGAAGTTTACCTTTTGTCCAACTTCCTTCATAGAACCTTGGCCACAAATATATATGTGTTCATGCAAACAGCGTTGATCAAGTTTCTTTTCTGTAGGACCATTGAAGAGCCCAGAAGAATTATGTGGATATAGTAAAATCTGTTGCTAATGTTGACTAATATTTATATCTCTCCTTCACCAGTAGACTGACTTTAATTGTTCAAACCAGTACTCTGCCTTGTTCATAATTCATCAGTACTCCTGATTTTGCATCGTTGTGAATGGAAAAAATAAGAATATATCACTAAAATTCTACTTCGTACTCTTCATGGTGCTGTTTGCTACTTTTTAAATTTACATTGAAAATTGTTCGTTGTTTACTTAGGTAATGATTTGGGGCCACCAGCCACTAAAGCTGCAAACAAGTTTGAGGGCATATCTCAACAGTCAGGGTAAGATTTTATTATCTCTGGTATTTTGATACATTTGGTATTTGCTGTAACTGTGCAAGATTATTAATCTGTAGGTAGCTAGACTTTCACAGAACCATGGAAAATCACTCTGGATATGTGTAGTAAAACTTCCTTTTTGTTTCTGATTGGCTATTTCATTGCACTAGTTTTTATTGGCTTTTGCTAGATGCACGTTTAGGGTATCAGATAATAGAAGGCTCAAGGTTATGAGCACTGCCCTGCTTTACTTCTCCATATGGATTTGTCCTTTGAACGACGGGGAAGGAAAGAAGTTTTTTCATAGCAAGTAGTCTTGGCAGGGCAGACATAACACTTAGTCCTCACGCCACCCATCCCCATTATATTGTCTGGCAGATGATTAAAAGTGTTGCTACTGTTTCACAAACCATGAATAAATATAGGGAAGTAAATGACAGCTATAAAGCTCGTTTGCTTCAGTTTCTTCAGAAAGATCTGCAACTGAGCAGTTAGAGACATTTCCTGAAGCCAGAACAAGATTTGAAATATACCATTGAGTTGTCCTTGCTGGTATCTACTGACTTCTTCAAACTTGGGGGTATTCTCTTATCGCATATTGTATATTTAATTTATATATCGCACTCCCCCGAAAGACTCAGGGCGGTGTACAAGAAGAGTGGCAATAATCAATAGTCATAACATAAACGTCAATTGGGCATAGTCAATCAACAACATCAAATAAGCATAACATCATGAATAGCAAAAGATCAGACAGAAACATAAATAATATAATCAACCATTAGCAATAATCATGACATTACACATTATAAAAATATCGTAAGCAAACTATCACAAAATTGAAAACATCAACAAACACTGATATAATGAATATAATGTAACATAGCAAAGAACATACCAGCATAATAATACCATCATTTAATACCATAATTCCATAATAATACCATCAGAGCCCCTCGGGGATGGGGCGGTATAGAAGCCTAAACAAACAATCAATCAATCAATTAATCAATCAATCAATCAATCATTTAACAGAAATATCAAGAGTCCTGTTAATTCTACTGATTTGCAGAAAAATCTGAAAACTTGAAAGCATATACTGGGGAGGGGGTTTAAAATCCCCTCCTCCACCTTGTGAGCTATTTGATTGGTTCTGTGGGAAATTAAAAGTGACCTATTTGATTGGTTCTGTGGAAAATTTTTGCGCTGGTGAAGTTCGCGACTGGTGCTTTAAATATGAAGTATTTCAGAATCAGGATTAAGTTGTAATCTTCGACATGTCATGTCTGTTCAACAGGATCAGTACTGCCAAGACTGCACTGGGCCCAAGAGTTCTTCCTAAACTACCTCAAAAAGGTGAGGGATATTCAAGACGTCTGCTGTGTCTGCTTTAGGCCCCTTCCGCACATGCAGAATAGTGCACTTTCAATCCACTTCTGCAATTGCTCGCCAGTTGATTTTGCTGTTCCGCCCAGCTGCAAAGTGCATTGGAAAGTGCATTATTCTGCATGTGCGGAAGGGGGCTTAAACTTTCACCTGGGAGAAGGAAAGGGGTAAATAAGAGTCCATGCCAAGAAGTGATTGCTTGCCCTATAGATTGGCCTGATGTGGGGTAAGAACTGGGGCTCTTGTTTTTTAAGCATTTCAACATCAGAAGACAGAACCAGCCATGTAGCTTCCGTAGTGCTGCATTATATTTAGGCGAAGATTATGTGCATTGTCGAAGGCTTTCACGGCCGGATTCAACTGGTGCTGGTGGGTTTTTCCGGGCTGTGCGGCCGTGGTCTGGTGGATCTTGTACCTAACGTTTCGCCTGCATCTGTGGCTGGCATCTTCAGAGGCGTATCACAGAGGGAAGTTGTTAGGAACAAGATCCACCAGACCACGGCCACACAGCCCGGAATGCCCACCAGAACCAATTATGTGCATTCTTCTTGAGCTAGCAGAAAAAGGGAGAGAGCCAGGAATATAGTCATCGTTAGAGTACTACCCTGTATTTGCATGAGGCGGCTCGTAAGCTAAAAGGCACAGTGAGAATGTCAGATGTACACAACGTTTGGAATATTGGTTGTGGGTTTTCTGGGCTGAGTGGCTGTATTGATACGCCTCTGATGATGCCAGCCATCGATGCCAGGCAAAACATTAGGAGCAAAAACTATCAGACCATGGCCACACAGATGGGAAAACCCACAGCAAACAGTGGGTCCCAGCCATGAAAGCCTTTGAGGACACATTATAGCCTGGTTTTGCTACAAAACGATAAAGTCTTGGGTGTAGGTCTTCATTTGTGGTACTTTGCATTGATAGTTCCTCAGTGGTGGGCGACTAGTGGCCAGAGGATGAAAGGGAGCAGTAAGTACTTTATTAAAAGGCTGGTATTGACATTTGTTTTCTGTTTCAGTGGCACTAAGAAAAATAGAAACCATCCATCTTCCTTCAGTCGACAAGCCCACTCATTTGGAGATCTTCCAGAAGTCAGCGTCGCTTTCTTTCGATCTGCCACAGAAACCCCAGCCGGGGGATTTGCCCCCAAAGCCACAGCCTCTGGACCTCCCCCAGAAACCTCAGATTGGAGATCTGCCCCCCAAGCCAGGAGAACTGCCCCCCAAGCCTCAGCTAGGAGATCTGCCACCAAAACCACAGTTAGCAGACTTACCTCCCAAGCCGCAAGTGAAGGACCTTCCTCCCAAGCCTCAGCTGGGAGATGCTTTGGCTAAGATCCAAGATGGAGAATTGTCGCCAAAGCCTCAGCCCTTGGAGGTAAATCAAAAATCTCATTCTGTGGATCTCTCTCCAAAGGTGCACTCTAGAGAGACTATCCAAAGGCAAGCGTCAGAAGACTCCAATGATGTAACGCATGCATTGCCAGAGACCCCTGTGCCTCTCCCTAGAAAGATCAACACGGTATGTGGAAATTTTGTTCTGGTATTGCAGAAAGGCTTTGCTGCTGCTGTCAACATTTGTCTGGGATTTGTGCAATCCTATATGGTGGATCTCTGGAAAATTTACATTTTAATTTCCCTACACTCTCACACACAACCATCATCGCTTTAAACCAAAGGCAGGTACAGAAGACAAAATCAAAGTCATCCAGCACAACAAAGTGTTAATTTCTCTCTGTCTCCTTTAAAGTTATTAATCACCTTCTATGGCATAACTCCCCCTGACCAGGATGGCCCAGTGAAACCTGGCCTCCTCAGACCTCAGAAGCTAAGCGGGGTTAGCCCTGGTTAGTTCTTGGATGGGAGACCATCAGGGAATTTGTCCAGGGTCGTTATCCAGAGACAGGCAATGGCAAACAACCTCTCTTGTCTTAGTCTCAGCCCCCTAAGGCAAACTTAGGACAGGAAAGGGGGAATATAAATCGTATATATATATATAAAAAGCTAACCGTGCATTTGTTACTGATGGCCTAACGCCGAAACGGCTGGACCGATTCCTCTGAAATTTGGCCACGACATCCCTTTCCCTGGCGGGCAGGTTTTCATGCCCTCACCAGGCTCCTAGGTCACACCTCAGCCCGGTAAAACACATGTTCCCCAAAAACGCAGCAGACCAATGCTGGGCCGGGGGCGTGGCTTGCCCGCATTCCGTGCGGCGTGCGCGTTCACGCCACGCGAAACCACCTGCTCTGGACACAGGAAGAGGAAGGAGGAGCGTTCGCAGCCACGGCTCAGCACACGACCGGTACGCCTCTCCCCTTCCTCCTCCCTTCAATTTCTAACACACACACACACCGTAAGTCACAGCGAAGCACACAGCAAGACCAATCTGGCGGGTGGGGGGGGGGGGCTGCCGCGGGGGTCGATTTGATTGTTTCCTGCCAGGCCCCGGGCCTTGGACGGGAACCTCCCGGTGCGTGCCAGCAGCAAGCCCCAACGGGCCTTGCGCGTGCCCTCGACCTGCGGCCCAGCCGTCCAGCAAGCCCTGCTGCCCTTCCTAAACCCCCCACCACAGGGGGCCACAGCAAAGCGTGGATGGGCCAGCTAGTAAATAAATAACACCCTTGTGGGTTGCTCTAAGTCACCTGTAACTTGGCTGCACTTTACACACACATGTCATAATGGATGACATGTGTGACATGTGAGCTCCCAAAGGCACCTGGTGGGCCACTGCGAGTAGCAGAGAGCTGGACTAGATGGACTTTGGTCTGATCCAGCTGGCTTGTTCTTATGTTCTTATGTTCTTATGATGGGTCAAAGCACTAGCAACATCTGTTACAAAAAATATCCAGTTTTTGGGTGTTAAATCTGAATGGAGTCAACATTCAGATGTTTGGAACTTTTAATATTTTTATTCTTTCATCTTCCCAACTTCTTGGGTCTCTCTCTTTTGTCATTCTTTTTGTTTTTAAGGAGGGAAAGGCAGACTGTACAAATTCTAAATAGATCCAATAAATCTGTCTGCAGCTCTGCAGAAATAAAAGAATTTATATGATGCTCAGATGCTATGCCACATGGCGAGGTTATGGAGTCTGATCTGATGTGCTGTATGCGCAAGACTATGCTATGGAGTCTGATTAGCAGATCTGATGTGCTGTATGCGCAAGACTGTGCTAAGGAATTGGGGCGGAAGGACAGAGCGAAGCTCTGTGTGTATGTTATTGTTAGAGAAAGAGACTCTGTTCGCATTCTTATAAGAAGGGGGGAAAGGATGCGTAGTTGTCATTGTGTGCTTGTAGATGCAGCCAAACGTACAAAGCCTTTTGATGTTGTCTCAGAACGGCAGTTTGTAATTCATATTCTAGGTAACCCTAAAATTCTTTTCAGACACCTGAATGTTAGAACTATGGGAATATTTACTTTGTGAACTGTTAAAAGAAGTGTTTCCCTAGGAAAAGGTGTTGTTTTTTTTTTTAAAAAAAAAAAGTTGTACAGGGGGAGATATTCCAAGCAAAGGCGCAGACATACCGGTCTGCTCGCGTCAAACCTTAAATAAATAAATAAATAAATAAATAAAAATAATCTCCCGTTTAGGAAAAAAAAACCTTTCTGAATTAAAACAAGTTTTTTTTTCCCAAAAGGGGAAGAACAAAGTTAGGAGAGTGAAGACAATCTACGATTGCCAAGCAGACAATGACGACGAGCTGACCTTCGTCGAAGGAGAAATTATAATTGTGACCGGTGAAGAGGACCAAGAGTGGTGGGTATGTATCATTTCACTTTTTTAAAAAATAAGATGAATCCTCCGTGAAAGAAAAACAATCGCCCAGCAGTTTCCGAGGTGCTGTATTTTTTGTTACCACGTGGGTTAGCGGTGCTGCTTTGGAATGTGCCACATTTGCCGGTCGGTCGTCAGGTCTTGTTTTAGAAATGTCAGTTGGGTTCTGCAGGAGGAGGGGGAGGGGGAGGGGGGAGGGAGAGGGGGAGTTATATCCCCCCTTTCTCTCCTGCAGGGGCTTACAATCTCCTTGCCCTTCCCCCCTCACAACAAACACCCTGTGAGGTAGGTGGGGCTGAGAGAGCTCCAAGAAGCTGTGACTAGCCCAAGGTCACCCAGTTGGCGTGTGTGGGAGTGCACAGGCTAATCTGAATTCCCCAGATAAGCCTCCACAACTCAAGCGGCAGAGCTGGGAATCAAACCCGGTTCCTCCAAATCAGAGTGCACATTTCTGTTACATTCAGTTCTTGTTAGGTGAGGAAACAAAAGGTTCGCAGGGCTTGTATTCAAACCGAGACACTCATACAAAGTCCTGCAGTTAATCCCTGTTTCATGTTGCTTCTTCAGAAGAGTACTGTTTTTATATTTAAATCACAGGATCCCCACTTCTGAGAAGAAGGTGGTACTGTATTTTTTAAAAACATTTAGTGTACCTCTCCCCTGTAATGCGAGTAGTGAATGTTGACGCCTATGGGTGATAAGGACTGCTGAGTGATGATTAAAAATGGGATTCCAGTTGACTAGGATATAATGAACGGTTTGCGACTATAGAGATCTTCAAGACAAAGACAAGAGAGGAATGTGTTCCTTCCTTTCCACTCAGCTGGAATGTGTTCCACAGGTTAGGAAAGGCAGCGCCCAGTCCAAAAGAAAGCCACCATGGTTAACAAGGGACGTTGAGGAAATTATTAGGAAAAAAAAGATGTCTTTTAGAAAATGGAAGTCCAACTTAACTGATAAAGAATACCAGAGAGAACACAAATGGTGGCAAAAGAGAAGCAAGTTAGCTGTAAGGGAGGCAAAAAAGGATTATGAGGAACGCATGGCTGTGAACATCAAAACCAGCAACAAACAGTTTTTCAAGTACATCAAAAGCAGGAAGCGGTAGGCCCGTTAGATGACAAAGGAACAAAGGGTGTGCTAAAAGATGACAGGGAGATTGCAGAAAAGCTGAATGAATTCTTTGCATCTGTCTTCACCCAAGAGGAGGTGAGGAAAATTCCTGCACCTGAACCAAGCTTCTTAGGAGGGGTAAATCTGAGGAACTAACGTAAGATAGTGGTACATTAAGTGAAGCAAAGTTCAAGCAGCCATTGATAAACCAAATGCTACCAAATCCCCTGGCCCAGATTGCATTCACCCAAGAGTTCTGAAAGAGCTCAAGCATGAAATTGCTGATATTCTCACTTTTAATATGCAATCTTATCCTGAAACTAGGCGCCATCCCTGAAGACTGGAAGATGGCCAATGTCACACCTAATCTTTAAGAAAGGATCTAGGGGGGACCCGAGAAATTACAGGCCAGTCAGTTTGACATCTGTTCCTGGTAAATTAGTAGAATCTATCATTACAAGATAAAATTATAAAACATGTATACAAAAAAGCAAGACCTGCTGAGAAAGAGTCAGCATGGCTTTTGCAGAGGCAAATCCTGTCTTTACAAACTTACTAGAAGTTCTTTTGAGGATGTAAACAGGCATGTGGATAAGGGGGAACCAGTGGACATTGTCTATACTTGGATTTCCAAAAGTTAAGCTTTCTTGACAAAGTTCCTCACCAGAGACTATTGAGAAAAACTCAGCAATGAAGGAATAAGAGGGGAAGTCCCTCCTATGGATTAAAACTGGTTGAGGGAACAGGAAGCAAAGAGTGGGTGTAAATGGGAAATTCCTCACAATGGAGAGATGTGGGGAGTGGTGTCCCCAAGCGATCCGTGACAGCACTCAGTGCTCTTAACCTATTCATAAATGACCTGGAAGTAGGGGTGTGTAGCGTGGTGGCCAAGTTTGCAGATGATACCAAATTATGTAGGGTGGTGAGAACCACAAAGCGATTGGCTATGCAGGAGCTCCAAGCTGACCTTGATAACAATTAGGTGAGTGGGCTCAGAAATGGCAAAATGCAGTTCAATGTAGCAAAATGCAAAGTGATGCACATAGGGGCAAAAAATCCAAACTTCACATACACGCGTACGGCAGGGTCAGTGCTACTCAGTCACAGACCAGGAAAGCGGGATTTGTGAAGGCGCCTTAGTTGATAGTTCCATGGGAATGTCAACTCAATGTATGGCAGCTGTGAAAAAAGGCAAACTCTATGCTGGGGATAATTAGGGAAAGGAATTGATAATAAAACTGCAAAGATTGGTCATGCTCTTTATATAAAGATGGAAGCGTAACCGCACTTGGAGTACTGTGTGTTCAGTTCCTTGGTCAGCCAAGCATCTCAAAAAAGGATATTGAAGAGATAGAAAAAGTGCAGAGAAGGGCAACGAGGATGATTGAGGGACTGGAGCACCTTCCTTATGAGGAAAGGGCTGCAGCGCTTGGGGACTCTTTTTTTTTTAGTTTGGAGAGGAGGTGGCTGAGGGGGGGATATGATTGAAGTCTATAAAATTATGCGTATGGGTAGAAAATGTTGACAGAGAGAAATTGTTCTCTTTCTCACAATACTAGAACCAGGGGGCATTCATTGAAAATGCTGGGGGGAAGAATTAGAACTAATAAAAGGAAACACTTCTTCACGCAACGTGTGATTGGTGTTTGGAATATGCTGCCACAGGAGGTGGTGATGGCCACTAACCTGGATAGCTTTAAAAGGGGCTTGGACAGATTTATGGAGGAGAAGTCGATTCTATGGCTACCAATCTTGATCTTCTTTGATCTGAGATTGCAAATGCCTTAACAGTCCAGGTGCTCGGGAGCAACAGCCGCAGAAGGCCATTGCTTTCACATCCTACATGTGAACTCCCAAAGGCACCTGGTGGGCCACTGCGAGTAGCAGAGAGCTGGACTAGATGGACTCTGGTCTGATCCAGCTGGATTGGTCTTATGTTCTTATGTTCTTATGTTCTAAGGAGTAATTCGTATGATCAACCGATTGCCAATGGTGAGGGGGATGACAGAGGGCTTCTGAAACGTCTACTATCTAAATGTATCCCAGATAAGCAGCAGTGGCGTAGTGGTTCAGAGCAGGTGCGCTCTAATCTGGAGAACCGCTTGAGCTGTGGAGGCTTGTCTGGGGAACTAGTTTAGCCTGTGCACTCCAACACATGCCAGCTGAATGACATAGCTAGTCACAGTTCTTTGAAGCTCTCTCAGCCCCATCTACCTCACAGGGTGTTTGTTGTGAGGGGGGAAGGGCAAGGAGACTGTAAGCCCCTTTGAGTCTCCTACAGGAGAGAAGGGCGGGGGGGACATCAATCCAAACTCTTCTTCTTCAGATAGTTTCAAACTAGCTTAATCACAGAGGTGTTCCAAGCTGGGGTCATTTGAGTTCAGTGTGGAGCAGGTACATGTTCCTTGACAATAATCCAGTGTACTTTTTGAAACAAGAGACAGACCTGAGGGGCACGTCCAAATAAAGTCAGGTCACGACTCTAGCATCTAAGGCAGGTACTTATGTGATTCCTGGTGTCAACCTAGCTGGTATGTAGAATTGTACACATACCTGAAAGCAACTTGTGGGTAACGAGTACATGAATGCCTTCCCCAGAACCCCCTGCAGAGTCACCCACTCCCCCAAACAGCATTGTCTTTTTCCCCTTTGCAGATTGGCCACATTGAAGGACAACCGGAGAGAAAAGGAGTCTTCCCGGTGTCGTTTGTCCACATTTTGTCTGATTAAGTCGGACTGGAAGCCCGCGTGTTGCACCTCCTTCCTGTTAAGACAGACTTTTAGCATGAAGCAAACAGCTGCTGCCTCCCTGTAATTCTGTGCAAAATTGTGGATATATCTGTATATATATATAACGGCTGTTACAGAACGAGAACTCGTTTACAGCCTGCCCTGCGAGGCGGCTTCCCCTTGTCTTGTAAATAGACGGTGTTACTCTGCCTTTGCCAGTATTAGGGTCGCCTGGGGACCTTCTTGGGTTTGCTCAAGCCATCCCTGGCATCAAGCACTTACATCTCCGTGTCTGTCTGGATGGATGGATGGACTGCCAGCTCTGTAGATGTGGTTGGTCTCATTCAGTTCTATTTAACTGTACAGAAATCACCATTCCGAGTAAACCAGTATTGTTAAGAAATAGGCAACTAGCGGAGAATTTAGATGCAGCGTCCAGACTGAGCTGCTTTGGCTCATTTACTGCCCAGTTTACAGCTACAAATGTACCCAGTTACAACTTGTGAAATCCACTTCCTTGGTATTTGTTCAAAGTGTTCAATGTACGCATCCAGCAAAAGAAATATTCACTGACGCTACAGATAAACCAGTAGTATATTACGGTGTGTGAACACCATTTCATGTTTGTATTATATAGTTGCAGTTTCTCCCTATGATATACACCTCACTTAACAGCATCTGTAGTAGTTTTAATTCAAACAAAGTAAATAAAAGAACTTCTGTGTATTGAAGGAAAGCATGAGAAGCTTTTGGCTGGAGATTTCCTCTTGCTGAACCAGGGATATGCAAGAAAAGTGTCTGTTTATGGATTCCTATCCTTCCTTGCAGCCTGCGTTCAATCAGAAATGTTATGCTAGCCCATAACATTCAGCAAGACAACTTTGGGAGGGTTGGTTGCTACCTAGATTGAAAGACAAGCCATTGAATTTGTTTCTAACTAATTGGCTCCCCAAGACAATAATTTTGCTGCGGGGGATTTAAGAGGGGTGTTTTTTCCCACCCTTTCCCAATAGCCTTTGACTTGGCTGGAGGCTATTAAGTTGTGATGTTCCTTTAGTGTAATAGTCTGGGGAAATGGAAACAGATAAATGGTTTTGGAAATGAAAGTGAAATACAACCTTTCCTGCAAACTGTCAGCGGCTAATTAGAGCAACCAGAGAGCAGCAGGTCACTGGGGAGTTACATTTTTCTTTACTGAATCCTAATTAGGGTTCAGGCCTGAACTCTAAGCATCCTCCAACAATCATGGAACCACAACGCTGATAATTTTGGAAGGCTGCATCTTGACCCGCGGGAGCTTCATGGTTATAAGACTGTATTATTTGCAGCTTCGGCCCTTTCTTTATCCTAATCAAGACTATTAATGTGTTCAGGGCGTGTTCATTTCTGGTAGGCTGTTGTCACTTGCCTATTGTTGTTCAGCCTGATCTTTGATCATGACCCAATCCGAATGTTGCCTTTTGGCTTACGATCAACGGAGCGGCTTGTTGTACAATTCCACACATCGCACCAGGTTCCCCCTGGTGTGTAATATTGCTTAAAGGCAACATTGTTTTGGCAACAGTACCCATTCCTCTCTCTTTAAAAAAAACAAAAAAACTTTTGAAACCGATTCCGTCTGTAATTCCACGTCAAAGTGTTTCCTGTCACCAAAGCCCCAATTCCGACCAATCTCTCTCGAGGCTTCCGCTTTTGACGTTTTTTTACGATCCTGTACTCAGTGAATATTTATTTTTTTATTTTAAACGGTTACCATGCGAAACATAGTCAATTTAAGAAATCGTGCATGAAGAAATAGCAAAATATTTATCGGCTATTATTGGAAAGTGGTTTTGTTTTTTAAAAAAGAAAACAATAGCTTGCTGCATCTCACGACCTGTTTTGTTGAAAGCGATAAGCTTACAGAGGGCTGACTCCGCCTCTGCAGTGTTACCCGTGTCAGTGTTTTCAGACTCGCACTGTTTATACGAAGCCAGAACTCAGCCGACTAAGCATTCCCTGTCGGTCATCCATGCCGTGTGCCTCAAGACGCATTAAAAGGACAAAAACGGATCCACCTTTTTTTTTGTCAAGTATATTTTACAGCAGATTTCAAAACCCGCCGGTTTTAAAAAACAACACGAGAAAAAGGCAAACCATATAAAGAAGACTGAGATGTGTAAAATGATGTAGAGTCAAATGTCTATTATTTTGTATGCTTTTTGAAGTAGTATAATATGACTTTTTTCTAAATGATAATAATAATAATAATAAAAGAACAAGACTATTCTGGGTGATTTGAGAGTCCATAGAAGAACTGAAAATGCAATGTATGATATATAGGTTGAGTTTTAAGTACGCTCTTGTGCTTGAACTCAAAAGAGCCACTATCTGCAATTTTGTACATGGCGTATTTGGGAAGTATTTTTTATTTGTTCGTTGGTTCTTTTTTTTTCCTCCCCCCTCCCAGCGGACGAGGGAAGTTATGTTCTGCAAATCGTACGTCGAACTGTTGAACAGCAATGGCTATTTATTTTTATGACATAGCGCATCCAGATGTATAAAAAAAGCAGATCCAGCAGCCCCACTAGTTAGAAATTGAAATCTCATTTGAATGTTAATCTCATGATTGCGCCCCCCGCCCCCCGTACACTTGTCTCCTCACATGTGTTTAATGTGATGGTTTGAGTACTGTATGTGTTAATTTCTACTTTTTTAATATTTAAAATTGCTTTTAAATAAATGTATTCAGTTGATCCCAAACATCTGAACGTCCTTTTATCAGCTAGAGGCTTCTGTCAGAGGAAAAAAGTAGGTCTTGTTGACCTAAAACTATCGATTGTGTATGTTTTTTTCCCTGTCGTTTATTTCATTTATTTGATTTTATAGGTCGCCTTACCCATAAGGGCTTCTCTGTTTAGTAAGCCAGAAAACTTTATAACGAAGGGTGCAGGTAAAAGAGACACACAGCAATTTTAATCCAGAGATCTGTTGATGTACCCGTTTGTTTGGATCATTTATAGAAGAAGGTGAAGAGTTTGGATTTACACCCAGTCTTTCTCTTCCTTAGGAGTCTCAAAGTGGCTTATAAACTCCATCCCTTCCTCTCCCCACTGCAGACACCTTGTGAGGTAGGTGGGACTGGGAGAGTTCAGAGAGAACTGGGACTAGCACAAGGTCACCTGGCAGGCTTCATGTGTAGGAGCGGGGAAACAAACCCAGTTCACCAGATAACTGTTTGCCTCTCATGTGGAGGAGTGGGGAATCAAACCTGACTCTCCAGATTAGAGTCCACCACTCTTAACTACTACACCACAGGTGTAAAACTCGTGGCCCTCCAGATGTTATGGACTACAGTTCCCATCATCCCCTGCCAGCATTATGCTGGGAATGATGGGAACTGTAGTCCATAACATCTGGAAGGCCGCGAGTTTGACACCTATGTACTACACCATGCTGACTGTAAGGTCTTCTACTATGGGCACCCACTGCAGCTTATAATACTGTAGGAAGCTTAAAATGAGAATTACCATTTCCGTATACAGCAGAAACCGTCAGGCTCACTAGATAATTTCAATTGTATACACAGACATATGTTTCTAAGGTGCTTCTTCGTGCTTCTCTTTATTGCAGTGTTCTCTGTTGCGTACTGACAGCCTGGAGTTTCCCCCTTAGTTTTTGAAGACTCTGCTGCCTTGCCTTATAGATGTCCTGGTTTTGTGGCTTTTGCTATCTGCAAGGTTCCAGTTCACTGTTAGCTATAGTGATCATACCAAAATCCTAGACTCTCAGTCTTTGCAAAGAGCTCTCACTGTGTGAGATCTTGCAACCTCTGCGGATCTGTGCAAAAATCAAAGTATTGCTTATCTAGCTGATAAGAAAATAATAGTCACAGGACCATGTTTTCACCATGATTATTGTGGTTATCGGGAGAGCAAGCATGGTGTAGCAATGAAGAGCAATGGACTCTAATCTGGAGAACTGGGTTTGATTCCCTGCTCTTCAACATGAAGCCTGCTGGGAGACTTTGGGCCAGTCCCTGTTCTCTCAGAATTCTCTCAGCCCTACCTACCTCACAAGATGTCCGTTGTGGGGAGAGGAAGGGGAGGAGTTTGTAAGCAGCTTTGAGATTTCTTAAAGGAAGAGAAAAGTGGGGTATAAAAACCAACTCTTCTTCTAAGATGTGAGCCTTAACGTACATGGATTATTTCTGTGGGAAGAGGCGTGTCTGACGACAGGAAGAATAGA
Source organism: Sphaerodactylus townsendi (assembly GCF_021028975.2). NCBI lineage: Eukaryota > Metazoa > Chordata > Lepidosauria > Squamata > Sphaerodactylidae > Sphaerodactylus > Sphaerodactylus townsendi. The sequence continues at coordinate 72,444,027 of NC_059433.1, forward strand.
GAACAGTTGTGGCTTACTGCTGAATCGCACACTTTGCCTGCACAAGGGCCAAAATCCAGCTCTCTCCCCAATAATAAAAGCGTCTTTCTCAGCTTTGAGACTGATTGCGAAGACCCATTAAGGCGGGCCTATGGTCTAACTGAGATGAAAGCAACTTCCTGTGTCAGCAGGTCTGTTGCAAGGGCATAGGGAAGTCCTATAACTGCACCAAGGAAGGGTAGCAAAGAAGCCAAGCAAGTGTGGTTGAAGTCAGAGCCAGCATGGTGTAGTGGTTCAGAGCAGGTGCACTCTAATCTGGAGAACCAGGTTTGATTCCCCACCCCTCCACCTGACTGGCCCCTCCACCAGAGGCCTATCTGGTGAACCAGATGTGTTTCCGCACTCCTACATTCCTGCTGGGTTACTTTGGGCTAGCCCAGGGGTAGGGAACCTGCGGCTCTCCAGATGTTCAGGAACTACAATTCCCATCAGCCCCTACCAGCATGGCCAGTGTCAGCATGGCCATGCTGACAAGAGGCTGATGGGAATTGTAGTTCCTGAACATCTGGAGAGCCGCAGGTTCCCTACCCCTGGGCTAGCCGCTAGTCACAGCTCTCCCAGAACTCTCTCAGCCCTGCCTACCCCACAAGGTGTCTGTTGTGGGGAGAGGAAGGGAAAGGAGTTTGTAAGCCACCTTGAGTCTCCTTACAGGAGAGAAAGGTGGGATATAAATCCAAACTCCTCCTCTTCTCTTTGCATGTCACTGAAAACTATATTTCTCTTGACAAACTGGCAACCCACGTCTGTTTCTAAGAAGTAACATAGCTTGACTGCTGACTTCTCGCGCGAAACCTTTGCAGCAGTGTTTTAAGGCTTGTCAAGTTGTCAACCCATTCTTCACCAAACCGATCTAGAAAACCACCAAGTGGAATGGACCTTGCCACTGCTATTTGGGAGTGGGTCACTGGTCTTATTCTCACAGTTCAGTCCAGGCTGTCATTTAATATATATATATACACACACACACACATATACAGACCTTCCCAAAATCGTCCTGCTTGTTGTGTTAGCCCTGGCAGTCATCTATCAAAAAGCAGGGTGCCTTAAAGGGTGAAAAACAGGAAGGTCTGTTAATTTTTGACACCGAAATTCTGTTCAAGCCCAGGCAAGCTCTGAGAAGTAACACAACATTTTATTATCCACCTCTGAATCTTCTCATGCTTGCCAGAGGGAAGGGCGCTGACCCCCTGCCCCTGACCGCTCCTCACCCTGACCACCCGCTCCTCTAGTTCCACAAACTTCAAATATTGCCTGGTCTATTCTCACAAGTTTAAGTGTGATTTTACAGTGTCTTTTTTTAGATCAAGCGTTGCTGATCAGGAAACTTAGCACGTAACCAACTTCCACCCAGATAGGCAGCTTTGGCATTCCCGTTGAGTAACACTTTAGGCGGCATCCTAGAAATATCCATTCCAGTGCTCTGGCTGGGCTGTTTGCCACTCTGAAATGTGTTTGATATCTGCTAGGCGTGGTTTGAAGTGCATTAGCTTTGCAAGGGGCTTTATTGTTTTTTTAAGGAACTGGGAACCGGGTGGCTCCCGAAAGGGCAATTTATTCCCTGTATAAGACATAACATGAGCCCTTTTCAGAAAAGAAAAATGAAACCACAGCTCTGAGTTTTAAAAAAAAATCTTTTTGAAATTTGCACCCTGTTTCCCTGAATATAAGACATCCCCTGAAAATAAGACGTAGTAGAGGTTTTGCTGAAGTGCGAAATACAAGGCATCCCCCGAAAGTAAGACGTAGCAAAGTTTTTGTTTGGAAGCATGCCCGACGAACAGAACACAGAAAAATAAGACATAGCGCCTCTTTGGGAGCAAAAATTAATATAAGACACTGTCTTATTTTCAGGGAAACACGGTAATAATAATAATAATAATAATAATAATAATAATAATAATAATAATAATAATAATAATACCCTGTTTCCCCGAATATAAGACATCCCCTGAAAATAAGACGTAGTAGAGGTTTTGCTGAAGTGCGAGATATAAGGCATCCCCCGAAAGTAAGACATAGCAAAGTTTTGTTTAGAAGCATGCCTGACAAACAGAACACAGAAAAATAAGACATCCCCTGAAACTAAGACATAGCGCATCTTTGGGAGCAAAAATTAATATAAGACACTGTCTTATATTCGGGGAAACACGGTATGATCTCAAATACAGAACCTGGCTTCGCCGAGCTTGGACAAGCTGCCATAGATTTAATAAACTTGTGGCTGCTTACAGAGATAATGTAAACCACTAAAATATTGAATGGGATGCATGTTAGTCACTTCAAACTATTGCAAAATGAATTGAGCGGAATCAGAGGGGTGTGCTAACCAGATTAAAAATACACAGCAGAAGTGTTTGCATGTAATGGACGATGGTGGCTGAATTCATGAGGAAGTTGGAAAGTTCTACTCCGCTCAGGTTCCGCAGACACTACAGTCATTTTGCATCTGATCTCCCTCGAAAGTTACCTTTCAGAACGTTATTGGGAAGTCGCAGCTGGATGGTCAGTCATGGGGTCAATCGCAGGGAAGTCTCAACTGAATGGTCATAGAATCATAGAGTTGGTCAATCATAGCGAAGTCACAGCTGGATGGCCATAGTCACTGTTTGGATGGGAGACCACCCAGGGATACTGGGAGCCGTGATTCAGAGACAGGCGATGGCAAACCATCTCAAAATGTCTCTTGCCTTGAAAACCACACAGGGGCATCAAGAGCTGCAGTTTGATGGCCAGGCTGATGCCCATTTTTGGAATGGTGGCATCCAAGTCGTCGTCGTCATCCTCATCATGGGAGGGGATTACAGGCAGCCCAGACCTGGTGGCGAACCTTTGGCACTCCAGATGTTATGGACTACAATTCCCATCAGCCCCTGCCAGCATGGCCAATTGGCCATGCTGGCAGGGGCTGATGGGATTTGTAGTCCATAACATCTGGAGTGCCAAAGGTTTGCTACCACGGGCCCAGGCTAATCTGATGTAGTCAGATCTCAGAAGCTAACCAGGGTCAGCCCTGCTTCATACTTGGATGAAAGACCACCTAGGAAGTCCAGGGTCGCTACACAGAGGCAGGTGGTGGCAAACCACCTCTGCACGTCTCTTGCCTTGAGGGTTGCTGTAAGTCTGTTCTCTCTTGACTACACATTCCACCACCAGGGGGCAGACCATTCTCTTGGAGGCACCTGTCCAGTTCCCCTACCACCACTACCACCACTTTTCTGGGCATGGGAATTCTGCCTTCTGTTGCCCTCTTAAGTTAGGCTGTATCTCAGTGATGGCGAACCTTTTCGAGACCGAGTGCCCAAATTGCAACCCAAACCCCACTTATTTATCACAAAGCGCCAACACGGCAATTTAACCTGAATACTGAGGTTTTAGTTTAGAAAAAACAGTTGGCTTTGAGGCACATGTTACTCAGGAGTAAGCTTGGTGAAGCAACCATGCAACGCTTTGCTTGGGTGAATCACGACCCTAGGAGGGTTTACTCAGAAGCAAGCCCCATTGCCAGCAACCAAGCTTACTCCCAGGCAAAGGATCATGCCCAGGCCAGCCTAGGTGTGTGTGTGTGTGTGGGGGGGGTAATTTTCCACACACTCCCATGATGAACTCTGTGCACACGTGCCCATAGAAAGGACTCTGAGTGCCACCTCTGGCACCCGTGCCATAGGTTCACCACCACTGCTATATCTCATCACCACCTCTGAACAGTAGAGGGGGTATTCAGCCTGCAAACCTGCTCCAGGATTAACAAACTGAGATCTTCTGGCAGAGGATGGGAGGGAAAGGGAGGTCAGCTCGAAAGCCACAGTGATCAGCCTTCCATCCCAAGCCTATGGCGAGTCCAAGGCCCTTTGCGACCACAGACCCCTCGTTTCCCCTTGGCCGGGGAGTTAAAGTGCCATGGTTTAGGCAAGGCATTTGGTCAGTGAAAAGGGATTTAAGTGCAGAACTGGCCGGCTATAACCTGTCCTCCTTGCGTCTCACCTGCTATGACTTTGCTACTTGGCCAGACAGAATTGCTTTTGCAGCCTGCCTCCAGAACCTTCATTTCCCTGCAGAGCTGGCGAAGACCGGACGATCGATCAACTGAGTGAGTGCAAATGACACCAGGGAAAAGAGTTCCAACGCACACTCCCCGGGAAGATAGATTTAGGGAGTCGGCATGTTGGTCTGCGGTGAAACAATTAGACCGATTATTCACTGCTGCTCTGCCCTGCAGCGAGGGAACGTTTCCTTCGGGGCACAGATCTCTGTACTGACGCGCTCTGTGTTACGATGCCGCAGATCCTGAAATTCCTGCAATTAGTGGGAGTACGGAAACCCCAATGTTTTCTCTTGCTTCGGGTTTCTGCTCTTTCCTGTCTCCCCTCTCCCTACCACTCCTCACAGGCACTTCCGGAGGATCTATGGCCAGCTGTTGTGAAACGCACAGAAATATTGACATAAGACAGAAATATCGATCTAACGTGGAAATATTGACACAAACATTGTAAGGGGTTTGAAAATAAAACCGGCGATCTTGCAATAACTGGGAGTGACTCAGAAGAGGGACAGGCAAGCTGTGCAACAGGCAGTGGGGTGCCTTCTCATGTGTAAACAAAGAAACACAAGGAGACTCCACAGTGGAACAAAGAGCCCCGAGGAAAACACTCCATGCATAATGGGCCTTAGGTTCAAGTCCAGTAGCAACTTGGAGACCAACAGGAGTTTCAGGGTGCAAGTTTGCAAGAGTCAACGTTCTCTTTGTCAGACAAGAGTAAAAAATACTTGTAGAAAACTAGTAGAAAAGGTTCCCCGTGATTTCTTCAAAGTAGGAACAAAAATCAGCCACAGCCTGTGCTTTAAAGTGTATTGTGGTCCTCAACTCAGGTTTTGATCTCCTTGGTGGATCACTGGGTCATGCAGATGAAGAGTTCTGATAAACTCTCAGGCTTGCCCGTTGGGTTATTTTCACTGGAATTCATAAAGGGTATTACGAGGCTTTGGGGAACAGGTGGATAGCGTGGATGGCCTACAAAACCTCATCAGATCTTGTGAAGCTAAGCAGGGGTAAGCTTATAAGAGACTCCTTATAAGAGCTTCTGGCCATTCTTGAATCCATTCTAGAGATTTCTCATTGGCCTGATTGCAGCTGGCCTCCCTATTTCTTGCTGCCTCTCAGTTTGCTAGCTGTAACATGGGAATACTATACACTGTTTCACATGAAGATGTAAATAGGTTTTATATTCCTCTGCCACAAAACAATGCACGCTCAGACCTTCTTTGTTGTAGAATGCTCCCTCTGGATCCTAGTGCCCACCCAGCTCTGCTCCCCCCCCCCTCCATTTGACCATAGGTGTCAAACTCGCGGCCCTCCAGATGTTATGGACTACAGTTCCCATCATCCCCTGCCAGCATCATGCTGAATGAATTAACCGAATGAATTAACATCTATGTAGAATAGTGTATAGGGGCTAGCAATATGAACCCACTGCCAATCTAAATTCTTCATATTCTTTCATGAATATTTTTTTCTCCACTGTTAAGCATAGAACTGTGATAAAAGAGCATTTATGTGTGGCAGTCATAGAATCACAGTCATAGAATCCCTGTGAGGCAGTCATAGAATCACAGAGTTGGAAGAGACCCCAAGGGCCATCAAGTCCAACCCCCTGCAATGCAGGAACACATAATTAAAGCACTCCTGACAGATGGCCACCCAGCCTCTCTTTAAAAACCTCCAAAAAAGGAGACTCCACCACTCTCCAAGGTAGTGCATTCCACTGTCGAACAGCCCTGACAGGAAGTTCTTCTTAATGTTTAGGTGGAATCTCTTTTCCTTCCCCTTGAACCCATGACTCTCTCTGAGTTCTAGTTCAGGACTCAGGGAAGTCTCAGATAGCTCAGGAACTCCATACTCTCATCAGTTTACCAGCTGGCCAATTGGATGGCCAATTGATAGCCACCTGGCCATGCTGAAAGAGGCTGATGGGAATTGTAGTTCCTGAACATCTGGAGAGCCGCAGGTTCCCTACCCCTGTACCTAGTCTCTGGAGCAGCAGAAAACAAGCTTGCTCCCTCCACAACAGGACATCCCTTCAAATATCTAAACATGGCTATCATGTCACCCCTAAACCTCTTCTTCAAACTAAACATACCCAGCTCCCTGTCTCTCCTCACAGGGCACGGTCTGGTGGTTTTTGCTCCTAACATTTTGTCCGCATCTATGGCTGGTATCTTCAGAGGCATGTTGTCAAGATAAAATAGGTATCATGGAGAGAAATACAAGACTGGCTGTTGTGGGTATTCTGGGCTGTGTTTTCTGGGCTGTGTGGCTGTGGTCTGGTGGTTTTTGCTCCCGACGTTTGGCCAACATCTACAGGCGGAGTCTTCAGAGGCTCGTCATGGCAAGGTGTGTGCCATGGAATGGCACATATCTTTCTGTGATACACCTCTGAAGATGCCAGCCACAGATGCGGGCGAAACCTTAGGAGCAAAACCCCCCAGATAACAGCCCAGAAAACCCCCAACAGCCTGTGGATCCCAGCCCTGAAACGGTGCAGGACTCAAGGCAAGATTCCTTTGCACACCGCGGGGTGTCCGCCTGCGCATCTGCCGCCTCTGAGCAAACCTGTAGCAGTGACGTGGAAACTGACCAACCCGGAAGCTGGAGCTCGCCTGGCAAGAGGAGGCTGGAAGCTGCTTCTCCGCCTTGCAACCCGCTGGCTGCTCTCCCCAGCCCCGGCAGGCAGGCGCGTCCTCAGCCCCGGGGGGATCTGGCGGTGAGTGACCCGATTCTCGGCTCTGTCGTTAGATCTCGCCCGATTCTCGGCTCTGTCGTTGCATCCTCGAGGAAGGGATTCTCTTCTTGTTGTTGTTGTTCAAGGTGTGTGTGCGGGGGGAGGGGGTGTCGTTCAAACCGGTTGTAACGAAAGGAAGCAAAGAGCACCAGAAGCATCCTGTCTGATGGGGGAAGGAAGCGGCAGGGAGGGGGGGGTGGGAAAGAGAGAGAGAGGCGGTATTAATAAAACTGCGAGGCGGCTGCCTTCGTTCAATAGCACCCCTTTGCAAAGGTGGGGACGGGGGAAGCAAAGCGAATTTCCCTGACCCCCCCTCCCTCCCTCCCTCCCTCCCTCCCTCCCCGACCCCCTTTTCAAGCAGGCATCCTTGCAAGAGAGATGCAAGTCAACAGCTCGACCCCCTCCCCTGTATGTTTACTCAGAAGCGAGCACCGCTGTGGTACGTGGGGAAGCGGGGGGGGGGGGGCTGACTCCCAGGTAAGGGTGCCTCGGTTTGCACCTTTAAGCTGGCTTGCCTGGCCTGAATTATTTCCCCCCAAGGTGCAAAAATAGATTTATTTGCATTGGGACTGGCATGAAGCGTGTGTGTGTGTGTGTGTGTGTGTGAGTCTGTCCATGGAGAAGGAAGGGAGAAGGAAGTCTTCCCTGAACCCAGTTTCATCCTCTGTCTCTGGTTCTAGCTTGGGTTAGGGCAGCGATGGCGAACCTTTTCGAGGCCGAGTGCCCAAATTGCAACCCCAAACCCACTTATTTATAGCAAAGTGCCAACATGGCCATTTAACCTGAATACTGAGGTTTTAGTTTAGGATAAATGGTTGGCTCTGAGGCGTGCGTTACTCGGGAGTAAGCTTGGTGCTAGTTGGTGGCTTTGCTTTGGAGCAACCGTGCAACTCTTCCAACGGGTGAATCATGACCCTAGGAGGGTTTACTCAGAAGCAAGCCCCATTGCCAGCAATCAAGGTTACTCCCAGGTAAAGGATCATACTTTAGACTTTAGCTCTTTGCATGAAAATCAGTGGGGTTTAACAGCGCTTAACAGGGTTACCTACACTGCTTCCCCAAAACTAGGTCTGAGGTTTAATGCTAATAATCAAGCCCATGGCCCAGGCCAGCCTAGATGTGCCATAGGTTCGCCACCACTGGGTTAGGGTCTGCTTCTTCAACACAGCTACCCTCCCTGTGGACACCAGCACCTGATAGGGGATCCTGATTTTCACCAGGTATGTGGCCATTGCTGTGGTTATGCTCTGAGAGAGAGAGAGACAGAGACAGAGAGAGACAGAGAGCTTTCAAAACATTTTAAAATATATGCACTTATTTTTGGAGACTGTCTTCCTGCATCCGGTTCGGTAGACTGGGAATCAAGTCTCGCTGAGTTCCATGGGCTGATTGTCGCTGCCCAGCCCCTCAGTACTAGTGTACTAGTGACTATCCTGGCCTGTGAATTGGCTGCACCTTTCCCCCTCTCGTGGGCAAGAGTGTGACCAGTGGTGAGATTCAAATAATTTAACAACTGGTTCCGGTGGTGGGATTCAAATAATTTGACCGCTGGTTTGTTTACAAGCGCTATTTTAACAACTGGTTCTGCCGAAGTGGGGCCAACCGGCTGAATCCCACCACTGAGTGTGACCCTTCAGCAGTGGCATAGGAGGTTAATAGCTCGTGTATCTAATCTGGAGGAACCAGGTTTGATTCCCTGCTCTGCCGCCTGAGCTGTGGAGGCTTATCTGGGGAATTCAGATTAGCCTGTGTACTCCCATACACGCCAGCTGGGTGACCTTGGGCTAGTCACAGCTTCTTGGAGCTCTCTCAGCCCCACCCACCTCACAGGGTGTTTGTTGTGAGGGGGGGAAGGGCAAGGAAATTGTAAGCCCCTTTGAGTCTCCTGCAGGAGAGAAAGGGGGGATATAAATCCAAACTCTTCTTCTTCTCTTCTTCAGCTCTTACCTTTCACTTTCCCTCTGAAGTGGAAGCCCCATCCCCTCCCCCACACACACCACCCCTCTTCCAAAATCTGGATATGTCCCATCATGACTGGGAGTCGGGTTGCCAACTTTGGCTTAGAAAATTCCGGGAGATTTGGGGCCTGTCCCTGGAGGAGCGAAGCTGGGGAGAGATCTTAGTAATGGTAGGACGCCGTGGGGGATGCCCTCCAAAGTTGTTCTTTTTTAAAGGCAAACGGGGGTCTAGAGAAATTCCAGGCGATCTCCAGACCCCACCTGGAGGTTGGCAAGTCTAGTTGTGGTGCTCTGGATGCTCGTGCTTCTGAAAACAGCAGGTCAGAGGTGTTGGGATGTTACACAGAAGCTGTACAAAATCTTGGCGCTGCGATTTGTGTTTTGCCGGTCAAAGCATTTGGCGTCATTCAGAAATGTGTTTCAGGCTCAGAGACAGTCCGTGTGTTGGCCAGGGGGAGCACTTGTCTTGGCTGCCGGCCAGGAAGCTCTGCTTGAAGAGATAAAGAGAATGAATCCCTTTTTATGGCCTTATTTCCCTCCCACTAATTTCTCCTAGTCTTTTTTTCTTCTTCTTTTGACTGGTATACAATTGGCAGGAGTTATCTGGACTGAAAACTCTGAACGAAACAGTGGGGATGCAGGCAAACAGAAGTAGTAAGTCAAAGTCCGGATGGGCCTTCGATTGTATCTTTCACTTAGCTGTTAGAATCCTGTGGTTTCTCCAGATACCAGGAATTCATACTTCTATCAGTTTCCCAGTCAGTATTACCACTGGCCTATGCTGGCAGGGCTGATGTGGGAAATTGGTAGTCTCCTGAACATCCGGGAGAGCTTAGGTTCCCTACCTACCCCTGTCTTAGCACATCGAAGTTCAGGCCCAATAGCATCTTAAACACAATTTTTTAAAGGGTATAAGCTTTCATGAAGAAGATTTTGGATTTATATCCCACCTTTCTCTCCTGTAAGGAGACTCAAGGTGGCCTACAAACTCCTTTTCCCTTCCTCTCCCCCCAACAGGCACCTTCTGAGGTAGGTGGGGCTGAGAGAGTTCCGAAGAACTGGGACTAGCCCAATGTCACCCAGCAGGAATGTAGGAGTGTGAAACGCATCTGGTTGACCAGATAAGCCCCCACTCAGGTGGGGAATGGGGAATCAAACCCAGTTCTCCAGATTAGAATCCACCTGCTCTTAACCACCACTTTACACATATATTCACCCTACACCAGTGATGGCGAACCTTTTCGAGACTGAGTGCCCAAATTGCAATCCAAAACCCTCTTATTTATCGCAAAGTGCTAACACCTGAATACTGAGGTTTTTGTTTAGAAAAAATGGTTGGCTCCGAGGCACGCGTTACTCAGGAGTAAGCTTGGTGGTAGTTGGTGGCTTTGCTTTGAAGCCACCATGCAACTCTTGCAACGGGTGAATCGCAATGGGTGAATCTGAGGGTTTACTCAGAAGCAAGCCCCATTGCCAGCAACCGAGCTTACTCCCAGGTAAAGGATCGCACTTTAGTCTTTCACATGAAAATCAGTGGGGTTTTACAGCGCTTAATAGGGTTACCTACACTGCTTCCCCAAAACTAGGTCTTGGGTTTAATGCTAATAATCGAGCCCAGCGGCCCAGGCCAGCCTAGATGTAGGGGGGCGGGCGGGGGGGCTCTGTTTGTGTGTGCCCACAGAGAGGCTCTGAGTGCCACCTCTGGCACCCATGCCATAGGTTCGCCACCACTGCCCTACACCCTCCCAACACAATGTAGAAACGAGTCCTTGACCTCCCTGCTGCTAGCCAATCGGAGCCCTCACAGCACACTTTCCTCTGCTTCTTGATGAACCATGCTGAAAGCTTGTCTAAAAACGATTCCTCCTCCCTCTCTTTTTGGGGAAGGAAAACCATATCTTTGGAGGGCAGCTGAGGTGCTATAAAAGCAGCTACCTCTTCTTTTTAAAAACAGCACAGCTATTGCTAACCAAAATCTCTTGTTTCCCTCATATGGAACGGAGTCACAGCTGCCTGAGAACTCTGCAAGAAGACTAAATGGACAGAGTTAAAAAGGACGGAAGCTTGGGCGTGTGGTAGAATTCACTTTGTAAGAGCTTCTTCACAAAAAATATTCTGTGCTTTTTGCCATCATGGGTGAGAGACCAAGCCGAGTCCCTCCATTAATATTGTTAAACTGCCACCCTGTTGAAAGGGGCTTCCTTTCTCAGTTGGAGAAATAATGTGCTGCAGGAATTTTGATTTTTTAAAAAGCAGACTCAGAAACCTGTGGACACACCCAGCTGAAGTCTGTCTCTGTCTTTGGTGTCGGCTGCAGGATTGGGTTTGCAGGTGCCGAGTGAAAACATGGGTGTCAACCTAGCATTTCATACTGCAGATATTTGTCCTGCTGTCTTCATGCTTGGTCCCCCCCCCTCCCTTTTTTTTTGGCTCTGTTTTGGAGTAGTTTGTGGCACTTAGGATGGAAGGATGTGTTTGTGTAAAAATGCTTTAATTAACTCTCCCCATGTAGCACTTCCTATTAGGGGTGCTTTTGTGGCAGGTTTGCAACTTTCTCATGCTGTTGTTGTCACTGTGCCTATCTGTGGGATGATTTTCTGGAAGATTCCGTGAGAATCTCTGTAAGGCACCTTTTGTGCCAATGGGCATTTTTCTTGAAGGTTTCCTTGAAGATTATAGGCATTCAGTCATGAATTCTGTCTGTCTATTCATAGCAATGATTAAAAATCCGTTTCGGGTTTGGAAGACTTTTTTATTCAGTAGTTTTTAACTTGCTATTGATTGGAAGCCAGAGTGGACTTGGAAAGAGGGAAGAAAACTCTTTTCATCATACCAGAAACTGAGAAGTCTTGATTTCACTGGGCAAAGTTGGATGCTTCCATCTCAATGGAGGTTTAATTTTCACTCACCTGTGCCAATATTTCTACAAGAGAGTGACCAAGTTAGATTCTGTAATCTGTTTCACACAAAGATGTTAGTTTGGTCAGTTGAGTCGCAGTGGTTGAGAAAGTCGTATGCTTCCACATTAGAATATAGTCCTGAACGGACATGAGAATTATCGTTCATTTTTATGCTCTGCCTTTGTTAAAACCATTGTTCTGTGCATTATTAAACCAGGTACTTTGATACAAGAGCATTTATGCCAAAAATGTATTTTTACTGTCCAACTTCCAAAGAGATGGAGGGAGCAGGGCTCGGTAAACAATAGGACCCAGAGAAGGGTCTTCTACAAGAAAGAAGGTCCAGCATGTTTTGGTGGTGGAGGACTATACAATCCTACTATCACAGTGGTGGCGAACCTATGGCACGGGTGCCAAACGTGGCACTTCGAGCCCTCTCTGTGGGCACGCATGCACAGAGTTCGTCATGTAGGGGGAGCGGAAAATCACCCCCCCACACACATACACATACACAGCTAGGCTGGCCTTGCTTCTGAGTAAACCCTCCTAGGCTCATGATTCACCCATTCGAAGCATTGCACGGTTGCTTCACCAAGTTTACTCCCGAGTAACGCGCGCCTCGGAGCCAACTGTTTTTTCTAAACTAAAACCTCAGTATTTAGGTTAAACTACCGTGTTTATACTTTGCGATAAATAAGTGGGTTTTGGGTTGCAATTTGGGCACTTGGTCTTGAAAAGGTTCGCCATCACTGTACTATCATCTTTCTGTGTTGATAGTTCCATGGGAATGTCAACTCAATGCATGGCAGCTGTGAAAAAGGCAAACTCTATGCTGGGGATAATTAGGAAAGGAGTTGATAATAAAACTGCAAGGATTGTCATGCCCTTATATAAAGCAGTGGTGCGACTGCACTTGGAGTACTGTGTTCAGTTCAGGTCGCCACAGCTCAAAAAGGATATCAAAGAGATCGAAAAAGTGCAGAGAAGGGCAACGAGGATGATTGAAGGATTGGAGCACCTTCCTTATGAGGAGAGGTTGCAGCATTTGGGGCTCTTTAGTTTGGAGAGGAGACATCTGAGGGGGGATATGATTGCAGTCTATAAAATTATGCATGGGGTAGAAAATGTTGACAGAGAGAAATTTTTCTCTCTTTCTCACAACACTAGAACCAGGGGGCATTCATTGAAAATGCTGGGGGGAAGAATTAGGACTAATAAAAGGAAACACTTCTTCACGCAACGTGTGATTGGTGTTTGGAATATGCTGCCACAGGAGGTGGTGATGGCTACTAACCTGGATAGCTTTAAAAAGGGCTTGGACAGATTTATGGAGGAGAAGTCAATTTATGGCTCCCAATCTTGATCCTCTTTGATCTGAGATTGCAAATGCCTTAGCAGACCAGGTGCTCGGGAGCAGCAGCAGCAGCAGCAGAAGGCCATTGCTTTCACCTCCTGCATGTGAGCTCCCAAAGGCACCTGGTGGGCCACTGCGAGTAGCAGAGTGCTGAACTAGATGGACTCTGGTCTGATCCAGTAGGCTCGTTCTTATGTTTTTATGTTCTGTGGAAAAGAGTATAGTATTCCCATGTTACAGCTAGCAAACTGAAAGGCAGCAAGAAATAAGGAGGCCAGCTGGAATCAGGCCAATGATGAATCTCTAAAATGGATTCAAGAATGACATGGACTTCTTATAAGGAGTCCCAGAAAGTGACAGCTGGTGATGGTTTTTCTCCAAATGACGTGCTTAAAGGGCAGAATTACAAGAGGCAGAGGGTGGGGTGGGGATCTACTATGGAACTAATGAAGCTCAAGCTTCAGGGTCCCTAATCCCAGAGTGGACTTTCAGACGGATGGAAAAGCAGGGCTAGGGAGGCACTAGGGCCCCAGTGGAGCATTCTACAACAAAGAAGGCCCAGCATGCTTTGTTATGTGGCAGAGGAATATACAACCTACTAACATCTTTATGTGAAACAGAGTATAGTATCCAACATGCATACGGAGGAGGATGCTATTCCAAGAGAGGGCTCTATACTATGGCCCCTTCTGCACATGCAGAATAATACACTTTCCATCCACTTTCACAATTGTTTGCAAGTGGATTTTGCTACTCCGCACAGTAAAATCCAGCTGCAAAGAACACTGAAGGTGGGTTGAAAGTGCCTAGGAGTCACCAGCATTTTCTTTAATGACAACTACTTCTGAGTAACGAAAGAAATCCTGAACAACACCCCCTTCTCTTTTGGCATATTACCAGGTTTTGTCCTATCCTAGAAACAGACCATGGGCTCGGAAAAGACTCTACCAACTAAGCAGTACAGAGAAAAATTCTGTGTAATAAACATTTTTAAAAAGAAAGATTGGAACAGATATTTTAGTCTTCTTGCCCTTGATCTTCTAGATCAGTGGTTCTTAACTTGTGGGTCGTTTGACCCCCAGAGGGGTCGCGACCCACAGGTTGAGAACCACTGTGGGTGGTTCACAGGGGTTGCCTAAGACTCTCTGCATCAGTGTTCTCCATCTGTAAAATGGATAAATGTTAGGGTTGGGGGTCGCCACAACACGAGGAACTGTATCAAAGGGTCGCGGCATTAGGAAGGTGGAGAACCACTGTTTTAGATGACTTACGAGCTACTCCGCAGCATCCAGCAAACTAACGTAGGTTGAAGGCCACTACTTTACACTTTCCTCCAGGTTTTTTTGTTCACTGTCACATTACAGCTGGCCCAAGATCACCCAGCAAGTTCCACGGCAGAGTGGGGATTTGAACCTGCATTTCCCAGCACCGAGTCAGATACCTTACCCACTACACCATGTTGGCCAACACAGTATTTGCACAGCACATGAACCAATAGAAGGATAAGGCATCACCCAAGAGTCTGAAGTTCCACAAAGCTGACGATACGTTTCGTGTTTCTTTGCCTTCCAATGGATTCCACAAATGCTCTGCAACATCTTCCATTCATAAGGCATTGCTGAACTATGCTGGAAACGAAGGAGATAACGGAAATTGAGAAGGGACGAATACTCACCTAAAACATGCCATTTCCATTGGTGTTTCCACGGAACAGAATTTATTTTAGCACCTTCTCGAGGGAATGCTTTTAAGATTGCGGGTTGTAATTAATGGAGTGCGAGCATCCGCTTGTGTGCTAGGCCACTTAGCCCGGGCTGAGCTTGTTAGGTTCCATTTGAATAAAAAACAGATTATCCCCTTCTGTCTGAGCAGATGCCAGCCCAGGGAATTTACAGCCTTGCTTGGTTGTTACAAATTGTGCACCTGTTGCAGGTAGCCCCATCTTTCAGTTAAGGCTCTGGGCTAAACCTGGATCCAGCTGGTCTGTGTATAAGAAATTGAGGACATTTGGGTCTGCATTACTGCTCTGCACAAGCATTCATTTTTTTTGAGGCATCTGGAAATACTGGGGAAGTTTGCAAAAAAAGATTGATCGTGAAACCTGTAATCTTCAAAAAATGCAAATTTGAATTCCATCTTCACTTTGGATTTTGACTTCTGTAGATATGCTGCCATCTTCTAGTTGAGATCAACTGAATCAATCAATCGCTTGCATAGGGGGCAAGATGCGAAATGCTGTCGGGAATTTGATATTTCACAGGATTGGATAATCAATCTCAAATACCCTATGATTCCAAATCCAGATCCAAAAGTTGTAAATATTCAGAGAATCCCTGGAAATCAACAGGCACAGATGAGGAATTTTCAGAAATGAATGATTAGTTCCAACTCTTTTAAGAATGAGAAATTCATCTTTTCTCTGGCATGCTTGTGGATTCCCTTAATAATGCCCTTCAGATATTTTGGCTGGGCAAATGGTGATAGGGAAAGGTGGAGATATATATAACAGTGATGGCGAACCTTTTTGAGACCGAGTGCCCAAATTGCAACCCAAACCCCACTTATTTATCGCAAAGTGCCAATCCAGCAATTTAACCTGAATGCTGAGGTTTTAGTTTAGAAAAAAAAACCAGTTGGCTCCCTCTTCCTCCGCCCCACCCGCTCGAGTAGGGGCCAGCCTGTTCTAGCCATCAAGTCCTGCCTCTCTAGCATCTCTGCCTCCTCTGTGCCCCCCCCCCAGCAGCAGCCACCCGGAGCACAGGCATCAGGCCTGCCAGCCGAGTTCTCCCTGCTCACCGCGGTGCACGCACGTCGTGCTCAGTGGCCCAAACCAGCCTAGATGTGTGTGTTTGGGGGTGATTTTCCACCCCCCACATGACGAACTTTGTGTGTGCGTGCCCACAGAGAGGGCTCCGAGTGCCACCTCTGGCCCCCGTGCCATAGGTTCGCCATCACTGATATATAGGATAAACAGGAGCTGGTGAGAACCCACAACTTGTATGTGATCATATTATGTCTGATCCTGGGCAGAGACCCCTGACCCACCCTGTGTACTCCATAGCCCCAGTAGGAGCGGACCTTTCACTCCAAACATGGATTGCTACTCTGCATCAGTTCCCCGCCAGCATGGCCAATTGGCCATGCTGGCAGAGGCTGATGGGAATTGTAGTCCATAACATCTGGAGGCTGATGGGAATTGTAGTCCATAACATCTGGAGTGCCAAAGGTTCGCCACCACTGCCATAAACTATGAAGTAAGGCAGCATGAATCTTGTCAGGTCTCGGAAGCTAAGCAGGATTGACACTTGGGTGGGAGACCACTAAGGAAGACTCTGCAGAGGAAGGCAATGGCAAACCACCTCCGCTTCTCACTTGCCTTGAAAGACCCCTTGCTGGGTTGGTGCAACTTGACGGCATTTTACACACGCAACGCTCTGCTACAGAATCCCCCTCAGCTGCAATTCCATGCACATTCACTTGGGAGTAAATCCCCAGGTTATCATACTTTGGTCACATGATGGGAATAGACGAGTCACTGGAGAAAACAATCATGCTAGGAAAAGTTGAAGGCAGCAGGGAAAAAGGAAGAGCCAAGATGAGACGGATTGGCTCTGTCAAGGAAGCCACGCCCCTCCATTTGCAAGACCTGAGCCTGCCTGTTAATGATAGAACGTTTTGGAGGACATTGATTAGGAATAATTAGGAAAGGAATTGGGGATAATTAGGAAAGGAGTTGATAATAAAACTGCAAAGATTGTCATGCCCTTAGATAAAGCCGTGGTGCGACCGCACTTGGAGTCCAGTGTTCAGTTCTGGTCGCCACATCTCAAAAAGGATATCGAAGAGTTAGAAAAAGTGCAGAGAAGGGCAACAAGGATGATTGAGGGACTGGAGCACCTTCCTTATGAGGAGAGGCTGCAGCGTTTGGGACTCTTTAGTTTGGAGAGGAGACGTCTGAGGGGGGATATGATTGAAGTCTATACAATTATGCATGGGGTAGAAAACGTTGCCAGAGAGAAATTTTTCTCTCTTTCTCACAATACTAGAACCAGGGGGCACTCATTGAAAATGCTGGGGGGAAGAATTAGGACTAATAAAAGGAAACACTTCTTCACGCAAGGTGTGACTGGTGTTTGGAATATGCTGCCATGGGAGGTGGTGATGGCCACTAACCTGGATAGCTTTAAAAAGGGGCTTGGACAAATTTATGGAGGAGAAGTCGATTTATGGCTACCAATCTTGATCCTCTTTGATCTGAGATTGCAAATGCCTTAGCAGACCAGGTGCTCGGGAGCAACAGCCGCAGAAGGCCATTGCTTTCACCTCCTGCACGTGAGCTCCCAAAGGCACCTGGTGGGCCACTGCGAGTAGCAGAGAGCTGGACTAGATGGACTCTGGTCTGATCCAGCCAGCTTGTTCTTATGTTCATAGGGTTGCCATGAGTCGGAAGGGACTCGGTGGTCCTTAACATACAAACAAGCTCCCTTTGAACATAATGGGGCTTACTTCCGATCATAGATGCATAGGATTGTGTTTCTAGTGCAGGGGTCTGCAACCTGCGGCTCTCCAGATATTCATGGACTACACATCCCATCAGCCCCTGCCAGCATGGTCAATTGAACATCTGGAGAGCCGCAGGTTGCAGACCCCTGTTCTAGTGTTTTGTGTGTTTTGGAATCTCTAAGCCTTTGTGGTTTTTAATCTTTCTTTTTAAGGAGGTAAGAAATTGGCCCGAGAAGCTTGTAACCCCCTTCTGTTCTAGTCTGTTTCATCTTCTTCCTTTTCCCAGTAACTTCCCAATCTTCTTTTTGTGCTTATTGCATCAATGAATGAATTATATGGTGTCTTGTAATCCAGGAAGCCTCTGTTTCAAGTCTCACTTCGACAGGACGCTTAGATAAATGACAGATCTGCAGATTCCGCACTGCATTTCTAAAGCGGGGAATAACGCTGGTTTATCTCGCAGACCTGTTGAAAGATTTGCCGAGATCAAGAGTACCATCTGTTCTGAACATATACATTCGCCGTATTATTACTTCCAGAAGCTGGGGAAGTATCATGCCATGCTGTTCTAAAAAGAAATGACTTAGCGCAGCTAATTGGGCTTTAAACCAGGGTAGAGACGGGGGGGGGGGGGGGGAGAAACAGGCGAGTTGCTTTGCTCTTAGATAACAGAGACGATAAGAGGTTTATTGTAAAGCCAGTTATGAGCTTATTGCATGAAGCTATAAAATGGCCAGAATTGCTAGTGAAAGTTATCACCGGGCAGATGTTCTTGAGCTCTCGTCCTCTCCAGGTTTCCTTCCCCCACCCTCTCCAACTTCTCAAAACACAGGGCAGACAGACACCATGGCCCCCACTTGCATATTTTAAAAAGGTAAAGGTTGTCCCCTGGACCAATGCCCAATCAGGGACGGAGCGAGGGCAGTGGTGGGATCCAAAAATGTTAGTAACAGGTTCCCATGGTGGTGGGATTCAAACTGTGGCGTAGCGCCAATGGGGCTGGGTGGGGCACGACGGGGGCATGGGCGAGCATTCAGGGGGCGGGGCATTCCTGGGCGGGGCTGTGGCAAGGACGCAGCTGCTGCGCCGGTCCTTGGGCAGGAAACGAATGCACGCAGGCGCAGGCTGCCACGCATGCCGGTGCACCTCCTGCTAGACTGCTTCAAGTTCTGCGCGCTACTGCTGAGAGGAGGGGCGTAACTAAGGCAAAAATCACGTGGCAAAATCACCAATTAGTAACCCCCTCATGGCACACACAAATAATTAGTAACCTACTCTCGGGAACCTGTGAGAACCTGCTGGATCCCACCTCTGAGCGAGGGGGAAGTGCGCCCAGTGCGCATGTGCACCCTGCACCCCTCCAAGCCCCTGGAACGCCCTGTCCCCAGAATGCCTCTCGGGGTGCGCACGCCTGGTGCGTTGTGCCCCACCCCTGTCCCCTTGGCGCTACGCCTCTGTGGTTAATGACCCATTGGGTGACATCATATGGCAACATTTACTAGGCAGGCTGTTTAGGGGTGGTTTGCCATTTTCTTCCCCGGTCATCTACACTTTACTCCCAGCAAGCTGGGTAGCTCATTTTACCGACCTTGGAAGAATGGAAGGCTGAGTCAACCTTGAACAAGACACCTGAACGTGACTTCCCTCGGGATCGAACTCCTGTTATGAGCAGAGCTTTGACTGCAGTACTGCAGCTTACCCCTCTGCCCCCACCGGCTCTTCTTCAAAACCGTTAGATTTTAGATAAATCAAAGATAGATCAAAGATAAAACATACTGAAAAACCACGAAGAAAAATTAAATTGTCAGTTCAGGTGAAGGCTCAGGAAAGAAAACTATCTGGGTTTCCCAGGTAAGTTGGACACCATTGGACAGCAGCCTGCAATTTCAGTTTAAGTGCAGCTGCTGTAAATTGATTTATATGGCCCCCAAAACATAACAACAGCGTCCCAAATCTACTGATGTCCATTGGCCCTATGTAGGAGCAACCCTGCTTAAAATGGCATTGGAAAACACTTTCCCTGCCTTCTTCCCCCTCCACGTCTAGATAACTCGACTAGGCTTCACAGAGTAGCCTTAAATGGAACAACTTAATTAAAAAATATTTCCTAAGGAGGAAGTAGATTATTATTCCAAAATCCAGAGCAATCTGAGAGGAACTGTCTCTTTTGTTGGTTGGTGATACTGGTTTCCCAGCTGGCTTTTGGTTTTAACTGTATGATGCTTCACTTCGAGTAACTAAAGCGATGACTTCCAGTTTTTTTGCAAATATATTCTCTTTCGCTGTTAGTCAGCAAGGGGGAATGGGGGAGAACAATTGAACAGAGAAAAATCTTTGATTTGCCCAGGGTGGCTGAATCCCGAGTGTTAAATGTACGATTTCTTGAAGAGTTGCCAACAAAATTCTTAGATCTATCTCAGTCTCTCTCAGGGCATTACTGAAATAATTTAAATGTTAATGTTGTGAACCTGTGAAATCCACACTTATAAACCATCGTCAACCTGTCCAGTGGTTTGCTTTTATCCCCCATCCCTGCAAGCTATTTCTTTTTTTCTTATGACAGCTGGACTTTCAGTTAACCTCACAAAATGTTCTTCTGTAAACGTCCTGTTGAACCTTCTATGATTCACCGAAGACCCGCCGACTTTATGGCTATGCAGCGGTTTTATAATTATTTCCTGAACTTTAGCTTTGTGAAGAGGGGCGTGAGGTTTCTGGGACAGCGAATTCACATCATCTCACTATACAACAATCTCAGGAATCTTTGGGTAAAAGCATGGCAGTAAAAATGGGAAGGAAATGGCATCAGTTGTTGGTGTACATGTGCCCTGGATATACCCTTATAAGTGCAGGTGAAAAGAATTATTCAGGGGAAAGGTCATGACCCAGCTGCAGAAGATCCCAAGTTCCATTCCTAGCATCTCCAGTTGTAGGAGACAGACAGTCCAGACTTTCAGAAATAGGTGAGTAGTGTGCTCAGGATTAGGCATGTGATAGGATTGGGGAAAACAAAATAAGACCTAATTTGAAAAAAAAACACCCAGTAAATTAATGTAGAGCCATTCAAGGTTGAATATAGGGGAAAGAAAACAAGGTATCAAAGAACTAGAATACAGAAAGGATATTGCTGGAACAGAACAATGGTCCATCTAGTGCAGTGGTTCTCAACCTTCCTAATGCTGCAACCAGAGGTGGGATCCAGCAGGTTCTCACAGGTTCCCGAGAGTAGGTTACTAATTATTTGTGTGTGCCGAGAGGGGGTTACTCATTGGTGATTTTGCCATGTGATTTTTGCCTTTGTTACGCCCCTCCTCTCAGCAGTAGCACGCAGAACTTGGAAGCAGTCTAGCATACACTGGCATGCGTGGCAGCCTGCGCCTGCGTGCATTCGTTTCCCACCCAAGGACCGGCGCAGTGGCTGCGTCCTTGCCACAGCCCCGCCCAGGAATGCCCAGCCCCCGGAATGCCTGGCCACACCCCCGTTGTGCCCCGCCCAGCCCCATTGGTGCTATGCCACAGTTTGAATCCCACCACCATGGGAACCTGTTACTAAAATTTTTGGATCCCACCACTGGCTGCAACCCTTTAATACAATTCCTCATGTTGTGGTGACCCCCAACCCTAACATTTATCCATTTTACAGATGGAGAACACTGATGCAGAGAGTCTTAGGCGACCCCTGTGAAAGGGTCGTTCGACCTCCAGAGGGGTTGCAATCCACAGGTTGAGAACTGTTGATCTAGTGACTCTAACGTCCTGATCTAGTGACTCTAACGTCACAGTGGCCAGCCAGATGCCTCCAGAAGGCACTAGATGCAGAGCTCAAAGCTCCCCCACCCGCTATTTGACATGTAATTTCAGCTGACCACTGAGGCATCCTGTGAAAAACATGCATAAATGTATCCAGATTTGGAAGTAGGAGGACTGAAGAAGAGTTTGTGAGTTTGGGATTTAAAATGGATGCTTTGGAGCGTGGACTCTGGGGCACTGAGCAACAGAGGCTTATCTGGTCAACCAACCTACATTCCTGCTGGGCGACCTTGGGCTAGTCACAGTTCTCTCTGAACTCTCTCGGTGCCACCTACCTCACAAGGTGTCTGTTGTGGGGAGAGGAAGGGAAAGGAGCTTGAAGGCTTCCTTGAGTCTCCTTACAGGAGAGAAAGGTGGGGTATAAATTAAGGTGACCAGATGGTCACCTTCATAAACCGGGACGGGTGGGCGGCCCCCCGTGCGCGTGCGCACACACACACACACTCGCGCAGCCGCAGGAGCGCACTGCTTTCTGGGGCGCTGCCGTTTCCCACCCCGTGACAGGGCGGGAAAAGGCAGCACCCCAGAAGGCCATGCCCCACACAGCCGCAGGAGTGCACAGCCTTCTGGGGCGCACAGCCTTCTGGGGCGCTGCCTGTCACAGGGTGGGAAACGGCAGCGCCCCAGAAGGCAGTGCGGCAGCCTTCCAAAACCCGGGACATTGGGGAAAACCCCCGGGATGTGGAACAAGTTCTTTCAAGGCATGAATGTCCCACCAAAAGTGGGACGGCTGGTCAGCTTAGTATAAATCCATAACTCTTCTTCTTCTTGTACGCCACTGAGGTCTCTGTCCCCCAGGAGTTTTTCAACTTAGACATGACAACTCTACTCCCCATCTCCCACCAGTGCCCAGGGGCTGAGGGCTAGCCACCCTATTTTTTAGAGAGTTTGAAGCAGTGGAGGGAAATGTGTTTGCCATATGGCAGGGAAGCAAATTTGGGAAGAAACTGAAATACATGCCATATCTGCTTGTCAAATCTAAAACTTATTTTACTATTTTTAACAACATAAACACGTCTAGTGTATACCTTAGTCGGCAGACATAATTATACTATTTGGCATACTTAACAGCATTTAAACATATAAATGCTTTCTTTTTCTACAAGCCATGTGGGAGCTGCAAACTGTTGTAACTTATGTCATCCTAGATTAAGGTATGTATGAGTTTTTGCCATCTTGCGGAAAAAAGGGTGGGAAAGTTGACTCTCAAGAATAAATGTTGCTAGTGTTGATGGTATCACTGGACTTCTGTTTTATTTTCCTGATTTGATGCCACCTGCATTTTTTTTTGCTAATTTGCTGCCACCTGCTAAAACATTATTAGTTTTTTCATTGGCTGAGTTTAGTTTTTACGGCCATCTGATTCTCTTTTATATGTACCATATATACCGTATATAAGTCCACTTTTTCAGCACATTTTTTTGTGCTGAAAAAGAGCCCCTCGACTTATACGCGGGTCCCACTTACCGGGGTCGTCACGGGAGCGCGGGATGCCTGCGGCCCGGCTGCAGGTGGTGCGTCCTGCCCCCTGCCACGGGGGAGGGCGGTGGAGGCGGTGCCAGGCTGCTGCATTTTCCACTCTCGACTTATATGCGAGTCAATAAGTTTTCCCTGTGTTTTGTGCTGAAATTAGGTGCCTCGACTTATACACGGGTCGACTTATACACAAGTATCAGCTGCTACTGTAGAGAACAATTTTACATGGCTCTTTCAGACAGATGAATGTCGTCTTTCAGAATTTGACATAGTGTGACTATGGCTGATTCCGCGTTGGCCAAAGTGTGAAAATGGCGTGAAAACGGTATAAACCCTTTTTCTCCGTTTTAAACCATTTTACACTTTCACACCGTTTTCATACCGCTGCTTTTTGGCCCATGCAGAATCCGCCTGTATAAGCCAACTGTAGGTAGCAGTTAAAATGGAAACGTATAATATAAATTCTTGTCTTTTGGTTAGGGTGGGGGAAGTTTCACTGTTTGGCCCCTTCCGCACAGGCAAAATAATGCGTTTTCAAACCACTTTCACAACTGTTTGCAAGTGGATTTTGCTATTCCGCACTGCTTCAAAGAGCACTGAAAGCAGTTTGAAAGTGCATTATTCTGCATGTGCGGAATGAACCTTTGTTTATGACAGTTTGTGCCTCTTACCTAAGAAATGCTTGGTAGGACAGTTTTCATGAGATTGGTTCAGAAGAGTAGGGGAAATGCTAGGGTTGCTGTGGGAAAAACCGTAAAGCTTTGAGGACTCCTAAAGCATCCCATGATGTGATGATGTCACTTCCAGTTGTGCAGCTGGAAGTGATGTTAGGTTGTTGCAAGTCATCATCACCCACCCCATTCCTTACCAGAATTTGGATAGTCAATAGCAGATGTGTGAGGTTTCCTCTCCACAATGGGAACTTGGAAACCCTAGAAAATGGAGTTT
This sequence comes from Sphaerodactylus townsendi, assembly GCF_021028975.2. NCBI lineage: Eukaryota > Metazoa > Chordata > Lepidosauria > Squamata > Sphaerodactylidae > Sphaerodactylus > Sphaerodactylus townsendi. The sequence goes on from NC_059433.1 coordinate 72,467,791, forward strand.
CAGGATAAAAGTGTTGGCAAGCTCAGCAGCATATAATAGTCTTTGATGTACACTTGAGGTTATTTCCTGTTTAGCGGCAGAATCCTGGAAGGGAAGATGCAAGTCTAGAGTTCAATCCCTGACATTTCCAACTAAGGTGGGACAATTGGGAGGGGTGGGCCACTGCGAGTAGCAGAGAGCTGGACTAGATGGACTCTGGTCTGGTCCAGCTGGCTTGTTCTTATGTTCTTATGTGGGAAGATGCTTTCCCCTGAGACTTTGGAGAGGTGCTGCAAGTTCACCAGGAGTCCCCAGTTTTCTTGAACTTGAGGACCCTTCCAGAGTTTTGGAGAGGGCGCAGCTGCAAAACTCAGGCCGCTTCCGCACATGCAGAATAATTCACTTTTAATCCACTTTCACAATTGTTTGCAAGTGGATTTTGCCATTCTGCACAGTAAAATCCAGCTTCAAAGTGCATTGATATTGGATTGAAAGTGCATTATTCTGCATGTGCGGAAGGGGCCTCAGATCTTCATAATGCGGTCCTGTGTGCGGAAAGGCCCCTATTTAAATGGGCCTCGAAGGACAAACTCTTTTGCTTACTGCCGCATAACCTGACTCCGACAGATGACAGCTTGCGTCGAAACGACTGCCTGCAGCTCAAGATAACGGATCGGCCTGCCTGGGCTTCATATCCCCCCTGGAGCAAATGTCTCCGCAATCCTGTTATCGGATACCTTGTGCTTCCCACCCTGTCTTTCCCTTGCGGGGCTGAGCTGATGAACTTGAAAGGAATGTGTGGTCGCCTGCTTCTTCACTAGCTCCCAGCTCTTCTGCCTTTGACCTCAATGCAGAGTTGAAGCAAATGGTGTTGCTTGTCCCTTTTTCCACGTCAACAAAAAGGTCTCACTAGCCACCTCCCCCCCAAAAAACTTGTATTCTCTGTTTTTATCTAGCCCTTCCTTCAAAGGAATGGAAGACAACCATAGGTGGGATCCAGCAGGTTCTCACCAGTTCCCGAGAGTGGGTTACTAATTATTTGAGTGTGCCGAGAGGGGGTTACTCATTGGGTCTGCTTTTCCGTTAGAAATTCCATTAGGTCCCAAAAAATTATAAAGTCCTGTTGTTTCCTATGTGGCTGGTTAGCGAAGGTAGAAAACGGGATAATTCTCCCTGTTGGGCTGTTTTAAAAACATGTTTTAGAAATATGGTAAAGATCCTTGTTTAAGGAAAGTCTCCTTCTTTTGATTTCTAGAAACAAAATTAAGTATTTGAAAGTATTAAGTATTTGACAGGCAGTCAATTAGAGGAGAAGTAGTTGTTTCTGTTGGCAGTAGAGACGATAGGGCTTGCTATAATGAGTTTAAATTATGGACAGAAAGATACCAGCTGGAAATTAGGAACTTTTTTTTACAGTAAGAGTTTTTTACAGAGAAATTATTAATGTCCCGCCCCTGGAATGCCTGGCCACGCCCCCGTCGTGCCCCGCCCAGCCCCATTGGCGCTACGCCACTGTTTGAATCCCACCACCATGGGAAACCTGTTACTAAAATTTTTGGATCCCACCACTGGGTAGGTTTGCCAGCTTTGAAACTGGGGACTGGAGGTTTGAGTTACAGCTGATCTCCAGATGACAGACCAGTTCCCATGAAGAAAATGGCTGCTTTGGAGGGTGGACACTGCAGTGTTATACTCAGCTGAAGTCCCTCCCCTCCCTAAATCCTTCTTCTTCAGGCTTCATTTCCAAATCTGCAGGGATTTTTCAACCTCATGCTGAAAATAGATCCTGAATCTTTTGGGGTCCTGCTCCTCCAAACATCGAAGAAGGAGGAGAAGAAGAAGGAGAAGAAGGAGAAGAAGGAGAAGAAGAAGGAGAAGAAGAAGAAGAGGTGATGATGATGATGATGATGAAGGAGGAGGAGGAGGAGGAGGAGAGGAGTTTGGATATATGTCCCACCTTTCTCTCCTGTAAGGATACTCAAGGTGGCTTACAAGCTCCTTTCCCTCCACCCCACCCCCCCACAACAACCCCCCTGTGAAATGGGTGGGACTGAGAGAGCCTCGAAGAACTGTGACTTGCCCAAGGTCATCCAGCCGGCATGTGCTGGAGTGCACAAGCTAATCTGGTTCACCAGATAAGCCTCCACAAACTCAAATGGCAGAGAGGGGAATCAACCTCGTTTCTGCAGATTAGAGTGCACCTGCTCTTAATCACTACACCATGTTGGCTCTCTGTAGTGCCTTGAGGTATTGAGAGTGTCCCAAAGTCAATTCATATATCCTCATAAAGCAAAATGAGTTTTGGATCGTTACTGCTTTCTCCGATGGGGCAGCAGACAAGTGTATCATCCGTGAGCCAAATACTGCCATTAGAGGGTTCTTCAGGCAGAGAACAAAGTGCTTAGTTTTCAGGCCGCAGCAATAGAGTCTCGTGGAGTGTGTACACAAAAAGCCAATTATTGAAAAGTAATAGCTAACTTGGCATCACTGTGAAAAATGCTGATCTGTGCATTTATTGGTCGTCTGCAGGGAGATTCATCCAGATGCCACTTATAACCAAATTAAACCAGAATGTGCATTAACCGTAGTTTGTTAAATTCTCCTTTTAGAGTCCCAGCTTGTGTGCAGAGTGGGGCAGAGGGAAACAAAGTTAACCCACGTACCTCCATATGTAAGTCTCTGGTAGAGGCATAACTAGGAAAAATGTAGCCCAGTGCAAAATCTGAGTTTTCTGCCCCAACCCCGTATGGGTAGCCGCCCTCCCCCACCACGACCAAATGCTACAGATAAATAGGTGAGCAGAAACTGAGTGAACTCAGAGAATAGCGCCGAGGAGGAAGTTCAGGAAGTAGAGAAGCGAGGGAAACATTGTCAATCGATCGCACAGCAGCTGAAGATGTTTTCAACACATTTCAACCAGAGAATCGTTTTAAAAGGGGATTAATTTAATATTTTTGAGGTTGGCAATAAAACATTTGGGGGTAACAACAATGCGGAACTCCATGATGGAAACATTTTATTTCCTGCCTCAAAACATTCCAAGAGGTTTGTGCGGAAAGGGCCACTGACTCCCTTCAGGATCGAACTGAGCGTGAGCAGAGCTTTGACTGCAGTCCTGCGGCTTACGACTCGGCACCACAGGGCCCTGTGACTTTGCATGCATAGCTATTGATGAAATCATCATCCCTCAAGAAAATGGCGACTTTGGAAGATGGCATTATACCAGTGGTGGGATCAAAAAAATTTAGTAACAGGTTCCCATGGTGGTGGGATTCAAACTGTGGCGTAGCGCCAATGGGGCTGGGCGGGGCACGATGGGGGCGTGGTCGGGCATTCTGGGGGCGGGGCATTCCTGGGCAGGGCGCTGTAGCATGCTGACGAAATACTGGCGCCAGTCCTGAAGCGAGGCTGGGCCTGCACGTTAGCTGCGCAGGCTGCCACGCACGCCGGTGCACCTCCTGCTAGACTGCTTCAAGTTCTGCGCGCTACTGCTGAAAGCGGAGGAGGGGCGTAACGAAGGCAAAAATCACGTGGCAAAATCACCAATTAGTAACCTCCTCTCGGCACACACAAATAATTAGTAACCTACTCTTGGGAACCTGTGTGAACCTGCTGGATCCCACCTCTGCATTATACCCTCCTGAGGTTCCTCCCCTCCTTAAACCCGCCCTTCCCCAGACCTCCTCCCCAAACCTCCAGGAATGTATCAACTCAGTGTTGGCAGCCCTGGGGCAGATGCAGAGGGAAGCTCCCCCCACACCCCAGACCCCTTTGGGTAGCCTGTGCCACTCCTGACTATGCCGAGGCCTTGGTGGCTTTAACTGAAGCTGAGGAAAAAAGTGGGTCTCCTCGTGAGTCGAGGCGAAGTTGGAACAGGCGGACCCGCCAGCTCACGCCATGCCCGCATCATCTCTGCTGCGCCAGCTCTCATTAATCTGGTGGAAAACTCCGAGAGGCCGTGCGCTCCCAGCGGGGGCCTTCTTTTCCTAATGCCGCATATGTCAGGGATGAGATTGGATTTATAGGGATCAAAGAGAAAGAACTAATCATGCCGCGGAATTGGCAGGGGGAAAGGCCGGGAGCCAACGTGGCTGTGCGCAGTTCTCTTTCTGAGCTCCGCGGTCATTTTTCCTTCTGAAGTCTTGTCTGGCAAAGCCGGGCCTGTCTTCCTTTCATGCCAGCTAACAATCCAAAGAGCTCATCGATGCAGGTCAGGAGTTTCACTGGCTCGTTTTCAGATCTGTAGCCGGCGAAGACCACCGTTGGCAAGAAAACATACTCCCAACTGTAATAGCTCTGTGCAAATGGCTGGTTTCCCCCTTTCTCCTCACATCATTTGGCAATTTCATTTTTAATGCTCTTGGCTATTATTCCTTCGGCTGCCGTTAAAATGAAAATTGTAGAGACCTGTGTTGTAACTATGGTCAACGTCTGGGCTTCTCCACAGAGACAAACTTTCCTACAGGTTGTGATCTGGTTTTGAAACTGAAAACCCAGAGTTGCCAACGTCCTTGTGAAGTTTCCCCCCATCCCAATCTTTGCCCTGAAAAACTCCAGGAATTTCCCACCTGGGGTTGGCAACTTTAATTTGAGTGTTGTTTATTCCTTTCTTCCATTTAGTTGTCGCATCAATAACCCTATAACCGTTAGGCTGAGAGAGAAGGATTGGTTAAAGATCACTCAGTCAGCTTCAATGGCAGAGCAGGGATTTGAATCGGGATCTCCCAGATTGTCTTCCAACACTGCCCCACACCAGAGGCGTAGCAAGGGGGAAAAGCGCCCAGTGCACTGGTGCGTCCTCTGCCCCTGCCACGCCTCTGCCCACCCCCGCCCTGCCCATGGAATGCCCTCGCCACGCCCCACAGGGGCACGTGCCCAGTGAGTCATGCCCCCATGTCCCCTTGGAGGTACGCCTCTGCCCCACAACCTACTGCATTTCCATCTTAGGGAAATGTTACATCTATGGATGAGTCAACCCATTCTGCAGGTGTAATCTCTAACTGTGGGTTCTGAGGGTCAGAATTTGGAATGAATTTGCAACAACAAATTTTAAAAACAAAATGCTTTACTTTCTTAACATATTAACATCATCAACATTTAACATCACATTTCAAGGTCCTGTTCAGGTTGCATTTTCAAGTCCTTATATTTACAGTCTACTGATACTGCCAAGTCCAATTCTTCTTTGCAAGTGGGTTGGCTCCTGAAGACTCCAAGGGCTTGGTGAACAGGATTCAATATGATGAAGGTTTCCAGGAGAACTCTCACCCATTACAAACACAAAAACCCCTTAACAAGGTGTTAAGGGCTTATACAAATCAAGGTCCGAGTCTGGTAGCCTTGTCTCTTCCAAACTACATGAGCTCTGCAGCTTCTCCTGCTTTGGGTCTCCACCCCTTTCTGGGTCAACCCATTCTGAGCATGGGGGTTACACAGGCATGAAAGGAGCAGGACAAAAACGTCCACCTTAAATCCACCAGCGCCAGAGGCGTAGCAAGGGGGGAAAGCGCCTGGTGCACTGGTGTGTCCTCCGTCACCGCCCCAGAACGCCCTCGCCACACCCCCAAAGAGGTGCGTGCCCAGTGTGTCGGACCCCCTTTCCCCTGGCCCCTTGGAGCTACGCCTCTGGACAGCGCTGCCTAGGTATGTGCGAATGAGCTGTCCAGATGTATCCATGCATAATGCCACCTAGAGGCCCAAGGATATTTTGCTGTTTTTAGACAGCCGTCAATGTGGTGTGACATTTTGCAGAAGAAGAGTTTGGATTTATACCCTACGTTTCTCTCCTCCAAGGAGCCTCAGGGCAGCTTCTCCTTCCCTTCCTCTCACCTTGTGAGGCAGGTGAGACTGAGAGAGTTCTGAGAGAACTGTGACCAACCCACGGTCACCCAGCTAGAATGTAGGAGTGGAGAAACAGACTCCACCGCTCATGAGGAGGAATGGGGAATCAAAGTATAGAGCCCACCTGCTCTTAACCAGTATAGAGTCCATCTGCTCTTAACCAGTATAGAGTCCACCTGCAATTAACCACTACACCACACTGGCTCATAAATAAAGCATGCAAAATATTCCAAGGACCTTGCAATGTAAATTTAAATAGTGTGTGCGTCTGGTGGAAAGATATAGCCAGAATGCTTATTAAACATGTTTATTTCAATTATGGCTGAAGAGTAAAGCTATAGCCAAAGGCTTCACGAAGGAGGTGCCTTAGGATTTCCAGCTTCCAGGTGAGGCCTAGCGGTCTCCTGGATTTCCAGACACAGAGATAAATGCAATAAATACAATTTTTTTTTGCAGAAAATACAAACTCTCCCTTTTGAGAACTTGAGCTTGGCTTGAGAGGAACTCTGCCTTACTTCAACACAGGCAGTGGGGAAAGTAATTTGAGTCATTACCGGGATAGAGAACTCAGTATGAGTACCAGTTAGAGGTGGGATCCAGCAGGTTCTCACAGGTTCCCGATAGTTGGTTACTAATTATTTGTGTGTGCCGAGAGGGGGTTACTAATTGGTGATTTTGCCACGTGATTTTTGCCTTCGTTACGCCCCTCCTCTCAGCAGTAGCGCGCAGAACTTGAAGCAGTCTAGCAGGAGGTGCACCAGCGTGTGTGGCAGCCTGCGCCTGCGTGCATTCGTTTCCCGCCCAAGGACCAGTGCAGCGGCTGCGTCCTTGCCACAGCCCCGCCCAGGAATGCCCCACCCCTGGAATGCCTGGCCACGCCCCCGTCGTGCCCCACCCTGCCCCATTGGCACTACGCCACAGTTTGAATCCCACTACCATGGGAACCTGTTACTAAAATTTTTGGATCCCACCACTGGTTACAGCTGATCTCCAGATTATGGAGCTCAATCTTGCTGAAGAAAATGGTTGCTTTGGAGGATGGCATTATGCCCTGCTAAGTCCTTCTCCAGGAATTTCACTACCCAGAGTTGGCAACTTAAGACTAACCAGAGGAGGAAAAAAATGTAGAAAACCCCAACAACATGAGTACATGCGAAGGGGAGAACTGGAGGGTGGGGAATATGTTCACACACCCGTCCCATCTGCCAAGTTTTCACAGTGTCCCCATCTGTGAATTCTGCTTCGGAGAAAAACACTGTGTCTGTGTCATGATTGCGGAGTGGGAGTGTTGGGGCCATTGGCGTCCAAAGGGAGGAAGCTGTCAAACTGGGTAATCGCTGCTTTGTGTAGAGGGTGGGGTAGCGTTGCCGGAATTCAGACAATGAAAAACCTGTTGGCTGCTTAGTATTAGGGGCAAAAGAATTCTATCGAAACTCTTTGTTAGGGAACTAAAGAATTTTTTTTCCGGCCCTGGTATTTCCCTTCCCGCCTTGCAAGGGCAGACTGTTCTCCTGTTCCTTTTTTTCTTTTGCGTGCAAACGTTCTTAAGGCATGAAAAAATAGCAGAGAGAAAAAAAAATCTGCTCTTGCAGCTCAGGCATAATTCCCACGGTGGTAATAAACTTGAATCCACACTGTATCTCGTTTGTATTTGTGGGCCTCATGTAGAATGGGATATTCCTTTCTTTTTAGAGATCCCCTACCCTTAGACAACTAGTTGATCAGGAAGAAATGTTGCAGCTTAGCTTTCTCCTTAGGGTTGCCACCTCTGTGTCGAGGTGGAGATATGGAGATGGGAAAGGTGGATTTCTGGGAGGAAGAGATCAACAGGGATATGAAAGCCTTTGAAAGCCAGAAAACTGCTTTGTAGTCCAAAGCTCAGTTGTAAGTCTGCAAGATTTCTCAAAATTTAATTTTTTCACTTTAATGGCAGCCAAAGCAATAACGTGTGTGTGTTTTTTCTGCTCTGATTGAGACCTTCAGCACGCCGAAGATAGTACTCCTTGAGGGGTTAGGAAGTAAGTACAGGAGTACCGCACTCTGGCTTGCCAGATGTTCATGGACTACAACTCCCATCAGACCCTGTTAGCATGGCCAATTGGCTTGCTGGCAGGGACTGATGGGAATCGTAGTCCGTGAACATCCAGAGGGCCAGAGTTGGACACACCTGGGGTAAGACATTCTGGGAAATGGTGTTTCTGTGTGCCCCTTTAACTCTAGAATTACAATTTATTTTAGAGCATTATCAATAGGATGAAGCTGTCAACCTGAGAGCAAATGGTAGCAGTCAGAATGTCAGACTGGGATCTGAGAGACCCCGATTCAAATTGCCACTCTGCTATGGAAGCTTGCTGGATGATCTTGGTCAAATCACCCACACTCTGACCAACCTACCTCAAAGGGTTGTTGTGAAGCTAAAAGAGCATGAAGGGAGAATGATGTAAGATGCCTTGGGAGAAGGAAAGACAAAATAAAATCATTCAATGTGATGGGCGTTATGTTCCAAGAAATTTGCAGCCTTGCTGGGATAATTTAATTTCCCCAAACAGTTCTCCGCCCGCCCGCTCTATTTCAGCCCCATCTACAGTCTGAGAAACAAAAGATTCCCCCCCTTTAAAACATTCGGGCGGCTGCCAAGTGAGCATGCGCATTGCTTGGCCAGCCTCCACAGCAACCGCCCTGCCGCGCTCCAACTGGCAGGGCTGAGCTTACCCGGCACATCCGGGTCACTGGCACGCACGCGCCTTACGCACGCCCGCCGGCGGTCGTCGTCTCCCTGGTGGCAGCAGCGGCTCTTTAACGGCTGCCTTTGCCCGTTGCTGCCCAGGTGGATCCCTCCCCTCAGCTTCGGGGGAGGGGGCAGCGCGGTGAGTACCACAGAGGGGAAAAGATGGCGGGAGGGTTTAAAGAAAAAACGAACCCTCGCCCGCTTTCCCCACCCTCTATGTCTGCCACCCCCTACCCCACCCCACCCCCGTGTTCTCATGAAACAGGCTGACTGGGGCGATCTCTGGAAACCCCCCCTCCCCCGGCACATGGACTCGCCCTGCCCCTTCGCTTCTCCCTCCTTTGCTCCACGCGCACCTTTCCCGTCTCCATGGAAACCGCCCTCTGCTCCTCTTCTGCCCCCGCGCGCGCTGCGTCGCCTTCCTGCCTTCCACGTGGGTCCGCTTCAGACGTTCCCCTTCTTTCCTCTCTGCGTTCCCCTAAAACAGGGGCTGTTTCCGGGCGGCTCCACTCGCTTCCCATCTCTTCCCACCCCGATTCATTTTTTCATTCATTCATATTCTGCTTGGGGGTGGGGGGTGGGCTGCCTACGGGGCAGAAATACACAAACACAACCCCCCAAAAAGCAGAATATGAATGAATGAGATTCAATGAAAAATATGAATGAATGAGATTCAATGAAAAAATTACACCAACACAACCCCCCAAAAGCAGAATATGAATGAATGAGATTCAATGAAAAATTACTGTTAATTACTGTTATTATTATTCTAGGAAACTGTTCCAGAAAGCCTCACAAATGGATTCTTATTATTGTTATTTAATTTTGTTTACTATCAGCTGCCAGTTCTTTACCTGGTTGTGTTGGCCTTTCATTACAATTCGAGCATCACCCAGAGGTGTAATGTATTGGCGTAGTATTCGTGCAGATCCTGGCGGGGCTGCCTTCTGAATCTGACAGATGTTGATTTTGTTGATTTGAGGGTGTTTCAAGTGCAGCCCTAGTGTTTTCAGAATTAAAATTTGTTTGAAATTGCAGCTGCCAGGTCTTTAGCTGGTTGTTGACCTTTCGTTACAATTAGAACCTCACTCAGAGGCCTAGAACGTTGTTATGTATTGGCATAGTATTCATGCAGATCCCAGCAGGGCTGCTTTCTGAATCTTACAGATGTTGATTTTGTCAGTTTGAAGGTGTTTCTAGGGCAGCCCTAGTGTTGTCGGAGTAGTGCCGGGAGTGCAGATTACCACTAAGATGACCTCAGTTGGTTTGTGCTACAGTCGCTGAGTCTCAATTTTCAAATTGTGGTATTTAGTGATCTTCTCATGTTCTTTTTCAATACCTGCTGTGATATTACCGTGTTGATGATGGTCACTTTCTTGTCTTTGATCACTGTGTGATGTCCGGTGTGTTATACACCAACACTTTGTCAGATTAGATTTGAAAGTCTCACAAGTTTCCCCCTCTACTGTTCTTTCACTGCTTCCTAATGAATCTTCTCTGTTACCCACCATTGTGTGAGATGTTGAACTCCACCTGCATCTCTTCAAGACTGTCCTTCGTTGAATCTTCTCTGTCCAATTCCCTGTAATGGTTCCTGTCTTCATTTCCTGCCTCAACATGGATTTATCCTAGAAGTGTAGTTTTCCCTCCACCCTGACCTGCATGGCCCAGGCTAGCCTGACCTCTTCAGATCTCAGAAGCTATGCAGGATTGGCCCTGGTTAGTACTTGGATGGGAGACTACAAAGGAAGTCCAGGTTTCTAAGCGGAGGCAGAGAATGGCAAACCACCTCTGAACATTGCCTACTGGATTTCCAAGAATCGGCTGTAATGATGGCAGTTTACACACATTGAAGGGTGGCCCAGAATGGCTCAATCTTGTCAGACCTCAGAAGCTAACCAGATTTTGCCCCGGTTAGGACTTGGATGGGAGACGACCTGGGAATACCAGGCTTGCCATGCAGAGGCAGGTATTGGTAAACCACCTCCATTCCTCTCTTGCCTTGAAACTGTACTGGGTTGCCATTGGCCAGCTATGACTTGATAATACTTTAGTCACACATTGTTTTTCTTGCCTTTGTGGCACTGTGCATAGACTTGAGACACATTTTTCCCCAAAATGAAATGCCTCTTTTCCTTCCAGTCCTGCCTCTGTTGACTTTAGCAGATTTCTGTCCCCCAAAAGTCTCTGTGTCACCACCCTGTGTGAAATAATGTTCGAGTTACCATCCCTCTAATGTTTCCTCTTCCACATTTTCCCCCCGCCCTACCCCTTTTTGCTGTTACATCTTGGGGTATGCAGCATTGTGTCATCTTACTTCCACTGAATGAAGAGCCGATATGCACAGAGTCAGGTTGCGTGTTCCATACTCAGCTTCAGGTAGATCTGAGTCAGCTCTCTTCCTTCACGGTTTTCTCTTCCTCCCTCCTTGGGTTACTTCCTGTTTTCTGATCTGAAGCAATCCCTCCTTCCCTTCCTCCACCCCACATGCCCCCTCGCTTTTCGTTTGCAGGAGTCTGGCCAACTGCTGCTTCTTCCCCACTTTCATCATGAAGCTATTTTTCCTGCTCCTCCCCTCTTTTCATACCCAGTCCTTTTCATTTGCTTCCTTCCCTTCCTCCGTGAACTCCAGGCAGGATTTGTCTCTCGTTCCTTCTCCGTGGCGCTCTTGTGGCTTGTCATGAAGATTAGTAAAACAAAAACTCATTGAGTCTATGGTACATTGGAATGCACGGTGAACGCTGTTAACTGGAAGACATTGGCTTTCCAACACCCCTGATATTTATTATTTCCATTGTATTTAGTGCCAGCAGTTCACTTTGCGGGGGGCAAGGTGAGGGGGATCAATGAGGGGGAGGGGGATCAATGTTCAGAATATAGATCTGGCAAGAAGTCTCTGGCCAGATCCTAACCTCGTACCTCCTTCATGGGATGTGGCCATGTCTACTAGTCAAGAAGGTTTTTGAAAAAGGATAAGATAAACCCTTGGAAGGTAGATCTGACGGTGGGTGTGGGCTACTCAGAGATGTACTTCTCTCTGTTAGAAGCTGAGAAAAAAGACTCAACGAATGTCCTGGAAAGGGACTTCCGCCTGGCCATTGTTGGAGACAAAGATGAATGTGATGAGAGCCAGCAAAGACACTTCTTAGAAATCCACTTTTTGGCTTGTGTAGCTTTTGGCCATATAGCTAGATTTTAGGTTCTTTTGGACAGAGATTTGTCTTTCATCTTTAATTTTTAAAAAAAATTAAATTAAACTTATTGTTGAAGGCTTTCACGACTGAAATCACTGGGGTGTTGTGTGGTTTCCAGGCTGTATGGCTGTGTTCTAGTACCATTTTTCTCCTGACGTTTTGCATGCATCCGTGGCTGGCATCCTCTGAGGATCCTCTGAAGATGCCAGCCACAGATAAAGGTGAAACGTCAGGAAAAAATGCTACTAGAACACGGCCATACAGTCCGAAAACCACACAACATCCCAATCTATTAAACATTTACACCCTGCCCTCCCCAGTATCCTAACCAAGCACGGAACAACACAACCGAAAACTTACATATCAAATGCAAACAAAAACCTCCCCAAGTGCTCTCTGTGCCATCCAGGACAACAGAACGTCAACCTGCACCAGGTTCTTTGGGAAAGGATTGCTTTCTGCAACCTCCAAAGCCTGGTTGTTTGCTGCTGTTCAACCAGAAGCACCACAAATAATCTGTGGTGCTTTGCTGGGTATTGTATCTGTGGGTGATTTTGTTTGAAAAAAAAAAAGAGCCAACTATTGCAATAAACAGGGCTCGGAAGACTATCTGAAAATGCGGGGCTTAGGATTTTAAAATGGCCCTAAAGGTTTATATTCCACTTTGATTTATATTCAGTTTGGTTAGGGGAGGGGTGTGGCTCAGTGGTCGAGCATCTGCTTGGCAAGCAGAAGGTCCCTAGTTCGGTCCCTGGCATCTCCAGTTAAAAGTAGCTAATGCGAAGGACCCCCACCTGAGACCAGTGGAATTCACTGCCTTGGAGAGTGGTGGAGTCTCCTTTGGAGATTTTTAAAAGGGCTGGATGAACATATGTCAGGAGTGCTTTGATTGTGTGTTCCTGCATGGCAGGGGGCTTAGGCTTGATGGTCCTTGCAGACTCTTCCAACTCTATGATTCTATTCTATGAACCTGGAGAGCCACTTGCAGTCCAGGTAGATGGTGCCAAACACCAAGGACTGGTGGTCTAATTTTTTTGGATGCTGGCTTGTGTCACTTTTTCCACTCTCACCCATTAGCTTTGCTCAGTGCCCACAAAGTTCTTTCCAGGAAACGCCCTTGCTTCTTGTCCTTAGGATTCTGTCACCACCTTCTTGCCGACTTGGTCCCTTGAGCGGATGCTCTTAACCGCGGCTTCCAAATCCATCCCTTTGTGGCGGCGCTGAAACCCCCCCCCCCCAAAAAAAAAACATAGTTGACTACGCTCTTCTTCCCATTTGAACTTCAGCTCTTTAATTTTAGCATCGCTTGATCCCTTTGGTGAAACAACCCACTTCCTTGGGAACCTCTCAATCACTTTTATCTTAGTTCCCCCTTGTTAGTCTCTTGTGATACAATCAGCACCCTTCCTCCTTTGTTTGAAACTCTCTGTTGGTTCCTGAGTGAGCAGCCCAGCCCTTAATCTGTCTGCTACCGCAGCCTCATGACACCTCCCAGTGCATTCTCACCTTGGAGGATGAGGTTGAGTTAAAAGGAGCCACCGTAGCCAGCTGCCGTGTCCCGCCCGTCCTCTAAATAGACACTGATATTTTTGACTCTTCGGTCAAACTGCTGAAGGCTATTCTGCGTTTGTAGGATCAGATGACTTTAACGTTGTCTGCACTTGTCAAGAAATCCTACAGCCAAGCTACGAGCTGATGATTCAAATATTACTTTCCTCTTTCCTGTAAAGTGCAATTGGAAGATAGTATTTCCTCTTATCTGATTGGTAATGCTCAGCAGCTGAGTTGTGCTGATTTCAGCCTTAAATTCTGGCCCATGAAGTCTTCTTTATTGCCCTACTGATTATATCGGCTCTTGTTTATTATTATTATATTGGCAAGCTACCTGGAACCACTCCACAGTAGCGCTTATACTAGACTGGTGTAATGTATTATGCGTTGGTCTCCCCTCAAAATCAACTTGAAAACTTCAGCTGGTTCAAAATACCGTGCCTTGGCTATAAATGGGAACTAGGTGGAGGGTGCATATTTCTCCCATTCTGCAGATACTTCATTTGTTGACCATCTGTTACAGGACTCAGTTTAAAGTACTGCTATCATAAACAAAACCCTTCAGAGCCAGTCTGGTGTAGTGGTTAAGAGCAGGTGGATTCTAATCCGGAGAACCGGGTTTGATTCCCCACTCTTCCACCTGAGTGGCAGAGGCTTATCTGGTGAACTGGATGTGTTTCCGCACTCCTACATTCCTGCTGGGTGACCTTGGGCTAGTCACAGTTCTCACAGAACTCTCTCAGCCCCACCTACCTCACAAGGTGTCTGTTTTGGGGAGAGGAAGGGAAAGGAGCTTGTAGGCCACCTTGAGTCTCCTTACAGGAGAGAAAGGTGGAATATAAATCCAAACTCCTCCTCCTCCTCCTCCTCCTCTTCCTTCGCCTTGGCCCCTCTCATTTTCAGGACCACCTCTTTGCCTATGCTCTGCCATGACAACTTCTTCAGGAGCCAATCTGCAAACAGACAAAATCAGCAACTGCCCGTATCCGTTCTTTTTCCGTAGTGGCTACCTCCGCCTTGTGGAATTGCTTCCTTGGGGAGGGTAAGAAGGCTTCCACTTTTTGCAAACTATGCATAACTGAACTGTTCAAGAGGACTTTTCTGTGCAGGTAATGAGGTTGCTGTGCACAAAATGGTCTTACAAACTTGCTCGGATAAGTGATT